>NC_080195.1:68390381-68693411 GCF_030028045.1 Hippopotamus amphibius kiboko | reverse complement strand
AGTCCTTGTCTCTGCTGTCATGGGTTTTGTTTTGTTTTTTTTCTTTTGGCCACACCCCATGGCAAGTGAGATCTTAGTTCCCAGATCAGGGATTGAACCTGTGCCCCATGCAGTGGAAGCGAGGAGTCTAAACCACTGGGCAGCCAGGGAAGTTCCAAACTTATATTCTAATGGAAGGGAACAGACAGTAAGCAAGTATATGTCAGCTGGTAATAAGTACAAAAAAAAAAGAAAAAGAAAAAGAGGAAGGGAGGGAAGGAGGGAAAAATGAGGCATCATAGATCGGGAATAAGGAAGGATTAGAGGGGATTGCCCTTTCAGATAGTATGCTCAGAGAAAGTTTCTCTGATCAAATAACAGGTGGGCAGAAACTTGAAGGAAATGAAACCATATAGATATCTAGGGGAAGAGTGTCCCAAGCTGTGGGCATGGCAAGGAGGATGCCCTTTAAATAGGAGCTTACTTTACAAGCTGGAGGCAAAGAGGCCAGGTGTGACGAGTGAAGTAAGCAAGAGAGTGGTGGGAAATGACACCTGAGAAAGAGTTAAGAGCCAGATGATGTAACTAGATGAGTAAGCAAATGAGAGAAATGGAGGGAAATGACCCTGGAGAGCTGAGGGTCATGTGGGACCTTGTAGGCCATGGTAACAACTTGGGCTTTTATTCTGAGTAAGAGAGGAGACAATTGAGCATTTTGAACAGGGGTGAGAGGTCCAATTTAGATGTTTTGAAAAGATCATTCTAGCTGCTATGTGTTAAGCAGACTACCAGGAGATAAGAGTTAATGAAAAGAGATTGAATAGGAGGCTTAATAATGAAGGTTAGTGTTGATAATGACTTGGACTAGGGCTAGGGCAGTAGAGGTGGAGAGATAGTAAGTGGTTAGATTACAGATATATTCCAAATTAGGGAGCCTACAGATTTGCTGATTAATCAGATGTGGAGTGTGAAAGAGAGAAAGGAAATTTGCAGCACAAGCAACTGAAAGAATGGAGTTATTTATAAGATGGGAAAGACTAGAGGGAGACTAGATTGAAGGGAATGCTTTGGACATGTTAAGTTTGAAACAGCTATTTGATGCCCAAGTAAATATATCAAGTAAACAGCTAGATATGAGAGTTACATGTTTGAGTATATTAGCCAAGCAAAATATGTGACAATAAATTCTCAAGAACTGTCTACCTTTTCATTCTACAAGATAGTCTGCACCTTGCTCCTGTTCACCCCATCTACACCTGTCCTGGGTACATATATATATACCCAGATATACACATATATCTGTGTGCCATTATGGTTTTCCAGTTCACAAACTCCCATTCTTTTCCCCTGTGAATTGTTTCTCAAACACCTGGGTACATAAGCACTTAACAAAGGTGAAAAAGAGCAATTTAATGCCCTATACTATGTGCTATTAGAAAACACTCATTTTATTTTACTCTCTGGAAGAAAAGTTAGCTAACAAGTTTCTTTAGTTCGTTGGTTTAGTTTAGTTGCTTTAGGTTTAGTTCGTTGAGTTTTAAATAATCGGTATCTTTTCCTTTATTTCAGCAGAGAAACAGGCAGTTTTCAGCACAGCACCTGAATAACCAAAGTATTTTTAGATCTAAGGGATTACTGCTTTTCTGTCCAAACCTCTTCGTCCATGCCAAATTATACAATAGATTCTCCTTTTTGGAGAGCAATTTGGCAATATCTGGTAGAATGGAAGATGCTGATATGACCTAGAAATTCCACTTCTAGGTATATTGCCTAGAGAAACTCTTGATACGTGCACAAAAATATGGCTGTAAGAATGTTTGTTACAACTTTATCATAGTGGAAAACCGGAGCAACCTAAATATTCTTCAACAGGAAAATGATTAAACAGACTATGGCATATTCAAGCAATGGAACACTATAAACTGATAAAATGAATGACCTAGGACTATGTTTATTAATGTGGATAAAAATCACCATGTTAAGTGAATAAGGAAGGCTGGACAAGAGATGTATGTTTTTTTATTTCACATTTCTCAAAAAGGAAGATCATCCTGTCTTATTTTACAGAAACTTCCCTGTGTGAGAGTACATAAAATGGTTTTTACCTATATTAGTTAATTCTCACAACAGCCTTGTGAAATAAATGATGTTATCCTATTTTGTATTTATGCGTTGAAAAAATATTGGTATAATATTTGTCAGACACTGTTCCAAGTACTGCAGATACAGTAGTTAATTAAAGTTCCTGTTCTCATATAGCTTTTATTCTACTGAGGGGAGACAGATAATTTTTAAACATACAAACAATTATATATCAGGTGGTAATATAGGCTGTGAAGAAAAATAAAGCAGAGTAGCAGGATAGAGGGTAATAAGGATTGCTTTTTAGATAACATAAACTAAAACAAGTTGAAGAAACAAGCTCATAGAGGTTAAGAAACGTGATGAAAGTCACTCAACTTAAAATTTGGAGCTGGGACTTAAACCTAAATCAGTCTAATTCCAGAGGCTCCTATCTGTCATTTACACTCTAGGAAAAGATATTAATTACATAATAGCACCTGAGATCAGCAACACTGTAAGGAAGAGTTTTTAATGGAACAGGAAAGAATAGAGAGCAGTCTAGATAGGTTGGATGCTTAGGCGATCAGGATCTAGTCTTCGTTGCAGTGTGCAGGCTTCTCATTGTGGTGGCTTCTCGTTGTGGAACAGGGGCTCTAGGCATGCGGGCTTCAGTAGTTGTGGCACATGGACTCAGTAGTTGTGGCACACGGGTTTAGTTGCTCCATGGCATGTGGGATCTTCCCGGACCAAGGATCGAACCTGTGTTCCCTGCATTAGCAGGCAGATTCCCCACCACTGTGCCACCAGGGAAGTCCCAGGGGTATATATTTGGCTTCCTCTGATGGGTCCTAAGTTGGAAGCAGGGATAAAAATTAGGGAAGCTCTAAGTTATTAATCAAGTCTCGGCCATTTGGGGCCAATTGTAACAGAAGTTATTGTTTGGCTTCCCAGATTGTCACTAGAGGTAGCAATCTGACTTCCTGAGATTTTGACTTACAATTCTGGCTTCCTGGGCTGTTTATGATTGTATCGATAGATAAGGGATTGGCTTCCTAGGCAAGTTGCTGCAGGTTGTGGTTCAGAATTCTGTTTTTATATATGGTCTGGCCGTTGCCCCTTAGTGTATTCAGTTTCTCACTACTTTGCATTATTCACAATTATTTTGAGTTACAGTTTTTACCATAGGTTAAAATGTTAATGTCTTCATAAAGTGCTTAATTTAGCATGTTTTCCCACAGGAAGGCTTTAGCAAGATGAAATTTTTATTTTTTTCTGGTACTGACAAAATATTGCTTTTTACTTTCAGTGGTTACCAGTGACTCAGGAACTGAGCTTCCGAAAATTTATTGAACAATCTGATTTACTAGAAGAACTTAAATATGACTTCAATGAAAAAGCTGAATTGAGACACACTGAGACACACAGACCTTTTGTCTTTAACTATTACAAAGATGTTCTAGAGAGGAATAGTAAGCGCTACCAGGCCCTTGGCCATTTGCTTGAACAATACATTTATGAACTTTTGGAAAAAGTGTGCAAATTACAAAAAGTCTATATCCCACCAGAGGCTGATAAGGAACCAAGAAGCTTCTTTTTCATGAGTGAGAGAGCATTAACAAATCATCATTCTGCCCTTCTTGTCCTTCTTCAAGACCATGGGGTCTTAAGAGCTGGTCAGTGGAGTCAGCAGGCAATACTACATCATGGTCTCCAACATGGAAGTCAGATACCATGTATTCAAATGGCATTGCAGGCACATTATGATGTAATTGTGCTAAACCCCAATGACAATTTTGTGGACCTACAGACAGAAAAAGAATGGAAAGGTCTTTTAACACAAAATGTTGAGTCCTCTTCAAGAAAAATGGTTAAGACTGAGAGCTTTTTCTCTCTTCAGCAGTCTCTCCAGTGTATTCCAAAAAGATGCAGCAACACCCCTGAAGAACACATGGCTTATATTTGGGATTACTTCATTTCAAAGGCTGAAGGCAAGGACGTTGCTTTCATTGTACATGGTTATGGAGGCTTGGTTTTTATGGACTTGCTTGTTCGTAGAAAGTGGGAAGTGATGAGCAAAGTATATGCTGTTGCACTTATTGACTCTGAACATCACGTAGGACACCAGCTGGGGAGTGACATCCAGTTATTAGCATGGATAAAGCACCACTGCCGTGAATGGGTGACAAGTCCAAAACCTTTGGATAAACCTGCAGCTACTGTTTTGAAAAAGGAGTTTCCTATGGTTTCTGCGGGTACAGAAAAACACAACTTAGCCCCTTCCTCTAGCCTTCAGTCAATTTTTAAATACTTTCGGAAAGCTTTGAAAGCCAAAGCAGCTATTAATTTCTCTCGAGTACCCGTAGTAACTAGAAGCTCCACAAAAAGAAAGCAAAGTGCTTAGGTAACTTTTTGTCATCTAAAGTTGTTCTGTCCCAGTGAAACTTTGCTAATGTAGATGCGAGAAGAAAAAGAACACTTCCAACCCATAGGCAGTGTTATGTTCTGGCTTGAAATTTGATTTGTTAGCTTTTTAAAAAAGTGAATATGTTCTCTTCAGTAACCTATTGAGGTACCAGGAAGTCAGTCAGTACCATCATTAATATTTTACAGTATTAGTCAAATTAGAGTAGTCTAAGTAGAGGATCTTCATTTGAAAAGATTTCTTATGGTTTTGTAGAATGACACCAAAACTGTAGTTGGTAGAAATTAAATACTAAGTCAATCTTCGACTTCTGCATTATTAATACTATATTAAAATTATAGGTGAACATAAAAATTAAACATCATAAGCAAACTCCATTCTTTGTATGTCTGTGAGTTTAAGTTTGTTGATCTCATGTGTGTGTTTACTTATATACCTTCAGCTAATATTTGAGTGTCTACTATGTACTAGTCAATACTAGTGT
This sequence comes from Hippopotamus amphibius kiboko, assembly GCF_030028045.1. Lineage (NCBI taxonomy): Eukaryota > Metazoa > Chordata > Mammalia > Artiodactyla > Hippopotamidae > Hippopotamus > Hippopotamus amphibius. The sequence continues at coordinate 68,688,462 of NC_080195.1, read as the reverse complement.
TGGGCACACTGGCAGACAAGGCCAACATTGCCTTTATCCTTTTTTGGAGTTCACAATGAACAACAAATTGCAAGTGTGAAGAGTGTTAAGAAATAAAAGGGGTCATGGAACATCTAGCCTGAGAGCTAATAGGCTTGGGGTTCAGAGAATACTCCCCTGAGAAAATGATACTTAGTTTGAAGAACAATAGTAATTACCTAGAAAAACAAAGTCATAGGCAAAAGAATTGCATGTGCAAAAGTCCTGAGGCAGGAGAAAGAAGTCCAGTTCAGCAGGAGCTAAAAGATTATGGGGGGAGTAGGGTTAAAGAAAAAATTATTCATGACATTCATTAAAGACAGTAGGGAAGATTTATTCAAAAAGGATTGTTGCAGGACTTCCCTGGTGGTACAGTGGTTAAGAATCCACCTGCCAATGCAGGGGACACAGGTTCGAGCCCTGGTCCAGGAAGATCCCACATGTCCCGGAGCAACTAAGCCCATGCGCCGCAACTACTGAGCCCATGCCACAGCTACTGAAGCCTGCGTCCTAGAGCCCATGCTCGGCAACAAGAGAAGCCACCGCAACAAGAAGCCCACGCACCGCAGTGAAGAATAGCCCCCAATTGCCGCAACTAGAGAAAGCCCTTGCACAGCAATGAAGACCCAACGCAGCCAATAAATATATAAACAAATAATAAATAAATAATTTTTTAAAAAAACACTAAAAGGATTGCTGCAACGGGGGTTTTGTAGTAGGGGAGAGAGATTTGGCTCAAATCCAAACACGGCAGGGGGCGGGGGCAGCTGGTTATAGCCAAGTAGCAGGGTGAAGGTCAGTGAATGAAAAATTACTGAGAAAACGTTAGGGATAATAGAGATTCTTGCTAGACTGACTCAACAGGATTCTTACTGAAGGCAGGCCAGGGGTGGTAAGACACTGACAGTGGAGGATGAGGAATTTTATCACATGTAACAGAGGATGTTCATATACCAAAGGTGAGATTTTTACTAACTGACTCAGCAGAATTCTTGCTAAAACTGGACTAAGCAGACCAAGGGCAGAGCCCAATGTCAGAGCTTAGTCAAGAGGAGGGCTCAGAGGAGCCAGCCTCAGATTTGGTAAAGGAGAAAGGTTTTTGTCAGTAGCTGAAAAGTTAGAGAAATAAACAGGCAGCTTACTCAAGGCTGCAATGTCCATGTTAGGAATTTTTACTTTATTCTAATGACAATGGAAGCCATTGGATGGTTTTAGACAGGAGATTATCAGATTTACATTTTATAAAGAATATCCTGATTGCAGTTTAGAGAATAGATTAGAAGGAGAACAAGCTTGGAAGCCAGGAGACCAAAAAAATTTTGGCAGTAGTTTGAGAAATGCTCAATACTTCTTTTTTTTTAATTGAAGTTTATTTACACTATTATGTTAGTATTAGGTGTACAGTAAAGTGATTCAGATTTTTTTGAGGATTATATTCCATTATAGGTTATTACAAGATATTAAATATAATTCCCTGTTCTATACAATAAATCCTTGTTGCATCTCTCTTTTATGTATAATATTGAGTTGGCCAAGAAGTTCATTCGTGTTTTTCCATAACATCTTATGGAAAAATCCAAAGTTTTTGGCCAACCCAATAGTTTGTATCTGTTAATCCCAAACCCATAATTTGTTCCTCCCCCCACTTTGGTAACCATGTTTGTTTTCTATATCTGTGTCTGTTTCTGTTTTATATATACATTCATTTGTATTTTTTTTTTAGATTCCACATACCAGTGATATATAGGATTTGTCTTTCTCTGACATTTCACTAAGCATAATATTCTCTAGGTCCATCCACATTGCTGCAAATGGCAATATTTCATTCTTTTTTTTTTGGCTGAGTAATATTCGTGTGTGTGTGTGTGTGTGTGTGTGTGTGTGTGTGTATCACATCTTCTTAATCTAATCTAGTCATTTGTCAGTGGCCACTGGCTTATTTCTATGTCTTGGCTATTGTAAATGGTGCTGCTATGAACATTGGGGTGCATGTATCCTTTCAAAGTAGTGTTCTCAGTTTTTCCAGATATATACCCAGGAGTGGAATTGCTGGATCACATGGTAGCTCTAGTCTTGGTTTTTTTGTGTTTTTTTTAATTTATTATTTATTTTTTGGAGGGGACACCAAGTTCAATCATCTGGTTTTTTTTTGTTTTTTTTTTTTTTTACTTTTTAATTGTTCATTTTATTAAAGTTTATAAACTCAGACCAATATATTGGTCTGACCATTCCTTCACACTATCCCACAAATGAGGAGGGATGGGATTATGTCAGGTGTCAAAATATTCCTTTTTCAACTTATTCATGACAGTATGGAATGAAAATGGAAGGCAGGGAAGTTGTGTTGTTTCAACACATCCTGGTTTAAGTGGAGCACCAAGGTAAGTTGTTCCACATACCACTCATGGCCTCACCCAATCTCCCCACCAGTTCCTGTATACCTTTCCCACCAATGAACTCTTAGATGTCTCAAACCCAAGTGGTTCCCATTCAACCATGTACAAAGGGATATAGGTACAGAAGACAAGACACCAAGCCCTGTCACTCCAACTCTCACCCTTGGGATTATTTATAGTCTGGAAAAAGACAGATGAACCATGATCAAAACCAAGTGAGGATTTTTAAGGAAGCTTTGACAGAAATATTAAGAAAAACATCTGAATTCAACTCCAGAGAAAAGTGCTACCAAGGGAAAATAAAGTCTTAACTGATGTTCTGAAACTAGCTGTAAGAGAGGGTGGGAGAATGATCCTCTCGGCATGAACTCTAAGGGCTCTGAACACAACCAGAGCTTCAGCTGATCCAGTCTGGGCTGCTGAGCCAGATGGCCTGAGGGCTGCCCAACGGGCACACTGCAGTCTGTCTGTCTCTATCAACAGTGCGAGTCCTTCAGCTCCATCACAGAGTACTCTCCAGTGTGTTATAGTTGTCCTTAAAGCTCTTCAACTCGAGGAAGTGCTTGGCACGTTTACTCTTCTGACTGGAGGGGAGGTACGTCACCTGGATGGTTGTTGGGGAGACTTCAGGAGACTGGGTTAGGTCTTTGGCTGCTGACTGGTGTTGTCGCTGAGAGCTCCCACTTCGTGCTTTGACCACTGTGGCCAGGTCACTCAAGGCCTCCTGATAGCGCAGGTACTCACTCTGGCCAAAGACCCCTGTCCCATAGCGGGCTGTCTCATAGCCATCCAGCAGGGTATCAATGAGGGCCTTGCACACACCCTTAAAAGGAGTACTAGTGTTTCGAAGATCTAGCAGGTAGGAGCGGAAATTCTTGCCCATTAAGGAACGGGGATGTCGGCTTTCAGCATGAAATGGGATCTCAGAGGCACGGATGGCATCCAGAGCTTTCATCCTATATAGATAGTTGTAGCAATTTTGATTTCCCTGGGTTTCCAGCTGTAGCAGTCTTGCATCATCATCAGCAAGGAGCTGAGGTTCATATTTGATATCCTGAACCCTGGATAGTCGGATATCAATCTCCTCTTTTAAGTCCAGGCTCCCGTAGGCCATCACCAGCACGACATTCACGCCGGACTGCCAGTTACTGCCGGACGCCATGGCCTCCCCACCCCGCGCAGAACTGCTCCGGTTTACCCCGCTGCCCTGCCTCGTCAGCCCGGGCTCCGCTGAGGCAACGGCGCCTGGGTTCCCTGAAGCACCCCGGCCATTTCCTTACGGGGAAAGAGTAAGGCTGACCGGGCCTGAAAACATGGCGGATGGGGGGGGGACAATCATCTGTTTTTATACACATATCCCCATATTCCCTCCCTCCCTCAACTCCCCCCCCCCTTCGAGTCCCCCCCACCCTCCCCGTCCCAGTCCTCTAAGGCACTCCTGTACTGTTTTCCATAGTGGCTGCAGCAATTTACATTCCCACCAACAGTGTACAAGGGTTCTCTTTTCTCCACATCCTCTCCAACATTTATTATTTGTAGACTTTTTGATGAGAGCCATTCTGACAGGGTGACAGGGCAAGGTAATATTTCATTGTGGTTTTGATTTGCAGAGAAATGCTTAATATTTCTAATGAACAAAATTTTATGATTGGAGGTCAGGAATAAGGAAAAGAAAATAAAAAGGACTGCTCCCAGATTTTTAGCTTGAGCAAATAGTTGGATAGAAATACTATTTACTAAATACATATATATATACACATATATACATACACACACACATATATATATAGTATTTGCTGAGATAGAGACTACTGGTGAAAAATTTATTTTGACAGTCTCAGAAAGTTTAAAGAGAGAAAAAGGAATAGGTTACAAATTATCCTTTTAGCCCTGCCCATACATGAGTATGAGATGTTACATTTGAAAAATTGACTCTGCCTTATGCAATAGGACATACAAATTTTTTCGTACATAGCTCTTTCTAGTGTTCTTATTCCTAGTTGGCGGCAGGGGGGTGGGGGGGTGGGGGGAGGGGTTGTTGTTTGCTGGTTGGTTGGCTGCTCTGTGCAGCATGCAGCATCTTAGTTCCCAGACCAGGGATCAGACCTGTGCCCCCTGCAGTGGAAGTGCAGATTCTTAACCACTGGACTGGAGGGAAGTCCCTCCTAGCATTTTTTTAACCTATTATACACTATAATTTCTGTTATGGAGTGAATGTTTGTGTCCCCCACCAAAATTCATGGTGAAATCTTAATCCCCAATGTGATGATATGAGAAGGTGGGGTGTTTGGGAGGTGATAAGGTCATGAGGATAGAGCCGTCATGAATGGGTTTAGTACTGTTATGAAAGAAACTCCAGAAAGTTCCCTTCTACAATGTGGGACACAGTGCGAAGACAGCCATCTATGAAGCAGGAAGCAGGCCTTCACCAGACAATGAAGAAATCCATACCTCAGTCATGGACTTCTCAGCACCTAGAACTGTGAGGAGTAAATATTTGTTGTTTAAGCCTCCCAGTCTATGATACTGTCCTATAGCAGCCCAAACAGACTATGACAATTCCTTATCAGCAAAGACATAATATCTCAAATTTCTCTTTCTGCACCATGTCTTCTGTGGCATAATGAAAAAAACAAAAAAAACAAAAAAGCACTGAATTGTAAATCAGGATATGCAGATTTTAAATGACTCCCAGCTGGAATTCCCTGGCAGTCCAGTGGTTTAGGACTTGGTGCTTTCACTGCCTCAGGCCTGGGTTCAATCCCTGGTTGAGGAACTAAGATCCCACAAGCCACGAAGTGTGGCCAAAAATAAAAAATAAAAATAAAATGACTCCTAGCAGTGGATAAACCAGTTATTCTCTCCCAGCCTGCATTTCCCATTGTGTAAATAAGTTGAGATTTAGAAGTCTCAACCAACACAGATAGTCTATCTAGAATGTATTTAATGCACTTACTATAAAAGCAACAAAAAAAAAAGTTGCCATAAAAGCTATTTTATATTTAACTAACTGAACATTGATATTTCTCATAAACCCTAATTTACTATTTAATGTGGTAGTCAGATGTATTAGTTATCTATTGCAACATATTAGATCACCCCCCAAAACTTGGTGACTTAACAAACATTTATTATCTCACAGCTTCTCTAGGTCAGGAATTCAGGAGCAGCTTAGTTGGGTGATTCTGGTTCAGGATCCCTCAGAAAAGCACACTCAAGGCTGGCTGAAGCTGCGGTGATCTAAAGTTGGGCTGGCTGTTGGCAGGAGGACTTAGTAACTGGACTTCTTCCATAGGCTGCTTCTATTAAAAAATTAGCCTTTCACTTGTTAAAATGGTAAGGAAGATGCTATTCAAGACTATTGCAATTAGGGATATTGCAATAAGGAAGACAGATCAGGCTCAACTCCAAATAAAACAAACACAGCTAGGAATTTATAGCCAAGAAGCAGAGTAGGGGTATCAGTGGATGGAAAACTAAGAGGAGACCTCAAGGGTAGAGAGATTCTTGCCAAAGGCTTAGATATGAAGAGTGAGGAATGAGAAACTTGATCAGATATCAAGGTTGGGGGATGACTTAGCAGGATTCTTGCTGAGACTGACCTGTGCAATCTCACAGAAGGTCAAGGTCAAGGACTAATCCCAAGAGAAGGCTCAGTGGAGCCTAACTAAAGTCTGGTCAAGAAGAGTCTTTGTTACTTGAATGTCCTCACAACATGGCAGCTACCTTTGCCCAGAATGAATCATCCAGGTGAATGAGAAAGCAGGAAACTATACTGCCTTTTATGACCTACTCTCTGAAGTTGGATGCTGGTCTACTTTTTTCCTATTTGTTAGACATGAGTCACTAAAGTCCAAGGGAAGAGGAATTAAACTCCACCTCTTAAAAGCATGTCAAAGAATTTGGAGACATGTTTTAAACTACCACATCAGAAATGATTCCAACTGAAATTAATGGTATAGCAGCTTAATTTTTGCTTTTAAGATTATCTTGCTCTGGGAGCATTTTTATCTTGTTTTAAAGTTTTTCTTGTTTTGATAAATAACTGTGTATTTAGAAACTGGTTTCCTCTTTCTCTGCAAAACATCAGAATTTTTACCACAAATTCTATATATATTTTAAAAATAAAGTTTATTTTAATTTTCTCTCCTAGGGTCACGCTAAACTATTCCCTTACTCTGACTTCTCATGTTGCTCTATTTTAGCAGCTTGAAGTCAAAAAAGGATATCTCCAGATTTTTGGCTATAAGCTGCAGACCAGAGATGTGTCCTAATAAGAGAAAAGACTGATATGGGAGGCCTTCGGGAAAATCCTAAGACTTTCCGACATCAGTATGTGATAATTTTTTTCCCTTCTTGTGGAAAATCGAGGTAATAGGTTATGATCATTATAAGTGAAGTACACCAAGATTTGTGTGTCAATTCCCAATACTAGACTAAACATATTATATTTTAACAAAAAAAGACATGTTGGGAATTTTCTATGGGAAGTCTCTATTAAAGAAGACAGCAAGAAACTTACTTCCTTTTCAATGTATCTTCAAAAGTAGTGGTTCTCTAACTTTAAAGTACATCAGGATAACCTGGAGGTCTTAAAACAAAGACTGCTAGATGTCACTGCCAGAGTTTCTGCATCAGTAGAATTGGTAGGTGGAGCCCCAAAATTTGCCTTTTAACTAGTTCCCAGTGATGCTGATGCTGCTGGTCTGGGGATCACACTTGGTGAACCATTGTTAGAAAGAGTAGGGGTGGCCAGGGAGGTAATAAAGGTAAACCTACCTCCTGTGAGGTGAAAGTTATGATGGATTATCCTCTAGACCAAAGTTCCTCCCCTGAGGAAAGCAACAAAAGGGGTTTGTTGACTGAGCTCATGTTTTATGGTCCCAAAGATCCAAGTGAACTGACATATTTGTCTTTCCCTCCTGTAGGAAAGGAAGTCATGTCTCTCACTCACCTTTCAAGACCAAAACATCCAGTTTCTACCACATAATTTAAGGGCAAATACAAATTAAAAATAAGAGATGTAATTCTCTTTGTTGAAAATAAAGGAACAGGACCACTGGACGCTGGTGGTCCAGTGGTTAAGACTTCACTTTCCAATGTAAGGGGTGTGGGTTCCATCCCTGGTCGGGGAGATAAGATCCACATGCCGTGTGGCCAAAAAACCAAAACATAAAACAGAAGCAATACTGTAACAAACTCAATAAAGACTTTAAAAACGGTCCACATTTAAAAAAAAAATCTTTAAAAAAAAAAAGAATTTCTCCACCTCTCCCTTTTCTTTCAGAATTTCTTTCTCCATCCTTTTCAAATGTATGTAAATATTTATAATGGCTAATAAACCATTAGTTTATTAATCTGCCAATCTCACAACTCCGGAATGTTTCTTCAAGAAACTGGAAGCCATCTTTTTTGAAATGCAAAGATCGGGAAGCTCACTCTCCTATCTCACAGTTCCTGTGGGAAGGCAAGAACATAGCTTTGAAGGACGCCTTGCTCCAATTAGCAAAACTGTCCTGTCAAAAAGATGAGAAGTTTGTTTTTTCTCTGGATAAAGCCAATTAACTAATAGAAGTGACCTCCTCAATTACCATGGTAAAGTTAGGATGAACTACACATGACAAAATATGCTATCAGGGTCTTACTTGAGGACTATTTATTGTTTATTTTGAAAACATGTATGTAATAGGGTGTATCTGCTTGGCTACGTAAGGGGTGAAATTCCCCTTGCTGTCTTCACAGTCTCTTCGAAGATCACCTGTGATGCCCACCACATTCTGGTTTAACGCTTATTCAAAAATAAGTGTTTTCTTTCTTTACTACCTTTGTGGAGAGGATTTCTGGGCTGGGAGAGATCCTGTCTTTAGTTGTATTTCCCAAATAATACATCCCAGTTCCCAAATCCTAGAATAATTAGATAATGGAAGACACCACCTTCAGGCTGAGAGAAGACTGGCCAAGGTATTACATGGCAATGAATTTTGCAAGGCATGAAAGGACAGGAAAATTCTTTTTTTTTTTTTTGGCCTCTGACTTTCAAGAGTCCTAAAACTCTCATCTCATTAAATTTTTAAAAATAAAAGTAATGTCTGGCCCAGAAAGGAGAGACCTCCCTAATTTTAGCAAATCCTAAGACAGATATGCCTACACCAAAAGGAAAAGAGAAACTTCAAATGCTACTAAATACAGAGTACAAAATTGAGTTCTGAAGCAAAAACAATATCATATTTATACCCTGACTTTGATTCCTAGATGATCTCTCATGACCCATCCCACTGTGTTCCTGCCACACACTCTTGTGCTCATGGCCTGAATCTTGGCATTACCAAATATGTATTGTTCCACCACAACAATCACAAAAGCAGATGACATCTGACTCTGCTGCAAGTCCTATCGGTTCAGTTTGCTTACTCAGTTACATCTACTAACCTGTTTTTCATCTCCTTTGAAAGCTCTGGCCAGTTGTGTATTTACTTTCTATCAGTCTCTCATCCCATCTTCTATCATTACTGTACTTGCCTCTCATTATGCAGCTGAGACTCTACAGACCACTCCTGCAGCAACTCTGATGCCAATAACTCTACCAACTTTACCCCATTTCCCTTCTATAAACTTAATTGTACGCGGACCTCTTAGCACTTAGCAGTGTTGGCAAAATGGGGGGGTGGGGTGAAATCACATGACAAGATAGATTGATACCACTACAAATTCTTGACCCCCAAAATGAATCAGACCATAAACAATGCCTAACAACATGACTGTCATTCCCTAGTCAGCTAACACTTCATTCTTTCTTTTTTTATTGTGATTTTAAGAAATATATGTTTACCATATGAACAATTTTTAAGCTCACTAGTGTTCCGTATATTCATGCTGTTGTGCAACAGATCTCCAGAACTTTTTTATCTTGCAAAACCGAAGCTCTATACCCGCTAAACAACTCCTCGTTTTCACCACCACCCTCCTAGCCCCGGTAAACATCATTCTACTTCTATTTTTGACACAAATAATCAATAATTTCTAATAAGGACTAGAAAAGAGCTTTATTAGAGCCAAACTGAGAACTATAGCCTGGGAGGCAGCCTCTCTGTAGCTCCAAGGATCTGCTCCATTGAAGCATGGTTTTCAGCAGAGTTTTAAACTTTATCCTTAAAACAAAGAACATACATCAAACATGACAGAGGTACATTCCTTCAAGGTTTCAAAAGAGACATATTAGTATTTATTCAATGAGAAAGCATGATCCTGGTGTCTGGGAAGGTAACGTCATCTTCAAGAAAGTGTTAATGGATGCCATAAGAAGAGAGCTATTCATCTTATCTTCGAAGAGGACATTCTTTACCTTAATGCTGAAAGTAGATGTGCTGTGTAAGTGTTTGACAGGCTATAAGTCAGGCTGTTTTAGTTCACACAAAGTTCAGGCAGAACAACAGATAAGCCTGAATGACTCCCCTATACCGAAATATGTGGAAAAACTTCTCCATCACTCTGTGTCACATTCACTCTTCATGACAATATCAAACCGTCTCCCTTTCTTCACTCTCTACAGATTCTCACCAGACTACCTCTTTCACAGAAATGAGAACTCTCAAATTACAACTGCCACATCTACAAATTGGCTTCCATCCCCACCTGTTTCTTCCCTTCTTCCAGGTACAAAGGAAGTGATAGTTCCTCCTCCTATCCAAGCCCAATTCCCTCCATCTGTGCTCTGAATCCCATCTCTTTCAATCTTCTGAGGAAGTTGACCTTATCATCCTTTCTTTCCTTATTCCCTTGCTAACAATCCTATCAGCTGGTAAAGTTTCTCCCAGTAACAGTAAAAATAAACTGCATACCACACCGGGGCCTGAGCCCACCGAATATTGCCTCTGCCAAGATTCATAAAAACGTTTAAACTTGATGACTCCATTTTCTCATAGTCCACTCATCCCTTACCCACCCTCACGCGGCTTTAGCCCCAAACCTCGCACTGTGGTCTCAGCGGTCTTTGTATTGCTAACGTCAGTGGCTGTTTTTCCGCCTGTGTTGCACGACAGTGCTGCACGACAGTGCTGCTTTCCAAGCCGGAAGACTTGCCCCTCGTGGCGTGACGTCATATGGAAGCGCCGGGAAAACAGGGCGGGACTTCCTGGTGCGGGTCTCCGGTTAGCGACAGATGCTGTGTGGAGTGATAGGCAAGCTGCGGGTCAGGTGTGGGGCAGATTCCTGGGCAGCGTTTCACGGCAGAATCCTGAGTCCTCTGGGGGTCTTTGTGGTTTGCACCGGCGGGAGCCACTGTCTTTGCACTCCTGGTATGGACGAGTTTCTTGTCTCCTGGTGTGTGTGGTGAGGTGGGAGCACGCGGCAGGCCTAAGATACGCTTACTGGAGCATGTGCGCTAAGAAGGTACACAGATAAAAGGAAGCCCAGTGATTTAATAAACTAAAAGTAGTACAATACCGGAGACGGGAGCAGTGTTTCCCAAAATGATATCCGTGTTTCCCTTTTAAATTTGGAGGGGGGGGAGCGGGGGAGAGGGGTTGCTTCTATGATATCCTAAAAAATTTACCAGTTACAAAGACAAAACTGAAAAGACTTTCTGAAATCAGTCTTTCTCATATTGTGGCTGAGAACTCTCGGTTAAGTATTTCGAGGAGTCTAAGTAAATTGTTTTTACTTTAAAAGGTGTCTGAACGTGTTTTAAATGTGAGAAGCACTGACATGGAGTATTTAATCGAAAAACACTTGAATGATAAATGTGAGCTATATACTGCCAAGCATTGGGTTCGATGTTAATATAAATACAGTTCTTGTCCTGATAGAGTTTACCATATCGTGGGGCAAATAAGTAGCCAGGCCATTACAATGCAGTGTTTTGTAAGCACTAGGGTGCAAAAGTACAGGGTGCTAAAAGAACTAATAGGAGGAATACTTGATCTAAAGTTTAAGGTGACAGATAGCTAGAGATATGGCTGAAGAGCTAAGCGAAGGGTGATTTTGTGAAAAAATTTTATAAGCCATACATATAAGTTTAGACTTTAACGTGGCAGCAGTGAGTTTAAAAATACACATTGAGGATGATGTGAGTGTATTGATCAGATTTGCACTCGCTTCAAATGGCTTAGAAATGAGGGAGAGCAAATCTGGAGGCTAGGAGATACAATTAAGAAAATGAGGTTGAGGGAATTCCCAGGCGGGCCAGTGGTTGGGACTCTGCGCTCTCACTGCCAAGGGAACTAAGATCCTGCAAGCTGTGCAGAGTGGCAACACCCCCCCCCCCCAAAAAAAAAAAAAAAAAAGAAAATGAGGTTGAAGAGAAGTGACTGGATTAGAGAAGTATTTAGAAAGTAAATGAATTAACTCAAATTAGGAATGGAGGGTGTGAGAAGAGACAGTAATGAAATGACTCCCAGTTTCTGCTTCAGCAAATGAATGGATAGTAATGTCCCTCCCTGAAACAACGCAGAAGGAGAAGCAGATTGGGAAGGGAAGGGAGACATTTCAGTTTGCTGCATTTGAGGTGTCATCTGATACATGGTGATCGAAGTCAAGCAGGTAGATCAGAGTTCATAGGGAAAATGTTTAGATTGAAAAAAGGGCAAAGGACAGAACTCAGAAGCACATCCACCTTGTGTGTGTTGGGGGCTGGGGGGAGTGGCTCTGAGCATCAGTGCACAGGTCAGAGAGCCAGCAACATGCATCCTCATTAAATGAAGCCAAAGGAAGAAGGAACTTTTCAACTATTTTAGTTACATTTTGTGAAAAATTGAATTCTTTTTATGCTTCAAGTCCAGCACTAGTTTCACATGTTTAAGCGTCTTCATTGTTTTGCGGACATCCAAACCTTTAGGATAAAATTGTGAAATTTATATATATTTGCCCTAATTTTGGATATTTTGTTTGGCAATAACGTTTTTTGTTGCAGAGTAAAGTCTAAATTGGAGAAGGGAGATTTTATTTTGTTTTTAAATCAGTAGATCTCTCTATATTTCTGTTTTGAAAACATATGAGGGCATTGGTACAGCAGCTGCTAAGTGCTTTTTACCAGTTGCCATTTTCTGTAACTTTTCTGTCCTTTGTCTTCATGTATTGCTTGTTAAGGATTTTGTGTTTGGGTCTGTATCTAGGCTTAGTAGAAAATGGAGAAGAATAGAATATCTTGATCTCAACCATACAGTGGTACATAACTTTGTTATCCAGTAACATTGATCCTCTGGGCCCCTAGATACAAACCTGAAAAAGATCTTCAGGGTATCCTTTTGCTTAAAACAATAGTGAAGTTCATATCTAAAATAATAACCCAAACAAGTTTTAAACTTTTTGCCTAGTGAATGATCACAGGTTCTAGGCCACAGGAGTCTAAAAAAAATTAATGGTGCAAAATAAGTTGGACTAAGATTCCACTTTGTGTTTCAGAAATCAGTTGCACTTCGGTACCTCAAATTTATACTTGAACAGTTACTTGAGAGGTTTTTAACTTTTCATTACATTTTTTATTTTTTTCTAGGGATTTTCTTACATGCCTGTTTTCCTCAAAATGAATGTCTGTATCACCTTCTTAAGACCTTTTGCCAGAGTTGTGGTGCCATTTACCCTTCATAGAAAGAGAAGGGTTTTACATTCAACTGTTCTACATAGATACATGTCTTCCAAAATACCAGCTGCGTCCTATCCTAATAAGGAGAGTACATCACCTCCAGAAGAGCTGGAGTTGGATAGGTGGAAAATTACAATGAAATCTAGTGTGCAAGAAGAGGGTGTTTCAGCAGTTTCAGGTAGCAAGGATGAAGATCCTCTAGCTGCCACCAGGGAGTTAATTGAGATGTGGCGATTGCTTCGCAGAGAAGTACCAGAACACATCAGTGAAGAAGAGCTCAAAACCGTTACAGAATGTGTCTCTAAATCATCAAAAAAAAAATATTTAAAATATTTATATATTAAGGAAAAAATGAAAAAAGCCAAGAAAATTAAAAAGGAAATGAAAGTAGCAGCAAAAGAACAAGTAAAAAAAGACCAGCTATCAGAAACCACTACGGAAGATAAACAGCAAAACTTTCTATTTCTACGACTTTGGGATAGGAGTATGGACATTGCAATGGGCTGGAAGGGTGCCCAGGCCATGCAGTTTGGACAACCTTTGGTTTTTGACATGGCTTATGACGACTATATGAAACCAAAAGAACTGCAGAATGCCGTTTCCCAACTTTTAGAAAGTGAAGGATGGAACAGAAGAGATGTTGATCCTTTCCATGTTTATTTCTGCAATCTTAAAACAGGTGGCGCCTACTATAGAGCGTTAGTTAAACGTTATGGAGAAAAGTGGGACAAATTGCTTTTAACAGCAACAGAAAAGTCTTATGTAGATTTATTTCCAAAGGACAGTATTATATATTTAACTGCCGATTCTCCCAATGTTATGACTTCTTTCAAACATGACAAAATTTATATAGTGGGATCTTTTGTTGATAAGAATATGCAGCCAGGCACATCCTTAGCCAAAGCAAAACGCCTAAAGCTGGCAACAGAATGCCTTCCATTAGATAAATATTTGCAGTGGGACATCGGTACTAAAAATCTCACCTTAGATCAAATGATACGTATTTTGTCATGTCTGAAAAACACTGGTAGTTGGGAAGAGGCTCTGAAGTTTGTTCCTAGGAGAAAACATACTGGTTTTCTGGAGATTTCTCAGCATTCTCAAGAGATTGTCAACAGATTGAAGAAGTCAAAGACTTCTAATTCATTTGTGAGAGGCTCTGTAAATAGACACAGAAAAGGTAGCTTGAATGAGAATATTTGATAGCTTAAAAAGTAAATGGATTAGGAATACAGTTCTATTAGTCTGTTTCATCCTGAATGGAATTCACTTGCTCTTTGTTTCAAAGGTTGTCTTTCCAAACTAACTGAAGTATTATCTTTCTCCAATTAATCGAATATCTGTAAAACTTTGGAAATATGTTTTGTTTACTATAAAAATAAACAATAATCTTAGAAAGTAAAAAGAGTTGTCCGTGTTTGTTTGAGCCCAGTAAAACAATTGTATCATTGGTGTGGCTTTTTTATGACTACTTTGAGCCTCAGACTCCATTTTCCTTCTTAAATGTTCTTTTAGCCATGTCAGCAATTACCCTTTCATCAAAAATTGATGAAACTTCAGGTGGTGGTTCGTTTATTTAAAGTAACATTTGGTACAGTGCTGGGCATCTCATATGCACTAAGGTATATCGTTTAACTGAGTCTTGGTTAAACAAAAAGGACATCCCTTGGCATGTGATGAAATTGGGCTGTATAATGAAAAATGGGTTTGTGGGGATAAAACTCATTTCTTGTCCACTTAGGAAAAAAGGGTTTATTTGAAGAGTGTTACTATAGCACTTTCCTCTTGTAGTGTAGATGGCTTTTCTTTTCAAGGAAATACTTCCTTTTTTCCAGCCATGTGATTTGAATGGAGGCTGCCATATTTTTACAGACCTTCCTCCCCTGGCCACCACTGATTATCTCAAAAAAGACACTTCACTCAAGCCTTGAGATGGGCATCTGACTTTGAGACAGGCCAGTCAGGGGGCTTCTTAGGTGGCCCGGTGGTTAAGAATCCGCCTGCCAATGCAGGGGACACGGTTCGATCCCTGCTCCAGGAAGATCCCACATGCCAAGGAGCAGCTAAGCCTGTGCACCACAACTATTGAGCCTGTGCTTTAGAGCCCATGAGCCACAACTGTTGAGCCCATGTGCCACAACTACTGAAGCCCATGCGCCTAGAGCCCATGCTAAGAGAAGCCACGGCAATGAGGAGCCTGCACACACAACAAAGAGTAGCCCCTGCTCACCACAACTAGAGAAAGCCCGTGTGCAGCAACGAAGACCCAACACAGCCAACAAATAAATAAATAAATTTATTTTTAAAAAAAGGCCAGTCAGAATCCTTTTCTAAGATTTTTGGACTTATCAAGATAGCCTGTGTTAATTCCTTTCTAGTGGTGAATTTTGAGAGAGAGGAAGCTCTGGTGGCCATGCATACAGAAATGAACTTTAGGAACCATATTCATTGTGTGGCCAAATATTTCTACCTAGTTTCTGAATTGGACATTAGCATAAGGTATGCTATCCAATACACTTCTTAATGCAGGACTCAATCTTTTACCAAATACTATGTGTCAAATTGTTACTCTGCAGTTTACCTGAATTTAAACAACTAAGTTTAGGTACTGTCATTAACACCTTTTTTATAGATAAGGAAAATTTAATCAAAATAATTCCCTTTGAGGAGTACCTTTGTATTTCTGTGTAACAATATGCTAAGGTGTTTCAGTGATGCAACACTAGGATTTTTTTTCTTAGTTTTTTCCCTTCCCAATAGCCAAACAGTAACTGATTCCTAAGACTGCTTCTCTCTCATGTAGATAAATCACAGTGGCAAGCTCATCCACAGTTTGAGCCCACACCAATTTTAATTTTACAAATTTTTTAGAATTTGGAATTTAACAGAACCTCAGATACTGCTTTAGTTTCTCCAAACTACATGGTCTGATTTCCTGGGCATAAAGTAGGAAGTAACAACTTTTTATCTTAAACACCCAATAATTTATTCTATAGCATTCTTTCTCTTTGAAGGTAACTTTTGTTTCCTATAGTCTAATCATCTCCTTCTTACCTGTTAGCAACATGTTTTTGTATAATAACATTTCTAGTTCTCTCCTTTTGCTCTTTTCAAACATGCTGCCAAATTCCCAGCTTTTAGTAATTAAACAATTTAAAAAGAAGTCTTTGTTTGCTGCTATTATCCCTACCATATTACACAGTTTAACTTCTAAGCCAGGCCCTTCAAGTAAGTATTCAGAACAGTTTCCATTTCCTCTATACCATTGCTGTTAATTGAAATATAATGCAATCCACGTATGTACTTTTAAAATTCCCAGTAGCCATGTTAAAGATAAAAGGTGAACTTAATTTTAATATATTTAACCCATGTGTCCACACTATTATTTCAATTTGTATTCATTATTAAAAACTAATGAGGGATTTCCTAGGTGGCACAGTGGTTAAGAATCCACCTGCCAATGCAGGGAACACGTGTTCGAGCCCTGCTCTGGGAAGATTCCATATGCCACGGAGCAACTAAGCCCGTGCACCACAACTATTGAGCCTGTGCTCTGGAGCCCGTGAGCCACAACTATTGAGCCTGTGTGCTGCAACTATTGAAGGCCACGTACCTAAAGCCCGTGCTCCACAATAAAAGAAGCCACTACAATGAGGAGCCCGCACACCACAATGAAGAGTAGCCCCGCTTGCAGCAACTAGAGAGAGCCTGTGTGCAGCAACGAAGACCCAACACAGCCAATAAATCAATAAAATAAATTAAAAACTTAATGAGATTTTACATTCATAATCATTTTTTCAAACTAAGCATTGAAAATCTGGTCTGTATTTTAATGGTTACAGCACGTCTTAATATGAATATTACGCAGCTTTCACCTTCTGAAATGGCCCACACGGTAGAGTATATTTCTCCCAGAGCCACTCTCACTTTCCTAGATGACCCCATGCCCTGGGGCCACCTCTCACCTTTTGAGACAGCTCACATTCTCTATGAAGTGTGTATCTATCTAAAGAAACCTGCTCTTCACTTTAAGAAAAAATATATGAATACTAAATCTTCAATTGTTAAAGTAAAATGCACTGCTACCAAAACAATAGAATTGTGTTTAACAAGAGCTAACTGCTTCAGTTTTTTAACTTAAATAACATTGAGTTCAGTTCTTCAGTTGCATGAACCACACTTCAAGTGCTTAATAGTCACATGTAGCTGGTGGCTGCCACGTTGAACTGTGCAGCTCGAATACTGCTTGATAAACTTGTGATCTATTCTGTGCTTACATCAGTTCTGTTGTTTCCAGCCAGATTCAGTGGCCAGTTCTTACTAATTAATGGACCATAAATATCTCATTGAACTCTTCCCTCCTTTAAACACTTCTTCCTTGATTTCCACATCACAGCAATTGTCTTACTTTTCCCAGTCTAGCAGCTTATCTTCTTCGTTGGCTCATTCATTCATTCAGCAAATAGTTACTGAGTACCTACTATGTGCCTAGAAGCATTTTAGGTGTTGGTGATATGGCAGTGAACAAAATATTCCTAGCCTTCATAGAAATTAAATTCTGGCAGGCAGAAAGGAGACAGACACAATGTAAAATGTCAGATGGCAATAAGTGATATGAAGGTTAAGGGAGAAAGGGGAATGCTGGAGTGGGGAGGCATTACTATTTTATAAAAGGTGGTTGAGGACTGTCTTCTAAGTAGGTTGTTCACTGCACAAGAGCACCCATAATACCCTTTCCAAGCCATGCATTCTGGTGCAAGGCCATGTTTGCTAGAAGAAGCACCGTTTTCTTCACACACAGGCATTATCTGCCTTTAAGCCAAGTGCTTAAAAGATTCCATCCAATAACACAGAGACTGATAAGATGACATTTGAGCAAAGACCTGAAGAAAGTGAGAGTGAGCTATGGAGATATGAGGGAAGGGAATTCCCAGTAAAGGGAACAGTGAGCACAAAGGCCCTGAGAGAGGATTCAAGACACAAGGAGGCCAATGTAGCTGAAGCAGAGTGGGTAGAGAGAGCTGAAGATGAGGTCAGAGGAGTAGCTAGGAGTCTGTCATGTAAGCCTCTTAAGCCATTGTAAGGGCTTGGTTTTTATTCTGAATAAGATGGGAAGATCAGATGGTCTTGAGCAAAAAAGTGACATGTTCCTGATGTTTTAATAGGATGACTAGAATGCAAGCTCCATGAGGGCAGGGATTTTTTTCCTGTCTCTTTTTTCTTTTTTAATTTTTAACATTTTTTTAACTGCCTACTCTTTTTTAAAATTAATTATTTATTTATTTAGGCTGTGCCGGGTCTTGGTTGTGGCACACAGGATCTTTGTTGTGGCATGCGGCATGCCTACAGGATCTAGTTTCCCCAACTGTGGATTGAATCTGGGCCCCCTGCATTGCGAGCGAGAAGTCTCACCCACTGGACCACCAGGGAAGTCCCTAGGTTTTTTTTTTAATTGAAGTATAGTTGATTTACAACATTGTGCCAATTTTTGCAAGATCTCAGTTCCCCAACGAAGGCTTGAACCCTGGTCATGGCAGTGAAAGCCCAGAATCCTAACCATTAGGCCACCAGGGAACTCCCTTTTCTGTCTTATTTACTGCTGTATCCCCAGGACCTGGTACAGTGCCTGGCACATAACAAGCACCTTAAAATTTGTTAAGTCAATCAATCTGATTCATTTTAAAAGGGTCACTTTGGCTGCTGTATTGAGACAAGAAGAGAGGGACCAACTAGGAGGCTACTGCAGAAACAAAGGCGAAAGATAATAGTGAGTTGGATCAGGGTGGTAACAGAGTAGGTACTAAATACTCTTAAGAGATATTGGAGACAATGAGTATAAATCCTTTCAAAGAGTTACTATATGAAGGGAAATAGTAATGAGCTAGAGGGAGTTATGAGATCAAGAAAAGAGTTTTTGATTTTGTTATAGTTTTGTAGATATGGGAGATATAAAAGCATGTATGTTTGCTGTTGGGAATGATCCAGTAGTTGGGGGGGGGGGGGATCTGATGAAACAGTGGAGTGAGACCTTATATAAGCAAGAAGAATGGGATTTACTGCATTAGTAACAGAAGAGAAGACAGAAAATCTAAGTACAAATGCAGGTACCACACCACAGATATGGTGAGAATATACAGAAGTTCTGTTTTGATTTCTATTATTTTCTTACTTAAAATAAGAATCAAAGTTATCATTTGAGGAGAGGGCAGAGAAAGTGTGAAATAGTCTAGGAAAGTGAGTGAGGGAATTCCCTGGTAGTGCAGTGGTTAAGAATCAACCTGCCAGTGCAGGGGACACGGGTTCAATCCCTAGTTGATCCAGGGATCCCACATGCCATGGAGCAACTAAGCCCATGCACTACAACTACTGAGACTGCTTGCCACAGCTACCGAAGCCTGCACGACTAGAGCCCATGCTCTGCAACAAGAGAAACCACTGCAATGAAGAGTAGCCCCTGCTCACCACAACTAGAGAAACCCAGCACACAGTAACAAACACCCAACGCAGCCAGGGGGAGGGGGAGCGAATTAGGGTGATGCTTCTCAAAGCATGTCCCCAGACTAGCAGCCTCATCATTTGGGAACTAGTTAGAAATGTAAATTTGGAGGCCCCACCCTCTGAGTCTACTGAATCAGTGGCACCAGAGTTTTAACTGCTTTAAGAAGCCTTTCAGATGATTCTGATACCATATACTAAATCTTGAGAATGGTATAGGGGAATATAATGGGATTACAGGCTGGATTAAGGACAAAGGTTACTGATAAATTGGAAAAGAATTTGAAAAAGAATAAAAATAAAATTAAAATTAAGAAAATATAAGCAAGCACACACACACACACAGCCCATGAGCTGGTGTCACTTGACACCCAGTGCAGTGCTGTTTCTGTATTTCGTGGTAGCTCAAGCCCAACTGGGTAATTTAATATTATAGGGTTATGGGGCCAACCCTGATTTAACCAGTGAATGAGTGTTTGCGATTACTTGGATGAATACAACATGGATGAGTAGAAATATATTTTCATTTTAATTTCGGTTACAAAGAAATTTGAGAGATAAAAAACCATGATTAGCCTCTTTCCTCTCTGATTTGTTGTAGCTCTATGCCTGAATTCCAGCCTCAGCTCCACCTCTTACTTTTTCAGTGTCCCAGTTTCCTCTTCCATAAGAGTAATTGTGGCACTTAATTCATAGGGTGATGATTTAATGTACTCGATTTCATGTTAAAAAAATTGCAGACTATGCTTAGCATATAGTAAGCATGAATATATTTTGGATATTATAACTATCACCTCACAAATTACACATTTAAATTATAATAACAGTTGTCTATATTACTCTCCATTTTCAGCTTGATAACTCATTATTTGAATAGCTCTTTAGAGACTGCAAACAATAGCTACTATCAAGCAAGTGCCCACCATGAGCCAGGCACTGTATTACAAAATTTTACCTGTATTATCACTTATTCCTCTCAGTAACCCTTTAAGTATTAGTACATTTTTATAGTTAAAATATATTCAGTAAGATTACCTTATCCGTTCAAACTCAGAATTACCACATGGCAGGGTTATAATCTAAATTCCTTTTTGTCTGATGCAATCAATGCTGCTGCTCTTTGCCTTGCACTCCACTGCCTTTTCATCCCTTAACCCATTTGTTGGGGGTTACTGAAGCTTGCATTCACTTCTTCAGTGGATATTTATAGAAAACTGGTATTATCTAGGTCCTAGCGAAACAATGGTGAGCAAGATAGGCACAATATGACCCCATGGAATTGATAGGTGAATGGATTAATATCTTCCATCCTTAACTTCTACAGTGTGGTATATGGAACTGGATAGCTATATGTGACCTCTCTAAACTTCATTTTTCTCATTTAAAAATACAAGCATCCATAAGTAAATACATACACAATTACAAATAAAAATCTCATGTTTATGTCTCTCATTTTAAAAATGATTAAAAATGAGAGCCTCAGGAATTCCCTGGAGGTCCAACAGTTAGAACTCCAGTGCTTTCACTGCAGAGGGTCTGAGTTCAATCCCTAGTCTGGGAACTGAGATCCCAAAAGCTACTTGGTGCGGCCAAAAAGAAAAAGTCTCAGCGATTAAGTAACTTTTTGAAGATCACATCTAGGAAAAATGAAACAAACATGAATTACCTATTCTATGTAAAATATTTTTCTGGGTACTTTTACATATACTATCACAGATGGTGGACTAGGGGCTTCAAAACACCAAATCACCGTATCAGCAAACCACCCTGCTTCTGTCATGGGAAACACACTTTGATTCCTTCTGCATTCCCCAGACCTGGAGCCTGAGGAGTCATCCATTCACAAATACTGAGCACCTTTCATATATGAAATGAGCAGTACAAGCCGCTGTGAAGGAAAAAACTGCTTTTTTAATGGTCTCTGTGGTCAAAGAATTTTTGAGCCACCTAGGGAGAATTTTTTTTTAAACATATACTGAGGGAAGTATAAAATGAGCAAAGAATGATATGTGGAATCTATTATCTCATTTGATCCCCAGGACCACCCTTTGAGGAAGTACTATTATTATTCCTATTTTATAAAGAAGGAAACGTAGGTCTGTAGACAGTAAGAAATCCTTCCGCCAGGTTTACTCAGCCGGTAAACGGATTCAAACCCAAGTTCTGACTCCTTAAGACAAATTTATGTAACACTCACTGTATATTGTATGGTAAACCCAGAAACTACAGTTCTCTAGGCAAGCCATAGACCCCGTATAGCGAGAGAGCAGTATAAATACAGAGAAAAACGGAAGATGAAGCTAAGAAGTTAGGCTGGGGCCCAGTATAACTCTTGGACTTCATTCTGCAAACCCTGGGGATCCACTAAAGGTTTCTAAGCAAGGCAGAAACTACTGTGGTCTTCACGTAATAAAGTAACTTCTCTTGACACAGAGATTGTGGCTTGTAGAAAAAGTTTTACCACTTGCCTACATGACCTTAGACAAATTTTTCTTTGGCCTCAACTCTCACAGCTAATTAAAAGATGACAATTCTGCATTGGACTATTGTGGGGATTAAACGAGATAGTGATTGACACAAGGGGGCGCTCAATAAACGTTGATTTCCCTTTTAAGTAGGAAAAGAATTCGGTCTTTTTTTTTTTTTTTTTTTTTTTTTTTTTTTTTTGCGTATGTACACGTGACCTAACAAACCAGAATGAAACAACCGGCTAGCTTCAGCTGCAACCATACCCCAGTTTGCAGAAACCTCACATGAGCTCAGCAACGTTTCCAAGGTTATGATCCCACCTCCCCTCACTTCTTTGAATCGGCCAGTGCACCTTGAAAATCTAACCGACCCCTAGTACAGTCCCTAACCAGGCCTCTACACGACCGCTCAACCTTCTCCACCCTTCCCTCAGAGACGGCTGGCCGACGCTAACATATCCACTTCCGTCGCCGAAAGGGCCTCTCTTCATTCTCTAGGGCCGCTCTAGGCTGCCGCTTCCAAGACTGGCTCCGCAGCTCAATGGTTGCTGGGCGGGGCCGTGACGTCCTTGGCGTGGGTGCAGGGGAGGCCGCGGCGGGGAAAATGGCGGACGGGAAGGCGGGAGAGGAAAAGCCTGAGAAACCGCAGCGAGCTGGAGCCGCCGGAGGTGAACACAACCCCAGCGTCGCGGGCTACGTGGGATGCTCTGGGCCTTTCTTTGAGCTCCCCGGGGTGGGGGGAGTAGGCTGGGGCGAGAATGGGAGGTTCTGGCGCTCACCCGGCCAGGTGCTGGGCCCAGACGAACCCCGGGCACGCCCGGTGCGGCCCGTGGGATCCGGGCCCACATCGCCTCCTTGTCGGGGGAGAGCCGGTCACTGTTCGTCACCTCCTGGCCCCAGTGGAGGCCCTGCTTCCGAAAAGAAGGGAGATGGGCACCAGAAAGGGGGACGGAACTCGGGGTGGGACTAGGAGTGGCGGTGCCGGAGCCGCCAGCGCCACACCGGAGACGCACATCACACAAAACGCACACGGGCGCTCACTCAGTGCGAGTCACCGAGCGGTGGCCGCAGGAACTGGCCGCAGGCCGAGTTTCCGACGGGGCCGGCCTCTCACTTACCCCTAGGCGTTAGTTTGCTTCTCCCTTTTCACCGAGGAGGTGGACTACCCTGGCCTTTTTCTTTCCTTTATTTTCAAGCCTAAACGATCCTGTAACGGGATGGGTCGAGGCGATGGAGGGAAAGAGGAATACCTTTGCCTGCCTCCCGGTTTAATCTGCGGGGTTTAGGGTTACGGTTTGGTTGCCTTTCTTTGAACTGTCTGCCTTTTCTGTGTTAAGCTGTTGCCAGTTAACTGCATGCCAGATATTTAGGTGGCTAAATAGGCTAGTGTGACTCTCCCTGTATTTTGTTACGATGTAAACTCAGGTTACAGCTGTCTTTATTCTGTCACCTCCACTCCTCTAAATTTGGATCTTGTGCATTAAGGGAAAGAAACATTATGCACTCTCTCCAGCCCTCCAGCCTCTTTGTCCTAACAAGGCTAGTGACTTAACACGTGCGAGCTGATCGTAATGTCTTTAGAACGTTTTAAGTACCGCACTCTATTCTAACTCTCCTTCAAATCTTATCCCTGAAAGTACTTAATATGAGAATATACAGAAGAGTAATAGTATATGAAGGCAACTCTTAGGACCTCCTGATAAGTTTAACTTGAACTGACTTGGGAACGAAAATTGAGAAAAGTGTAATGTTCGGTTACTTTGGACCCAGAATTTCCTTTAAAAAAAAACCATACGGCGCTATTAGTTGAGCCAAAACTCCTTTCCCCCTTTCTTCTCCTCTGCCGTCTTGTTTGTTGTTATTGTTTTACTAGTAAAAAGGTTTATCAAACAACAGTTTAAGCCATTTAATGCTACCTCAGCGATTTTTTCGTCAAAAATTGTCATGGAAATTATCAAGTAAAATTACATTTAAAAAAAGTAGTTTGAGGAAAAACAAAGATCTATAGCCTAAAGAATCTTATATGACTTTTAAACTATCTTTTAACTTTTAGAATAGCTTTTTAACTGTCTTAACTGAGCGTATCTAAGATGTGTTTAATGTGAGCCAAAATGTACGTTGAGTTCCCTGGTGGCCTAGTGGCCAAAAAAACAAAACAAAAAAAATGTGCCTTGTGTGAGCATAATTACACTATGTAATTTGTCTGCCACCCTTTCAGTTGGAGATAATTCTCTCTGTAGTATGAATATTGATGTTTCTACTTTAGCATATTTTTGTGAAGGGGTGATATAAAGTTATCTTTGCTAATTGCTATCAAAAATTATTGTCCCCTTGTTGGTGCCTTAGAATAAGTAATATCCCTTAATAACGTCTACGTAATTTGACTTGGGTGTGCCTTTCTTTAAAATAGTATTGTTACATGTAAACCCTTTTTGAATGTCAGATGTTTTTAATGAAATCGTACAAAGAAATCATAGTTAAAACATTCATACCATGGATATTGCTAAATTGATAATTTTATGGCAAGTAGGCACTGTTTTAAAACACTATCAAGTCTGTCTTGGGGGACTTAACCTAAAGATTATTCTGATTTTTAACTCCTATTGAACAGTCCAGTAAGTTGGAAATATAAGTATTTTTTAATGAGTTGACATAGTTAACGTGAATTTATGTTAATAAGAGAGGCTACTTACTGGAACTGCCTGCTCTCACCTTAAAGAGAAGGGGCAATGTTAAGGGTAAGGCTTTGGGTAGGTTTTTTTCCATCTTTTTCATTAAAGTTTTGTAGCTCCTTGAAAGAAGTGGAAATTTTAGAGAAGAGCTATTCATATTATAATCATGCCCACCTCAGGCTATTTTAGGTTATCTAAAACTACTTTAATGAAATTGACATTGATTGTGCCAGGAGGTTCTTGAATATGTCCTATTAGAAAGGTGGGTATGTACCCTTTTGTCAGATGAAGAAGCTACCAGGATGTAAATGGGTCATGAAGGATATCCTTATGGACTTAAAACTTATTAGGTGATTTTTTTCAAAGTAAGGTACCTTTGTACTCCAAGGCCCACCTCTCCTCCCCCAAAAATGCTAGTACCGTATGTAATTTGATTTTACATTAACTAATCTACATATTTTGTTTGCGCAGAATGAATACAAGCTAGATAAAATCCCTTTTATTTAGATACTCCTTGATAACGAATCTAGTAATTTGATAACTTTATCCATGTTTTGTTATAATTTGTTTTATTTTTTTAAAAACTGCATATTTTTTCACTCTAAAATTTAAGTCACATTGCTAAAAGTTTTCACATTACTAATCAGTGGTCATTCAAAATTTTGTTTTCCACAGTGACAAAATACAAAACATCTCATTAAATAAATTGAAAACAGCAGTTCATGATTAAAAGCCCCCAAATACTAAAGTAGTACATTTTGTATTTAAAGGAAAACACTTAATGGACTTTAAAACACTTTAATGGTCTTGATAGTTTGCCTCTTTAGGTGGCAGGACCACATATGTGAATAAAATTGAGTTGCTGACATTTGATTGATTATAAATGATAGAGTAGGTTTCCCAGCTTCCCTGTTCATGCTACATTTTTCTAGAGCAGTCACTATAGAAATCTTCCCTAAGCATCATGGGATTGGGTAGATAGTATTGTCTTCTATGTATTAGCACATACTAGTTCAGTTAGTTGTCACACTTAATGTCGTTATTAATGTTATAATAAGAATTATGTGTTTCACTTTTCCTATTTATGCTTTGATTTTTCTAGATTCTTTGTTCCAGAATTATTTTCTGGGTAAAAGACCTAGAAATAAGAAAAGATAGGTTTTAAAAGAACCAGAAATTTTGACTAATTATAGGGTTATATATATAACCCTTGAGTCATAGTTCAAAGAGCAGAGTTACACTAAAATCAAAACTAAATACTCTTTATGCTATTTGTTTTGATGTTTTTCAGAGTTTGTGTTTACACATACTTGTGCCTTTAGTGTATAGATTGCTTCTATATGTAAATCCAGTGGCTTTTTTATGTGTTTCTGTATGTTCTGATACATAGAGCCAGTGAGTTTTCAGTTTTAGCTGTGTGTCAGTCACAAAGAAGTAGTTATCACTGTTTGGGTTTTACTGTAAACTTCATACTTGATTAAAACTATATATAGAATACAGAATAAAATTTAGCATAAATGCTTTTAGTGATAGACTTTGAAAAAATGTTTGTATAATACTGGTTTTTTATGAAATTCTAAATTGAGTTCTATATTTCAAATACTGAATAGCAATCTTAAATTCTACAAGTGCTTTTGTAATTTTATATCTAAATAAGTGAATGGCATCTCAGCTATTGCGGTGCTGCCTTTGCCTTGTAGGGAAATCCCAAAACCTAATCCTGCTTAATTTCTCCCCTACGTTGTTACTAAAACTTCACCCATTGTCTAAAGATAATAAAGAGTTCCTTTTATTTTCCTGTAAACGAAATTAAATGTTCTGTTCAAAGTACTTACTAATTTAGCTATCCTATCATTCCAAAACTATATAGATTGGGCTCTATAACCACCTGTCTTTTAATTCATTACTTGTCAGTCAGTTTGATTTCCCCTTTTCTACCCATTTTAGCTGTTTGCCATGTTTTCTTAGCTGTTGTCAGGGCCATCCCTTAGAGAAATAAACTATTCATCAAGTGTAGCAGAACACATTCTATAGGGTAAATTGGTAAATTTGGGAAAGAAAGTAAAATATTTAATGATCCGCCAGCCTTCTCTCTCACTTCCCAGTAGGTTCGTAAATAGCCCAGTAGGTTGGTAAATAGCCTTCATGTGTAACAGACTTAATACTCAAGATGAGAACTAATTTCATTTATTAATATAAACAAGCAAAATTACTGAAAGACATCTTGCGTTCCATATCTCCATATGTATGCCTTCTGTTTGAAATTATGATTAGCTCATCTTTCTTTCATGAGAAAAAATAATGTATAAAGCTAAATATAATTGTTGATAGCTCTTAAGAATAGCCTAAACAGATGTTAACCAAGCCTTGAGAGTAGAATTAAGTTACTTAAAGGGGGATGATCTTCACGTCTTCCTTGAAGTTCCTTTCTAACGCTAAAGATTGTGAAATGTTCATGAAGAACACATCACTCAAGAAGATTACTCCAGGCTGTACTAACACTGTAGTTTGGGTAATAATGGGCTGTTCATAACAAGGTACTTTGTATACCTAGTAGTACATTATTGGAGAATATTAGTTTTTATTAGTCAAATGTATTATCCGATGATGTGACTAATTGCCAGCAAACCAATTTGTGTAGAAGAATTTATAGATCTTAATTTATAAAAAGCAAAATTCCACAAATAACTAGATTATTGTACAACTTACAGTGTTTAGTTGAAGGGTCTTACTTTTTGTGAACTCTATATTTATAATTTTAAATTGCTCTGTATTTTATGCTAGTTAATTCATGGGAGCCTCTTCTACTGCCACACAATCTCAGTTCCTGCTGTATACTCTAACAAACAGTGGAAGAGACTGTTGGGTCAGTAGGTGACAACTGCAGAGGTATCTTCCTTATAACGATGCTTTTTGAGGTTGCTGCTCCCATCAATCTGCTCAGTAAAAATAGCTCATCTTGGTAAGTTGTTTCGACTTCACCAGGACCTGAAGAAGAAGCAGAAAAACCTGTGAAAACTAAGACTGTTTCTTCCAGTAATGGAGGGGAAAATTCCAGTCGCAGCGCTGAGAAGCGATCAGCTGAAGAAGAAGCTGCAGACCTCCCAACAAAGCCTACAAAGATCTCCAAGTTTGGATTTGCCATAGGTAGTCAGACGACAAAGAAAGCCTCAGCCATATCCATCAAACTTGGCTCAAGTGTGAGTTGTTATTTTCTATATTATATTTGTAATGGGTGTGAAGAATTTGTTTTAGAAACCTGCTTTTATTGGATTATGATAAATTAAGTATAAAAAGATACATTGGTGCATGAACTTCTTACATGGAAGTATTTAATAAATTAGTAGCTGTATATTCAAGAAAGATCTGGATGAATTATTACTCAATAAAACTGTTTTTAAAAAGTCTGAAATATGAGAGGAAACAACTATTATAGGTAATATATGATTTATAAAGTAATAGCTTACAACTTCCTAATTTGAGCAAAACCTCTGAAAAATATTTTTAGAGTTTCAGTTTGTTTTTCTTACCTTTTGATTCCAGTGATATTAAAAATAGTATGTCTAGAAATCATTTATTTGTATCTTAAAAGATTAATGTTAGTAAAGTATTGCTTAATAAAAGCTTTCTCATTACCTTACTTTGGAGCTACAAATGGACATTGAGTGTTATAATCCATGACAGTAGTCCTTTATAGATCAACTTTTGATTCCTTGTTTTAAGATGTAAACCTTGAATTAATACTTATCAAACCTGGAGTATCTGGAAAGTATTTGAAGTATTAGATTGAAGCATATGAAGTTTAGAGATTTGACTATTTCTGATCTACAGAAGTGATAATTTCATGTGGTTCAACTAAGTAGATCTCTTTAAGAAAAAGTTACTTGAATAGTGTATTGCTCTTGGCTTTAGAAAATGGTTACATTCTTGTGTAAGGAGAATAATCCTAAAATTGCTTTTAAGCTGTTTATTCATGTCTGTTCTGTGAAAATTAATGCTCAGTTGATGAATGCATATAGCTTGATTTCTTCTTGGATGTCATTCAAAGATCTTAAAAATATGATATGGATCAGGCTCCTACTAGAGTCAGTGTGTTTGAGCTACACTTCTAGTTTTTAAAAAGCTACCATTCCTCAGAACCCCCACTCCTAACCCTATGCTATTTTGCCTTTTTCCTTTTCTTTCTTTTTCTAAAAAATCCAGTCTGACAAAAGACATTCAGCTTGTAACGTCATTACTTCCTGACCCTTCTCCCTATTTGAGCTGATTCTTTTGGTTTAATCTGTTTTTTATAAAGTTGCATAGGCCTACCAGCATAAATATTTACTTTTTTTGATAGTCATTAAACATGTGGTTTTCATGTACACATCTCATACAGGTGTTCCCCTTGATAATAGATTTTACTGTGATTGAACACAACCTCCTAAATCAGATGTCCACATCCCTACTTTTTCTAAATCATTGACATGATTTAGTAATTGCCTATCGTTTTAGTTGGGAAGGTTATGCTTGAAAAGGCCTATTCAGTAAAACTGTAATCTTTAGAAAACCAAAACCTTTTTTCATAAAATAAACCAAAATGTAAACATAATCTTGGAAAAGTGAGGTGTAGGGTATGAAAATAGTTGAAACTGTTGCTTTTGATTATATGATGTGAAAAGATAGTCAAACAACCGACAAATACTTATTTGTGTCTTATGTTGTATGTAAACATCAAATACATGACATCTTTAAGAGTAAAGGGTATTTCTAGAGTCACTGCATAATTTCCAAATGAACATTTTTATTTCTTCAAAAACAAAGGTTGTTTATAAAAAGTGTTTGTGTTATACAAGAAGGGATGGTTAATTTTGTTTCAGCAGCTCAGAGAAGATTTTACTGGTGAGGTGATGCTAGAATTGGCCTAAGTGCAGGCAAGAGGCAAAGGAACGTCTGAGATAAAGAGTTTCATGCAGGGAATTCCCTGGTCGTCCAGTGGTTTAGACTTGGTGCTTTCACTGCCATGGGCCCAGGTTCAATTCCTGGTCGGGAAACTAAGATCCCACAAGCCACGCAGCATAGCCAAATAAAAAAAAGTTTCATGCAAAGACAGTTTAGATGTGAAGCCACATGATGCATTCAGGGAATTGTTCATAGTTAGCAAGTGTTTGGTAGGCAGATTGAGGGATAGAAAGCCGCCCAAATAAGACCACAGGACCAATTCATAAAAGAACTTGTACTCCGTAATATAGTTTGGTTTTATTCTTTGGGTTCTTGAGGAGCCATAGAACTATTGTACAGAGTTTCGACCTTTAAACAGATTTCCATTTTAGAAACATTACTCTAGTACCAGTATAGAGAATTAGAGGGAAAAAAGTACAGAAGGTGGGGGAGATGGTATTTCTAACAGCAGTTCAGGCAATTAATGCTAAGGGGCCATAGTGTTTGTAGTATGGTAGTAAGCTGGGAAGGCAGGGGGAGATTTAAGTCTATTTAATAGAGATCTAATTAACAGGACCTTACAATAGAATGTGCAAGTTGAATATAAGGTTTTCTGGCTTGGACACTTAACGAGCACTGCAGTACCCCTGGGAGCTCTAAGTGGTACTGTCCAGTAGGCAGCTATCTAGTAGAGAAAGATGAGTCTTCATGTTTTTCTTAAGGCACACCATGCTTAATTTTAATGTTACTGTGGGCATATATTAATATTCATTTTCTCTTACCTGAACCAGGTACCTTTTAGCTAAGTGATATTAAATTATAGATCCTAACTAGAAAATCTTTTACAGGAGGAAAACAAATGAACATATAATTAATAAAGTAAAATCTACCCATTGATAACCCACATTTTCAAAAAGAAAGTGGATTTCTCCGGTGTTTGTTCTTAGTTCCTTAGCATATGTTTCTGTAAACACATAAAGTTGAATCTTTGAAGATAAATTATTCCTATCATTAAATAAGCCTGTGTAAGCATTATGTGATACTGTTTTTAATGTTTTTTCTTCAGAAGCCTAAAGAAACCGTTCCAACTCTTGCTCCAAAAACTCTTTCAGTAGCAGCAGCTTTTAATGAAGATGAAGATGTAAGTAGATACCTAATTTTGTTTGTTTTACTTTAACTGGTTCTTTAAGGAAGGTGTTAGTGGCAAATTGTCATGTTGTACTGATGGTACTAGTTAACTTTTTTTGCAACTCTGAACCGTTTTTTTTTTTAATGACATTTGCGTAATCTGGATGTTTCTATTAATTTGGTTGTGGGATTGTTTAAAATTTTATTGACTTTGGGGGCAAGGAACTTAAATCAACAGGTGCTTGTTATGAGTAATAATATATGTGTGTGCTATGAAATATGTAGGATCCAAAAAAAGAAAAATTCAGTACTGCTGCCTTTAATAATTTTTATAGTTGGAGTCTTCAGTGAGACATTATGCATGCATTCAGCTTTAAAAAGCAGCTATAGGAAAAAAGGTAGAGCCTAAGGGAGATTTTGTTTTTTGTTTTTTTTTAAGATAGAAGAGACTTGAATTCATTCTTACAGGTTGCAGGAAAATTGGTGCAGACTAAGTGATAAAAATAGAGTAAAGAGGATGCCCCGTAACACATGGGGTTTTACCACTCAAGAGGTGACAAGGATGAGGTTCTGAATGAAAGTTACCAAGTTTGCTTCACTTTGCAGCTTTTGCTTTCAGTTGCTGCCCTTTTTGTTCTCACCTAAGAAGTACTTTGCCTCTACAAACCCCCATAGAAGGTACACATTACCTGGTAACAGGAGAGCTGGTCACAGGGAAGGGGACTTCTTTTTTTTTTTTTTTTTTTTATTTATTTATTTATTTTTTTTTTATTTTTTGGCACACGGGCTTAGTTGCTCCGTTGCATGTGGGATCTTCCTGGAGCTGGGATCGAACCTGTGACCTCTGCATTGTCAGGCGGATTCTTAACCACTGCGCCACCTAGGAAGCCCCAGGGGACTTCTTGATAGAGGATTGGGTCACAATGGAAAAATATTGGGCTGGCCAAACAGTTCGTTCGGGTTTTTCCAAAGGATGTTATGGAAAAACCCAACCAAACTTTTTAGCCAACTCTATATTACAACCAGATTTCTAAAATCCTATTTAAAGTAGCTTTTAAAATTTTTGTTAGTTTTGTTTTGTTTTACTTTTCTATTGAATTAAAACGTTCAATAAAGTATACGAATCTCAAAAAAAAAAAAAAAAAGGCAGCTATAGTGCTTTACTTCTGTATCCCCTTGAGGAATAACAATAATGCAGGTGACTCTGCCAGAAGATCTAGTCAATATGTATGTGTTCCAGAGTGAGCATGAGATGCTTATCTGCTGTTCTCTTAGGTAGTCCTGGTTCTCTCATGCCCCTCACAGTGTCCCTCTCTTACCATCTTTATGAATGGCATATGGAATTTTAAGCATAATTGTGACTGATTTTTTTTCTCCTTAGGCACTGATTTTAGAACCTAACCCCCATTTAAGATGTGACCCCATTGTATAACAACTACAGGGTACCCGAGTAATTGCTCCCAAAAGCAGTATGGATAAGAATTATACGTTCACAGGAGCACAAAACATGGAGCTGGAATGATTGGCAAGGATATATAAGAGAAAAAATATGAGTTGGGTATTGAAACATTTGGCAGGGTTTTGACAAACCAAGGACCACTTTTGTAAGCTAAAACACAAATCACAAGTGGTAAAATGCTAAGCAGCTGTAATTGACAGGACTGGAGGTTTTTGTAGAAGAGTTTTAGGCAAGGATATATATGGAATGATTGGAGGCCAGATCAATAGGTAAATAATTACGGTGGTTATCACTGTATTCTCCTTTGGACTTTTACTCATTGTACAAATTTGAGTGCTTTCTGTATGCTAGGCAGAGTGTGATTACAGAGATAAATCAGAGATGTTCCTCTAGGAATTCAGCCTAGCAGGACAGGGACTTATACAGAAAATGGTACAAGATAAAAATCAAAAGTACTTGAAGAGGTAAAATCATGTAGAGATTCAGGTGAGGAAGAAAGGCCGGGTAACTAGATGCAACATTATGAAAAGACCACTGGACTGGCGATCGGAAGACCTATATTCTTTTCCTGTCCTATCCAGTTATTAACCAGTAGAAAGCCTGTGAATAAATCACTTTACCTTTTTGAAGCCTTAGTTTTTCAACTGTAAAATGAAGGCGAAATTTAGATGACAGATTTTTAAACTATTTCTTGGAGTTCTCGGGGTTCTGTGGAAATGTTGCAGGGGCTGCTGTGGTATTAGGTGATGGCTAACAAGCACGGCTCTGGTCGCCTGCCCTTATTTCATTTATGTCTGCTCTCTTACCCGTTTGGTATTTGGGAGCCCAAGTAATATTTCACTGAGGTAAAAAGTATTTCATACCACCCCGCAAAGTTTGAAAAGCACTAACTTAAATTATATTTAATGTTGTCTTTCATTTCTAACAAGAATTCTGAAGAGATTAGGTTATTTTACCCTTCATATATCCCTGTGAAATTGTATGATGTGGTTTCTCTTATCTTCCAGATGGAGAAATTAAGTGTGCATGAGTATTGTGCACAAGTGTTGAATTAGAACTTAACTTTATGGTTTCTTGTCCTGTGTTCTTTGCATCATACTTTACTGTTTTCCCTGTTTTTAAATAAATTTTAGGCAGGTTCAGGCAACACTCTTTCTGCTATCAGATGGTAATGATGGTTAAGGATAAACTTTTCTCTTAGGTAGAAGAACACATGCATCTGAAATCTTCATCTGGAGACTTCCCTGGCAGTCCAGTGGTTAAGACTCTGCACTTCCACTGCAGGGGGCACCGGTTTGATCCCTGGTCAGAAAACTAAGATCCTGTATGCCACGCAGCGTGGCCAGAGGCAAAAAAAGGAAATAAAATCTTCATCTGGTTCTTCCTTTTTCTGCAGAACATAGTTAATTAACCTTCAGTATGTATCTAAGCCTGAAATATATTGGACAGAGAGTGTGTTCACCTAATTAATTTTGAAATTTAAAAATACTTTTTCAGTTGTATATCTTTAGTCTCTTTTAATTGGGACAATTCCTGGGTCTTTCTGTGTATTTCATGGAATGAACATTTTTGAAGAGTTCAGGCCAGTTAATTTGTAGAATGTTCCTTCGTTTGAATTTGTCCGATGTTCCCTTATGATTAGATTCACATTCCTTTTGGCAGGCACACCACAGAAGTGATGCCAAGTTCTCAGTGCATCATATCAGGAGCACATGTTGTCAGTAGATCCCTTTACTGGCAGTGTTAACTTTGATCATTTGGTTAAAGTGATGTCTGCCAGATTTCTCTACTGTCAAATTACTGTTTTACCTTTTATAATTAAAATTTATTTTGTGGGGATATGTTTTAAGAATATGCGAAAATACATAATTTCTTAAGTGTTCACTCATGAGTGTTAACATTCATTTATGATTCTTACCAGAATCAATTATGATGTTTGCCAAGTGGTGATTTTTTTCATTCTTTCATCCCCTCTATGCTTATTAATTTTCTCTTACTATAAGGAAGAGCTTTTGTAAGTGTAGGCTCTATTCAACAGGTTATAATGCTCAAATGGTCCCAGATTTGACCAGTAGAAATCCGTTTAAGCTGGATCTTGCAGATGACTGTGTAAAAGATAATATTTAGCTCAGCAGTAACATTTATACATAAAAACATCGAAAAGACAATTGTCATGTATCTTTTCACCAGCTGTAACTGTGGAAAAGTAGTAGGGAATGAGCTTTCAAGATGTCTTTACAGTAAAGGAGACATTTTTGAGAAGTAGTACAGTAAAATGGTTAAGAGTCTTTGCTTTGGCATCTGTTTTGTGACTTGGGACTAGTTAATCTTGTTTACCTCACCTACAGAATGTGAATGATGATATTCATACCCACCTTGATGGATTGTTAGGGTTTTCAAAGATAGTACATATTAAAGCATTTAACACAATATGTAGCTTATAGTAAACAAATAGTTTTAGTTCTAGAATATCAAGTTTTTTGGTTGTTTTTTGGCCACGCTGTACAGCATGCAGAATCTTAGTTCCCTGACCAGGATTTGAACCTGCGCCCCCTGTAATGGAAGCATGGAGTTTTAACCACTGGACTGCCAGGGAAGTCCCTAGAACATCAAGTTTTTACCATTTTTTTTTTTTTCTTTAAGGAGGATCGGCACATTGGAAACATGAGTTTTGTTTTATTTTTTAATGTAGTTAAGATAAATGATTTTCTCCTTTTACCAAAATTTACAGACTTAGATATAAAACTTAGCATTTTAGTAATCAAGTGATTTTAATATAGTTGACCCTTGACCAGCATAGGTTTGAACTGCACGGGCCTACTTATGTGCAGGTTTTTTTCAGTAAACATGTGCTACAGTACTACACTATCCCAAGGTTGGTTGAATCCTTAGATGTGGAACTGTGGATATGGTGGATCAACTATAAAGTTTTACACGGGTTTTTGGCTGTGGAGGTGTGGGCAAGGGGCAGCGCCCCAACCCCCCTTCATTGTTCAAGGGTCAGCTGTATCTATATGGAGTCATCTCTGTTTCTATCTTACTTCTTTCTCCAGAGTGAACCAGAGGAAATGCCTCCGGAAGCAAAGATGAGGATGAAGAATATTGGAAGGTATTATAATTTTTGTATAATATTGTAGGAAATTATAGTAAATTACGAGCAAGAATAAATTGCAAATTACACATAATCTATTAGTTTTCAAGCTTTTCTTCCATATTTGGGCAAAACAGTTCTGTGTTCTGAGATAACAGTAATCTTATTTTCTCTCCTGGTAAGAGAAAATTAGTATTTTAAGAAAAAATAACAATTTAATGCTATGTCTTTTCAGATACATGTACTCTATATTTTTTCAAATAAACGGTTATGAGAAATGTTTCTGATTTAAAATTTAAATTTTTTTTCAGGTGTAAAGAAATGGCTTTCACTCATCTCACTTGTAATATCATTCCCACCCCTTAATCTCAATTATATGTGTCCCTTTTTCCTTAGTGATTTAGATGCTAAATATAAAAATAAGACAAAAGCATTTTTAAATTTTCCTCCATCATTTCTGTTATCATGGAAGTAACAATTTCACATTAACACAATGTTCAGTTTCCTATCTTTGTATGCATAAATGGATAACTTAGAGGCTAGTAAGAAAGCTGGGCTTCAAAACAACCTATACTATGTCCCCACTACTACCAAATGTATATTCTCCCAAAGAACTAAGTGCTAAGTCTTCAAGCATCAGTCTTCAGACTGTCTATGATTCAAAGGGGAACTGTCCCAGTGGCTGTCTGCCTGCCTCCTTTTCATACTGGGACCTAAAATAAGAAATACATCTGACCTCATAACCAAATCTAAACACCCAGGATACATATATCTGCATATATCTAAACATTTTAAATTGAAACAGAAGTTCATAAAATGACACTGAACCTTTTTGTGTGTGATACATCTTCATGTTTTTATTCAATTTCATTGTTTATAAATGCTGATGTCAAGCCACCAAATTGATTTAATAACCCTGTTAATGAGTTACAAGCAAGTTTTTCAAACTATAGTGGTTGCCACTGTAGTGGTTGCTGTGTATCAGAATCACCTTAAATGTTTGTTAAAGCTACAGATTTACCTGGCTTCTCCTGAAGCCTCCTGAGTCTGAAATTTTAGGGCTGGGTCTGTGGAAAGGCTATTTTTAAAAAGATCTGTAGCAGCTTCTAATGTTTGGCCTGTGTTTATAATAGGTGCTAAACAAATGTGTTTTGAATGAGTTAAAAACATGACCCAAAAGTCATTATATAACATTTTAAATAAATTTCCTTTCTTTTAACACAGGGATACACCAACATCAGCAGGACCAAATTCCTTCAATAAAGGAAAGCATGGGTTTTCTGATAACCAGAAGCTATGGGAGCGAAATATAAAATCTCATCTTGGAAATGTCCATGATCAAGACAATTAAATGATGTGCTTTGAAATTGGGGTGTGGGGTGGGTGTAAAGTTAAAAGGAACAGTTTCCTTTTTTAAAGAATGGTATAAGACTATCTTTGGAGCCGCCTTTTTTTTTCTTTTTCTTTTTTTAAAGATTGAGTGGTACACTAATGAGAATTTGAAATTAGAGGTAATTTATGTTTTATATACAGATTTCAAGACATTTACTAATTTTCTAGTTTCATGTGATTAGTTTCCAAAGGTTACAGATAATAAAAAAATCAGAAATGGTACCTTTCTAAGAATTGCATATTTTTTTAGACACAACTATTAGCACATTAAGAGGGAAGCAAAAAGTTGTCTATTTAAACTGTAGGCAGTTACTCTCTAACTTAACTCCCTTGTTAACCTAAACTGTTTGGCTCCCAGGAACAGCCTTATAGAGAAGGGAGTATTGTATTGGGAGGAAAATGTTACTAGACTATTGACAGAGAAAGTAAATTAGATAAAATTAAAATACAGCTTTTTTTTTCTAATGGGCATTTGTTTTGTTTCAAATCATCATAAACTAGTTATTGCATTGCTATCAGTGGATACAGATGCTTAGCTCTTTAAAAAGAACATTTTAAAATTTTATGTAAACTGTTGAGTATTTAAAATAGCCCACTTCACTTTAAAGGGTCTTGTCTACCTTCATTAGTCTTCAAAGAACAACCATTTGCTACCAAAGTAAATCAGTATTTTGAATGTGCTTCTTTTGATTTTTGTTATTAGCTAGTTGCTGTAAGCATTTCCACCAGATGTTGAGGCAAATCATAAGGAAGCTGTTTCTTTTAAAATAACAAACCACCACCAAAAATTTAAATGTACATAATAGTTAAATATTTGGCTGTTCTTATTTTTTAAAGGGTATAAACACCAAAAAAAAAAAAACATTGTATGAAGATGGAAAATAAGAAAGATGCACTTTCTGTAACTTTATCAAAGCATTTATGTTACTAACTTGTGAAATCCAATTTGATTTGAACTTATTACAGGAATCCTTATTTAGCACAATAATATGGTTTATTTTAACTGTATACATATTAACCAGTGGCCTCTCAAAAGCACATTTTAGATACTGAAAATAAAAGGAAATAAAATGCATCTTTAAACAGATTTTATGGAATCTTTGACCACATATACTTTGTTAATCTGTGTTGTAGGATTGTGTTTATTTTGTATTTTTGTATTGTATATGAATTCTTTTTTTAATGTGACAGTTAAACACATCTTTAAAAGCATAGTCACGCATAAAAGAAACATTTAGTATAATGATTTCCTTGAAAACTCCTACAATGTTAGATTTGGAGGCAGCTTCAGACTGTTTAATTGGTGGTAATTACTCGTTGAGCTCTTTTAAGAGGTTATAACTCCAGAGAAGCAGCCTGCATATATTCCTAATACTTTGTTCACTTGCATTTGAATTTAGAGTAAGCCCCAAGTAAAACATTGGAAATGTGTATAGAACTATTAGTTCTTACTTACATAATTGTATCAAGATAACATGAATTTAACTTGCTTTAACGTAGGCAAACGTTCCATTTTTGTTCATTTTAATGTTTATGTTGAAATAACATCCCTCCTACATTTTCTTTTCTTGACTCATATGAATTATTAACCTAAGGTCAAGATGGGAGAGAGAAATGACTGAGATGAATGTCTTTACTAAAATACCAATAAATTTGTCAAACTCTGTTAGTGTTCTTATTTTCTATTCCACTTAATTGTTGCTGGATTGGTTGGTTTGTTCGTTTTAAGCAAAGAAGAGATAGATGTTATTATTGCTCTTGCCCAGATTGTTGGCCAAAGTAATGGGAGATTTTAAATTGCTTTTTGGAGTCTACCTAACTTAGCACATAGTTCTAGAACATTACAGCATCTTGGGTTAGAAAACACCTAATCCAAATCCTCCCCTTCCTCTACTGCCAAAGTGTCATCTATTGTGTGCTGTAGAAAATCCTGCCAAGGTATATCTTTGAAAATTCCTAAGTGTCAGAAGGTATTCGCTTACTAATGTCTGTCATCCATTATTTCTAAATATTTTCTTAATCTTTATAATACTGCTGCCCAGTAGGTCAGGGCTTAGTAAATAAAAAGATTGAACTACATTTTAGAATTGATTCTTTTCTAGTTAGACTAATTATAAATGAAGGCTATAAATTTCAGTTTTTTTTTTTCTTAACTCTGATAATCAAGGTTAGCTTGATATACTGTGGAGGGATTGTTCAAGTTACTTTCCTGCTGAGATGATACTTTTTAAGTTTTTTTAACTTTTCATTTTGAAAAAATTTCAGACTCACAAAACATTGCAAAAATATTAAGTGTTTCCATGTTCTTCAAATGATAACATATAACCATAGGATAATTATCAAAATCAGGGAATTAACATTATTAAAATACTTTATTTTATCAACTTATACTGTTCTACAGACCTCATTCAGATTTCACCATGTGCTCCACTGATGTCTCCCTAGTTGAAGATTCACTTCGTTTTCACACATTGTTTAGTTGTCATCTCTCTTAAACTCCTTTAATCTGGGATTCTTCAGTGTTTGTCTTTTATGACCTTAGACTTTTTAAAAAGTACAGACCAATTATTTGTAGATCTCCCAGTCTGGGATTTCCCTAATGTTTCCTAACGATTAAATTCAGTTTATGTATTTTTGGCAAAAATAAGACAACTGATGTATCCTCAGTGTGTCAGCAAGCACATGATGTGAATTTGCCCTCCTACTTGTAATGTTAATTTTGATCACTTGGTTAGGGTGGTATGTGCCACATATATCCAATGTCAAATTTGTAAATTTTCCATTTGTAATTAGTATCATGTAAAAATTCTTGTAATAGTCATATTTTTCATACTTTTGCCCACTAATTGGCAGACATTCATGGTTTTTGGGTTTACCCCCATAATTCTTTACTGAAACAATTGTTAGTGTAGGATTTGCCAAGTGATTTTTCTGTTTTCATCTTTCCTTCTACTTTTAGTAGTTCAAATTCTGTAAGGAAATTTCCTTCTCCATTTTTATTCAATTATTATATTGATAGTGGACTCGTGTATTCTTATATTATTCTATAGGTTATAACATCGCTATCATATTTTGTTACTCGAAATTTCCGAGATTTGCCCACACAAACTGCTCCCCATTGACCCTTGTGTCTTTTTGACGTGTCCCCATTCTCTTTTTAATACTTATTTAATTTATGGCACCAAAAGATATTCTGAACTCGTATTTTCTCTTCTCTAACCCTGCAATGAGTGATTTCTCTAAGCATCCATGGTTCCTATTAGAACCTATTTAGAAACCAAAACCTCATTGTTACTGAAGTGTCATCGCTTCCAGCCTGCTTAACAGAGCTAGAAAATGTATGTATGTATATACATGTATATATTTCTAGATCTATATGTGTGTGTGTATGTATGTGTATGCTATATATATCTCCATGAGTTCATATAGATAATTCCATTACCAGGCCAACACCAGATTCATTCTAGTCTTCCTCCTTTTTCTATTTATTACTCTTGTTCAACAGTGAGAAACCTGACTTTGTGTATAATCTGTTCACTTATTTGCTTTATTTGTAGAATATTCATATTTTCAAAACTATTAATTCATATATTTCCCTATGAAAAACTACTCACCAGAGTGCAGTATTTGTATATAATCCCTTTCCTTTTTAGTCTTAAAAGAGTACATAATCAAAATACTGTTTTACCAAGTTATGTAGGTTAGTTGTTTGCTCCCCCTTTCAATATGGTTGTGTTATTCATTTGTAATAGTTTGGTTTTTTGCATTTTTCGTAATGAATTCCTGCTCATTCCTTGTTAATTTTTTTGTGTGTGAAACATTAGCATAGGTCTAAAAGTTGGAACTATACAAAAGGTGTCACTCCTCCCTATTCTTTCTGCCTCATTCTCTTCCTGTTCTTTCTGTCCTGTTTACACCTGTAGGTAATCTATCTCTGGTTTCTGGTTTATCCTTATGTTTCCTTTTGATTAAATGAATAGATGAGTGTTTATTATTTTTCCTTTTTTCTTACATGAAATGTTATATACTACAGTTATTCTTTTATCTTTTTTTTTCCCCACCTTACAGTATACCCTGGAAACTATACCAGTTTCATGGAGATCTTTCTCAAAAAAAAAATTTAACAGCTACATAGTACTCCATTGTGTGAATATACCATAGTCAGTGCAATTACTCTTACTTGTATGTGCATTTAGGTCATTTCCAATGTTTTGCCATTACACTGCTGTAATTGAATAACCTGTGCACATGTATTTTTTCACTGGGATGTATCTTCAACTTCAAGTAAATTCCCAGAAGTAGGATGCTGGGTCAAAATACAAGTGCATATCTGCTTGTTAGATAGCACCAAATTCTCCAAAAGGATTGTACCAGTTTGTTTTCCCACCAGAAATGTATGAGAGTGCCTATTCCCACAGCCTTGCCAGCAGAATGTGTGTTTGTCATGCTTTTAAATGTTTGCCATAGCTGATAGGTTTTTAAAAAATGGCATGTTAGAGTAGTTTTAATTTGCATCTCTCTAGCTATGGGTGAGGTTGAATATCTTTTCATATGTTTAAGGGTCATTTGAATATCTTTTCTTTATGAATAGTCTATTTCATTCCCATTTTACTATTGGGTTTTTGGTCCTTTCTCAGATTTTAAGAATTTGTCATATATTAACTCTTTATATATATGTTATAAACAGTTTATCCCAATTATTAGTTG
Organism: Hippopotamus amphibius kiboko; assembly: GCF_030028045.1. Lineage (NCBI taxonomy): Eukaryota > Metazoa > Chordata > Mammalia > Artiodactyla > Hippopotamidae > Hippopotamus > Hippopotamus amphibius. The sequence continues at coordinate 68,647,137 of NC_080195.1, read as the reverse complement.
TCTTTTGGCTTTGATTATGGTCTTTGTAATACAGAAAGCTTCCATTTTTTTTAATGTAGAGAACTTTGTTAATCTTTATTGCCTTTCAGTTTTTTTAGTAGTTAGGAAGCCTTTATACCGAGGTTAAAGGTAGATTCACCCTTGTTTTTCTAGTGCTTGTATTGTTTCATTTTAAAATTTAAGTAGATCCCTGATCCATTTGGAGTATATTCTTGTGCATTTGTGAGATCGAGATCTAATTTTGTTTAACATATCTAAATGATATTAAGCCATCCTAATCAGAAGCCATCTGCTTTTGTGTTTTTTTGGGGGGGAGTATTAAATTTTTTCTCATGGGTTTTGCATATTTCTTGTTAAGCTTCTTCCTAAGTTATTTAATCATCTTTGTTGCTATTGAAATGAGGTTTTCTCTATCATTATGTGCTCGTTATTGTTTTAGGATATGAAGACAATTTCTGTATGTTAATTCTGTATCTTGTTATCTTACTAAACTCTTTATTGTTTGAGTTTTATCATTGATTCTCAAGAACTTCCCAGGTGTACCATCATATCACCTGCAAATAGATGGCTTTACTTTATCAATTTTTGTGCCTCTAATTTATTTTTCTTGTCTAATTGTATTGCTTAATACCTCTTATACATTATTGAATAGTAGTAGAATAAATGGGTATCCTTGTCATGTTCTCTGGAAACGTCTCCAGCAATTTACCATTAAATAAGATCCTGGCTTTAGGACTAAGGTAAACATATTTTATAATATTAAAAATATCCACCAATTCCTAATTTTCTTAAGTGCTTTTATCAGAAGTAGGTATTGAATTTTGTTGAAAGCTTTTTCAGCATTTTATCAATGAAGGAAAACTGTAGTATAAAGAATTGTTAACATGAGAACTCTCAGGTGTAGTAGAAGTAGCAACTGCAGAAAGAAACTACCACCCATAGGGCTAAGGGAATAAATGAATAAGGGAAGACAACATCTTAGAGGATGGGCCCAGAGGCTGAAATTCAGATCTTTGAGGAGGTACAGCTGCTGGCTGCAGGGAAGAGCAGCACACCAAGCTGCCCATCACCACATTGAAGACAAGTTTTGGAAACCCCTGATTCAACTTCTGGATGAAAAGTCCCTGGTGATTTGTAGCCCTTTACCCCCCCAAGAATCCATTGTCAATTAGCAATAATTATTGGTATTAGTTTTTTACTTCTTACTTCATGTTCCTATACTTCCCAAATTTCCTACATTGATCCTACATTACTTTGATAATTGGAGAACTGAGTGGGCAGTAGAGATATCTCTAAATAAGGCAAATTAGCTGTCATGCTAGGGCTTCAGATATATAAGAACTTTTTCAGACCAAAGGCCTTGGGCCAAATCACAACAGACACCCACTTAATTATTGCACGTGGACATAGAACTCTTATTTACATCTTGTACTTTTTTAATACAAATGTGCTGTTCTAAACCTTTCTTGGTTTTTTCTAAGTGTAAGTCCTCTTTGGGAGCATTTTACCTTGTGGTATCCATTGAATTTACATTGCTTTTATTTGGGAAAAGAAACTGTTGTGTACTATGTAAAATATCAAGGATGACCACTATAACTACTGCAAGAAGAGTTGCCTCTGGACTCCAGTGTATCTGTATCACTGATTGGTATATCATCAAAATACCCCACAAATAAATTTCACTCAGAATCTAGCACTGTCCTGATCTCATGATGGTCATACACCTGGAGTTACTTATTTTATTCCTGCTTTTAGAATTCCATGACTAAACCATAGTTGATGTGAAACTTGCTTAGATCAATAGAAACTATGAATTTACCGGTGTAACTATGACTGAAAATAAAACAAAGTTTCTAAATAATATTTAAGGAATATATAATCTCTTACACTCTGACTTTAAGGAAGAGATCAAAACAAGCAGCAGGACACATATCAAGTACTGCAAAGAAAGTAATATGGAAAGAATGCAAGTACTAATTAGATGAAAAAATATTTGCAAATAATTAAAGCAAATTTAACTGAAGATGCAATTGAGAATGAAAAAGTGTACATGTGGGGATGGGGGTATATAGGAACTCTGTACATTTCCACTCGGTTTTGCTATGAACCTAAAACTGCTCTTTAAAAAAAATTGTTTTCTTTAAAACAAAAACACCAAGATGTGAGCAGTGGTTTGACTCATAGATTCACAAGGTATGCTCTTAACCATAAATATAAATGATACTAAGTTGGATATAGAATCCCCCAAATATTCTAACAATACTGATAATGCTGTGTGTGAATATTAATTTAATCTGTGTATAAACAGTTATATACATAACCATACCAGCAAATTTCCCAAAACAGGATGTAAGTGTAGTTATATTCTCAAAGGGACACTTTGAGAAGAAAATGTCCCTCTCCCAGGTAATTTTATTATTTTTTTAGTATTTATTTAGTATTATTTACTTATTAACTGCACTGGGTCTTCGTTGTTGCACGTGGGCCTTCTCTAGTTGCGGTGAGCGGGGGCTACTCTCTGTTACGGTGTGCCACCTTCTCAATCTGGTGGCTTCTCATTGCAGAGCTCTAGGTGCGTGGGCTTCAATAGTTGTGGCGCATGGGCTTAGTTGCTTGGTGGCATGTGGGAATCTTCCCGGACCAGGGATCATACCCGTGTCCCCTGCATTGGCAGGTGGATTCTTAACCACTGCACCACCAGGGAAGTCCCCCCAGGTAATTTAAACAGGTGTTTCTTCTCATTCTATCTCATGTGAATTCTGCAATAGGCATTGACTATGAAATGCTCCGAGGAAGAAAACTGGGAATCTTAAGTATGAATTTTACTATAGGCCTTGCTTTCACCAGTAGGAGGGACTTAAGAAGCAGCTGCTATTCTGTGCCAACTCTTAAAATAAGGGCTGCTGGTAGTGCCACCATGCTGAAATGGGGAAATATTTTGGTAACAGTGATCTCTTTTCATATACCAAGTTAGTTACTTTCATTTCTATTGTGACTTCCTCACTATGGACATAGAGCCATTAGAAAACTGGGAAGCTTCAAGATTTAGAGCAATTTCAGATATTAATCTAGAAGTAATGTGTGTAAGACAGAAAGGAAAACAGGGCAAGCCTGGGAGCTAGGAAACCAAGATATTGGTGATACACTGCATGCATGAGTCTGTAAAATCTGAGAGCAATGTGTTAACAGTAATTAGCAGTAATGTGATAGAAGTAACATCAGAGACATTGCTAAGGATTCAGTGGCTGAGTCAATGATGGAAGAAACGGAAGCATCCTAGATGACTAGGCATCTGGACCTAGGTACCTGGGAGAATGGTAGATGCTGAGGAGGAAAAAAAATTGACAAATCCATACAGGATAACTTTTAAAGTTTAAGAAAAACCTCCAGCCACAATTTAGGAAAGTAGATGATGACGGAAAATCCACAGAGGGCTTTCAAGGGGAAATGGAGTCAACATGAGGCCTAATTGTATTGGGTACCATTGATGTCGGAGTTGATAAACTATCTGCCTCTTTTGTCTCTCTTTACATCTGTTGAAACGGTTGACATGTATCTGAAGTTACACAGCCTATAGCTCATGAAGTGGATGCCTGTGAAGTAGAAGACACTGTGCCAGGAACTTTAATGTGATGTCTAGGCTAACTATCAAAATAACACATAAAAGAATATATAACTCACAAGCTAACAGGAGGAAGGGAATGGAATGTTTTAAAAAGGCAGAAAAGGAGGGATTTCCCTGGTGGTCCAGTGGGTAAGACTCCGTGCTCCCAATGCAGGGGGCCCGGGTTCCATCCCTGGTCAGGGAACCAGACCCTGCATGCATGCCACAACTAAAGATCCCACATGCCGCAATGAAGACCCAGTGCAGCCAAAGTAAATGCATAAGTAAAAAATATTTTTTTAAAAATAAATTAAAATTTAAAATAAAAAGGCAGAAAAGGAAAAGAAATGTAGAACAGGTGGGACTGAAAACAAAGCAAGCTAAAATAGCAGATTTATATGCAAATATGTCAGTAATTATGTCATGTTTTTTAAGTGGACAAAATATTCATATGAAAAGACAAATATTGGCAGCCTAGACTTTTTTTTTTTTTTTTTAAGACAACCACAGGGAATTCCCTGGTGGTCTGGTGGTTAGGACTCCATGCTTCCACTGCAGGGGGCAAGGGTTCGATCCCTGATCAGGGAGCTAAGATCCTAAACACCATGTGGAGGGGCCAAAAAAGAAGAAAAAGAAAAAAAGACAACCATATACCATGTATGAGAGACATACCTTAAATATGAGGATATGAATAGGTTGACAGCAATAAGGATGGTAAAATGTACCTGAATACAAAACCAAAACCACAAACAAACCAAAAAAAAACTGATGTAGCTATTTTAATTTCATTCAAAGTAGACTTAAAGCCAGGAGCATTACCAGTGACACTTCATATTATCCTTTCGTAATGATAAAAGGTTCAACTCACCAGGAAAACAATTCTGTATTATATGCAACTAATAACAGCTTCAAGATATATAAAGCAAAAATTGCCAGAATTAAAAGGAGAAGAAATAGGCATATCCACATTCACACAGTATTTTAACAAACTACTTTTAGTAACTGATAGACCCAACCAGCAAAAGAAAAAGCGAATCAATAAGGGTACAGAATATTTGAATAACAAAGTAATCTAATTGACCCATGTTAAAACAATGCCTCCACAGCTGCATAATATTTTTAAGTTCTCATAAAACATTTACAAAAATTGACCATTGCTTACCCATTTAAAAAAAAAAACCCTCAGCCAATTCTATTTTATTTATTTATTTATTTATTTATTTATTTATTTATTTATTTATTTAGGCTGTGCCAGGTCTTAGTTGCAACATGCATGAGGGATCTATTTCCCTGACCAGGGATCGAACCCAGGACCCCTGCATCTTACCCACTGGACCACCAGGGAAGTCCCAGCAAAATTTAAGGAATAGAAAATATACAGAATATATTTTTGACCACAGAATTATGTTAGAGATCAATAACAAAAAGATAACCCCAAAACCCCATATGTTTAGAAATAGAATAACGTGCAAAAGAATAAATTATAATGAAAATTGGGAAATATTTTGAATCAAGTAACAGTGAAAGAATACCACATCCCAACGTGTAGAATGCTGTGAAAGCTGAGTTTAGAGAGAAACGTATTGCTTTAATCACATACATTAGAAAAGAAAAGCTATCAAATCAATAAGCCTTAACCTGAACGGCAATAAATTGGAAACAGGCAGCAAATAAAGCCCAAAGTCCTGTTTGCCTCTGGCAACAATTTTTTTCTTTGTCTTAAAGTGTGTATTGTCTGGTAATTAGTATAGACACTCCAGTTTTCCTGTGGTTGCTGTTTGCATGATTTCTCTTTTTCCATCCATTTACTTTTTTTTAAATACTTTTTCACTTTGTTTTAAGTAAATTTATTTACTTTATTGGTTGTGTTGGGTCTTTTTTTGGTGTGCACGGGCTTTCCTTTTAGTTGTGGTGAGTGGGGGCTACTCTTCACTGTGGTGCGCGGGCTCCTCATTGCCGTGGCTTCTCTTGTGGAGCACGGGCTCTAGGCGCGTGGGCTTCAGTAGTTGCAGCACATGGGCTCAATAGTTGTGGCTCGTGGGCTCTAAAGCTCAGGCTCAACAGTTGTGGTGCATGGGCTTAGTTACTCAGCGGCATGTGGGGTCTACCTGGAGCAGGGATCAAACCTGTTTCCCCTGCATTGGCAGGCAGATTCTCAACCACTGCGCCACCTAGGAAGCCCCTCCACCCATTTACTTTTAACCTGGTTGTATCTCTGCATCTAAAGTGTGTCTCCCATAGACAGCATATAGTTGGATCATGGTTTTATTTTTTTAATCCTGTCTGACAATCTCTGCCTTTTGATTGGATTGTTCAATCTGTTTGCATTTAATGTTTTATTGATATAGTTATATTTTTGTATGCCATTTTTGTTTTCTATATGTTGTTTTTTTGTTTGTTTGTTCCTCTCTTCCTCCTTTACTGCTTTCTTTTGTACTGAGTGAATATTTTCTAAAGTGGCATTTTAATTTCTTTAATGATTTTTTCACTTTTTTTCTAGTGATTGCTCTCGAGTTTACCATATACTCTTTAACCTAGAATGAGCTTCAGATTTGTACTGACTTAGTTTATTATATATAGAAAAGTTGATCCTATATAGCTCTACTCTATTCCCTTGTCCTCCTTTTTGTGGTCTTGCTGTTATACCTGTTACATCTATTAATGTTACAACCCCACCCAATACATTATTATAATTATTACTTTACCATCTATAACCACTCCCTTATCCCAATACCTTTTTGCTCTTACCTCCTTTGTGTTGTTATTGGCATATATTTTACACATATATTACATTTCTATATGTTATTGGCTCAATAATACATTCTACACATTATTTTATACAACTGCTTGTTAAATCAGTTATGGGAATAAAGGAGAACAGTTATGCACACAGCCTGCTATAATTTCAGAACTACATTTACTGGCGCTCTTTGTTCTTTCATGTGAATTACCACCTGAGTTCAATTGCTTTCCACCTAAAGAATTTCCTGTAGATATTTCTGGTAAAGGCAAGTCTGTCAGCAACAAATTCTCTCAGTTTTTGTTTATCTGCTAAAATATTTAACCTCACTTTTAAAAGATAGCTTCGCTGGACATAAGGTTTTTGGTATACAGTTTATTCCTTTGAGTACTTTGAATATGTTATCTCACTACTTTCTGACCTCTGTTCTGCTGAGATGTCATCTGTTATTGGGGTACCTTTGTAAGTGACAAGTTATTTTTCTCTTGCTGCTGTTACAGTTTTCTCCTGTTTGTTTTTTTTTTTCTCCTGTTTTTGACTTTGAATTTCAGCATTTTTACTATGATGAGTCTGTTTGTGAATCTCTTTATGTTTATTCTTTTTTTCTTTTTTTTTTTGGTGGCAGGGGAGGTTCACAGTGAGGGGCATGCAGGATCTTGGCTCCCCAGAGTGGAGTCCTAACCAAGGGACCGCCAGGAGACCTCTTTATGTTTATTCTGATTTGAGTTCATTAAGCTTTCTGGATGTGTAGGTTGCTGTTTTTCATATAATTTGGAAGTTTTCAACCATTATTTCTTCAAAAAAAATTTCTTTTCTGCTTCTTTCTCTTTCCTGTCTTTCTGGTATTCCTATTATGTATACATTAGTGCATTTTATTATGTCCCACATTTCTCTGAGGCTCCTTTCATTTTCTTCATTCTTTTTCCTCTCTGTTCTTTGGTTTGCATCATCTCTGTCCATCTATCCTTTTTAAAAAATATTTATTTACTTATTTAGTTTGCCATGTTTCCTTAGTTGTGGCTTGGGGGCTCCTTAGTTGTGGCATGTGAACTCTTAGCTGCAGCATGCATGGGGGATCTAGTTCCAGGACCAGGGATCAAACCTGGGCCCCCTGCACTGTGAGTGCACAGTCTTATCCACTATGCCACCAGGGAAGTCCTTCTGTCCATCTATCTTGATGTTCCTTTATTTTAGTTATTTCACTTTTCAACTCATTGCATTTGGTTCTTTTTTTTTCACTTTTTCTTTATTCTCTATTTGATGTGATATATTTACACCTTCCTTTGCTTGTTCAGTCACGGTTGCTGCAGGCTGAATGTCTGTGTCCCCTCCAACCCCCGCCCCACTCAAATTCATATGTTGAACTCCTAACTCCCAGTGTGCCTGTATTTGGAGATGGGGCCCCAAAGGAAGTAACTACAGTTAAGGGAGGTCATAAGGGTGAGGTCCTGATCTGATAGAATGTGTCCTTATAAGATGAGATACCAGAATGTTCTCTCTAGAAGAGGTCATGTGAGCACACAGCAAAATGGTGGCCACCCACAAGCCAAGAGAAGAGGACTCAGAATGAAACCTACCTTGCCAGCACCTTGATTCTGGACTTACCAGTCTCCAGAACTGTGAGAAATCAATTTCTGTTGGTTAAGTCACCCAGCCTGTGGTCTTTTGTTATGATGGACCAAACAGACTAAGACAGTGGTTTTCTTTAGTTCTGTTTCTTTAAATCTGGCATCTGGTTACTCGCATGGGCAGTCTCTGTTGCCTACTTTTCCCCCAGTGTGTGGGGCACACATTCCTCTTTCTTTTCATGCTTTGTAATTTTTGGTTGGAAACTAGACTTTTTAGATAATATATTGTAGACACTCAGGGTACCTGGTCCCATGCCCCTCTCCGTTCCCAAGGCTTGGTTATTGTTTTTTGCTTGTTTGTTTGTTTAGTGACTGGCTGGATTATTTTAATGAAGTCTATTTTCCCTCCAATAGTCTAAGCCTCTGATTTTTCTCAAAGCCAACAGTCACCTTGGGATGACAATTTTCTTTTAGTACTGCTCTCTTCCTCTGTTTCCACATCACACAGAGCTGTTAAACTCCATTAATAACTGGCTAATTGCTCATTAGTTTTGAATAATACCCTGGGATTAGATTATTCGAGCAATAATCAGATGTTCAAACTAGTTAATCCAGTCAAATTGTGGTTCTTTTGCAATAATAATTTCTTAAAAAAATATATATATATATTTTGGCTGCGTCGGGTCTTAGTTGCAGCACGCGGGCTCTTCGATGCCATGCACCGGCTTCTCTTTAGCTGTGATGCACGGGCTTAGTTGCCCCTCCATGTGTAGGATCTTAGTTCCCAGACCAAGGATCAAACCACATCCCCTGCATTGCAAGATGGATTCTTAACCACTGGACCACCAGGGAAGTCCCTGCAATAATAATTTATGAGGTCAGTGTTTGATATTCGTTCTGATTTCAGGAGGGTTCCTCTCAGCTGTCTTTTACCCTAGTTGTCTCCTACAAACCAGCAGGCCTACGGTTTATCCTATATGTTGAATGTCCTCTCAATTACCTCTTAACCTTAACCACCACTGTGCTTGAGAGGACCCCTTAGGCTTCAATATCTTCAGGCTCGGTTGCAAATGCAGTCAGCCCTTTGGGAAGAGATTAGGAGCTCTTTGACAGTCTGTTCCTACTTCCAGGCAAAGTCTCTGCCAGGATTCTGGAGCTGGAGGTGAACACAGTGGCAAGTTTCTGAGTCATACCCCGCCTCTGCAAGCTGAGCGCTTGGCCAAGAGGTGGCTGCAGCCTGAGGTTCTCTAGGCCTGCCTCTCCTGCCGTGGAGCCACCAGTTCACGAACAGAGATGAGGGCGGGCAGGGTCTCCATCTCCTCAGCTCACTTTGCCCAAGGCAGAACCTCTGTTCCACAAGTGGGGGGCTGGGTGGAAGAAGGGAACCCCCACCGCTCAACCACACATGCCCAGGCCTTATCTCAGCAACAAGTAGCTGGGAAAAGGATGAGAAAGACTGACAGCCTGGACTTCCTGGGAGGACCACACTCCAACTGGGAGCTGGTGGGAGAGGACGCCCCGTATACTAGGATGCAGCAGTCTGGGGTGGCGTTGCCACCTCACTGAGCTGAGAGGTGGAAGGAAAGGAGTGGTTTTGGCTCACATACCACAGACTCTATTTTTTTTTAAATGTATTTTATTGAAGTATAATTGATTTACAATGCTGTACTAATTTCTACTGCACAGGGACTTCCTAGGTGGCTCAGTGGTTAAGAATCCGCCTGCCAATGCAGGGGACACAGGTTTGAGCCCTGGACCAGGAAGATCCCACATGCTGTGGAGCAAATGCGGAGCAACAAAGGCTGTGTGCCACAACTACTGAGCCTGTGTGCCACAACTACTGAAGCCCACACGCCTAGAGCCTGTGCTCTGCAACAAGAAAAGCCACTGCAATGAGGAGCCTGTACATCATAATGAAGAGTAGCCCCTGCTCTCCACAACTAGAGAAAGCCTGCATGCAGTGACGAAGACCCAATGCAACCAATAAATACATAAGTAAATAAATTTTAAAAATATTCCACCATATAGCAAAGTGATTCAGTTATACACATATACACATTCTTTTTCATATTCTTTTCCATTATGGTTTATTGCAGGATATTGAATATAGCTTCCTGTGCTATACAGGAGGACCTTGTTGTTTATCCATCCTATATATACTAGTTTGCATCTGCTAATTCCTAACTCCCACTCCTTCCCTCCCCCACCCCCTACCCCACTCCTTGGCGACCATAAGTCTGTTGTCTATGTCTGTGTCTGTTTCTGTTCCATAGATAAGTTCATTTGTGTCATAGTTTAGATTCCACATATGTGATATCATATGCAAATACCACAGACTCTTGCCTTTCTTAATGAATTCTCACAGATTCTTCTTGAATAGATATTCTTCATTTGCTGTTTGCCCTTAGGACCATTTCCAGACCCCATAAATGGTTGTTTTTGTTTTCACAATTTTACAGTTTCATTGGGGAGCATATCAGCAGAGTTCCTCTTCTGTCATACAAGAAGTCAATCTTCCAACTCATTTAAAAGATAACTTTATTTTGAAACAATCTCAACCTTACAGAAAAATTACGAGTAAAATAATTTTGAGACATTTGAGAGTAACTTGTCAACCTGATGCCACATCCCATCTGAATTATTAAGTATTCTTGTAAATAGGCACATTCTTTTACATAACTGCAATACAGTTAGGAAATTAACATTGATAGGGTACTACCATCTAATCTTTTTACCGCTTTCAAGTTTCATCAATTACCTTACAGCAAAATAATCTAGTTCAGAATCATGCATTGTATTAGTTGTCATGTCTGGTTAGTCAACTTTGGTATAGTTCTTCAGTCTTTGTGTGTGTGTGTCTGTGCACATGCACGTGCGTGCATGTGACCTTGACACTTTTGAACATCACAGGCCAGTTACTTGGTAGACTATCCCTCAATTTGGGATTGTCTAATGCTTCTTCATGATAAAGTTATGCATTTTTAATTAATTAATTAGTTAGCTGCGTTGGGTCTTCGTTGCTGCACATGGGCTTTCTCAAGTTGCAGTGAGTGGGGGCTACTCTTTGTTGAGGCGTGAGGGCTTCTCATTGCGGTGGCTTCTCTTGTTGCAGGGCATTGCCTCTAGGAGCGAGGGCTTCAGGTGTTGTAGCATGTGGGCTCAGTAGTTGTGCTGCATGGGCTTAGTTGCTCCGCAGCACATGGGATCTTGCCGGCCCAGGGATTGAACTCTTGTCCTCTGCATTGACAGGCGGACTCTTAACCACTGTGCCACCAGGGAAGTCCAATTATGCATTTTTAACAGAAATATCACATGCTGTTATATTCTTCTAATTGCATTCTGTATCAAGCGGTACACAATTTTGATTTATCCTATTACTGACAATGATCACTTTGATTGATACTAAGGTGGTATCTCCCCCATGAGGTTTCTCTTTTCTCCTTTATAATAAGTGTTTCTTGGGGGGAGCTATGGAAATGTCCTGCTCCTCTTCAAATTTTCAATTTATTCTTTCATTTATTTATATTACTGTTTGTGCAGAAAACAGTTCATATAGCAGGTCTGAGCCTGCTATCCTTAAAGAGTCCCGCTTAGAGGACTGTTAAGGCCAAAGGTTGGCCTTTGGCTGGCATCTGGAAACTTGACTAGTAAACAGTTCCCTGCACTGATACAAAACTTTTCCTAAAAAGTGTGGCTCTCTGTGTCTAAACTCCTTATACAAACAATGGCGTTTATGATGAAAAATTGCTTTCCTCCCAGGAGTCTGGAATTTTGGAATGTGCTATGCAGAGGGTGCCTATGTGACCAGCACCAGTAAAAACACTGGGTGCTGAGTCTCCGATGAGCCCGCTGATAGATAACAATTCACACATGTGTCATCACAACTCATTGTTGGAGGAATGAAGCATGACTCCATTGTGGTTCTTGGACACTTATGCTTGTTACCTCTGGACTTTGCCTCACATGCCTTTTCCTTTCACTGATTTTGTTTTATATCTGTTCTCAGTAATAAATCATAGCCACGAGTATGTCTGTTTGCTGATTCCTGTGAGTGCTTATAGTGAATCACTGAACCTGGGGATGGTTTTAGGGACTCCTGACAGTGGACTTACGGTTTCCTGTTTTATTCGATGGTGTATAATGTTACCAGCATGATTATGATGCTCACTCAATTTGCCACGATTTGGCCTGTAGAAGTCCCTTCAAGGACTTCTGTGCCCTGTTGATATGTCCCCATCATTCTTGGAACATTTACTTGCTTTCTGACAGATTTTCCAGGCTCATTTTGTACGTCCCTGACCCAGCCCTGAAATTAGCCACTTCCCCAAGAAGCCCTAATTTGTTCTACTGGGGAATGACTTTTAGAAACCAATACCTACTGCTAGGCATAATCATTGCTGGTGGGTGTCACTGCTCCCAGGCCATCTCAGTAAACTAGATAACATATGTATGTATACACAAACATATGCATAAATGCACATTTACATAATATTTGTGTCTGACAACTGTTATTTTAACCAATACTTCATATGTCATCATCTCCCTTTCTACTTTTGCAACACCCTTCTCCGACAGCAAAAGTGCTGGCTTCCAATATCCTTCATGTTTACATATTTCATCTTTTCTATATAACCAGCCTCCCATTGCCTAGGTTGCCTTCCCCTCCCACACGGATATCACCCTTCTATCCCCACTTGATCGCGGACACTCTGGTTTAGACCAGCCCTCTACGTGGAGGGAATGTTTCAGCACCAATTCTCTGACGACTGGTTGTTCTACAATTCAATTCTCACACTGCCACCCAGAATTAGCACACACCCCACTATTTATGGCCTCAATTCCACAAGACTGCACCCACTTCAGATGCCAGCTGCAGGTCTTGGATATCCCCAAACCACCCGCACGTCTGCCTGGCCAATTACAAATTTAGGGGCGTCTATGGAGCCCTCCCCCTTTGATAATTCACTGGAACAACTCACAGAGCTCACTGAAAGTGCTATAGTTTCACAATTTTATTATAAAGGATACAACTCAGGAAGAGCCAAGTGGAAGAGACGCCTAGGGCAAGGTCTGGGAGGGAGGGGTGCAGGAGCTTCTGTCCCTGTGGAGTGGGGGTGTGCCACCCACCCAGTACATCAATATGTTCACCAACCATGAAGCTCCCTGAAACCCTAAGTTTTTGTTGAAGTTTCATCATATATAGTGCATAATTGGTTAAATTAATGAATTGATGGCCATAGTGAGTGAACTCAATCTCCAGCTTCTCTCCCTTCCCTGGGAGGTCACGGGGTGGGGCTGAAAGGCTTCAACCCTCTAATCACATGGTTGATTTTTCTGGCAATAGGTCCCCATCGTGAAGCCATCTACCCTACCGTGTGAATCTCAGATTTTCACTCTATCTAAAAATCTAAAAATACCTAAAAATCTCTGCTAAAACAAATTCCTTTGAAAATCATAATAGTAAGATTTTAAGAAACAGAACGTCCTAGGGTCCCCAAATCAGAGGAAACCGAGTGGAAACTATAGTAGCATTGTGATAGATGGGGCTGCTAGTTTCAAAGGGGCTGACTTTTGAGAGCCCAAAAGGCGACCAGAGATCAGGATTTAGGTCCACAGAGACTGGAACTAAGAATTCCACACAAAGCTGGGTGGGACCATTGAAAAGCTACGCCTTTAGTGAAGGAACAAACCAGAAAAAAACCTCCATTCACCAGCCCATGCAAAGATATTTGTCTGTCCCAGGCTGGGAGTGAGGTGGGCAAACAGCCTCCCTTGAAGATTTAGAACAATGAACTTGTTCTCACACTTGTCTAAAGTTCAAATTTACAGTTGTTGGTCTAGGAAACCATGGCCTGAGAAATTAATATGAAAATAGCACCTAGCTATTGATACTCTTGGAGCAATCTAGCAAAAACAAACATAAAATTGATCTGGAAGGACCCTTTTTCAATCTAGGCAGGTGGCACAGGATCTCCAAATTTCAGGCCCTACTGGAGATGAGTTTATACTCTACCATTTATAAAACTCTGCAGAAATTCAATAAACAGCAGTATTCCACTTCAAAACTTCAGATTAATAGATGATAAAATAAGGCTGGTATATTTAAAATAATTAAACAAGTTATCTATGCATCTTTGCTCCCCAAGCCTCTACAAACTATAACTGATAAATTTATAGGATCGGGGAGACAAAGACTTTTATTGTGTATGTTCTAAACATTAGATGTAAAACCCGTTTAGGAACCTCCATGAAGATTATAGGTTTAAATCTCCTGATTCAATTATGAGTGGGAAGCATCATGCACAGTTTATACTGAAGCTAATTTTTTAAAAAAGGACAAGACACTAAGGTCTGGATTAACTCTAAATCCAATAGTTTAGGTAAGCTTGTGAAATTATGTAAATAGCCATCGGCTTCCTTATGTGTTTCTTTAAAAAAATATTTACTTATTTATTTACTTGGCTGTGCCAGGTCTTTGTTGCAGCATGCAGGATCTTTAGCTGTGGCATGCGAACTCTTAGTTGTGGCATGTGGGCTCTAGTTCCCTGACCAGGAATTGAACCCAGGCCTCCTGCACTGGGAGCTTGGAGTCTTAGCCACTGGACCACCAGGGAAGTCCCTAGTCACTGGCTTTTAATAAAACAGCAGTAACAAGCAGATTTAATCAAGGAAGTCATCTGACAACAACAACAACAAATCAATGTGTGCTTCTAAAAAGGAATTGTTATATACTAGAGAAGTTTCCCCACAGAAATACAATTTTTGGAAACTTAACACTTATTTCTATGTGTAATTTATGTAATTCTCTAAATACATTTAAATTATCCAAAGATGGCAGTTAATTGCACTACTTTTAATTCTGTAGTAAGATTATGTTTAAGTGTAGTAAGTCTTAATAGTATTGTGTGTTCCCTCAATGGTTATTTTTTAATGTGTTCAATTCCCCTCCCCTTTAAAAATGAATTAACTTAATAACATATCAAATAACACCAACTGATTTATGAACTGAGAATAGTGACAAGCTCAACTCCAAAGCTTATGCTTTAAACAAGATTCAACATCTTTTATTTACATATGTATAACATACATTAATGGTCTTATACAATTAACTAAATTTAATAACAATGGTGACAATGGAACATAAAGACAATTCCAAATTTTAGTCAGGCTGAAATACATTTTCACTAACTGAAAGATATGATAAACAAGCAGCCATTATAAAGTTATAGACTGTATGTCAATCCACTTAAAATTGAAAGGCAGCCACACAGCTATTGAAACAAAGGGAAATTTGCAAATGCAAATATTACATGTGCAGGTATAATGCATGCATGGCATCACATTTATTCTTTATCTTTTAAGCCACTTTTAAAGTAAACGGAATGAGCATCTTAATAATATATGTACATCAAGGCACATTCTTTTCTTGTGCTTTAGGAATGACTTACATGTGATCTATTTGTGTCTTAATTTTACACCTTTTATTGGCTTCTAATACTTAGAAGTTTAATTTTACAATTATAGCTTGAGTGTTAGCTTCCCAGGAGAGAAATGTGGCATCTCCCCATTGTTATTTTTGAAAAACAAGAAAATTAGACAGCTTAAAGAGGCAGGAATTTAAAAATCAAACACACAAATTAACTCTCAGGCAACTTTAAAAAGAATTTACTTTTAACAATTTGGTGGGCCATAATCAATTTCTTTAAGTAGTATACTATAATGAGGGCTGAAGTGAAGAATTTTACTATTCTGAGGTTACTTGACAATTATATGGTATCCACAGGACTGCTGCAGATGTCTATATTGCTATCCTATTTCTAAACTGCAGTTTTTCAACAAAATTGAACAATTAAACATGATACTAAAGCCGCAAACATACCAAACATAGTTTTAACCTCCCCCCCCCCCATTTATTGTCTTATGTTTTCAAGGAGAAATTTCCCATCAACAGAGTTTAATATCAGTGTTCTTTGCGCACGCTCAATTTACTTGCCTTGGAGGATAGTATAGTAAGGCTTTAATAGGCATTTCATGCATTTTAATGGCATTTAAAAAAAATCAGCTATTCATTTAAGGGTTCCCCATATAGATTAAGTACACTGTGCAAACTTGATTACAAACATGTAACTCATTAAGTGCTTTAAAAGAGAATAAAGAATCCCCGACTTTATAAGGGGTTAAAATAAATAGTAAGTCAAGAATCACAGATTTGAAGCATTTAAAAAATGTAACACACCTATGCATCCTACTAAAATGTTTTATATTAGAATTTTTAATCCATAAACAGGGCAAATGAAATCACAGAACCTCTATATTTTGAGAATAAAAGAGAAGAAAAGCCAATTAGTACAGCCTTTTAAACTCAAAGTATATAATAATGACAAAATGCAAATGAAACTGTACCATTTTTAATCTAGTACAGTTCTTTATAACCATTCATTCATAAAAAGTATACCATGATAATCCACTGCCATCAAAAAGATTTGTTTTCAATTTCTTTACAGTAAATGGACTTTTCTACAGAACCCATCAGCCAGATAAACTGTTTAGAAATGTTAAAACACCACCAAACAGCCCAGAGCCTTTACATTATAAACTCTAGGCAGATAGTCACACAGTACTGTAAACAAATATTCTGTGAGGTTCAACATATGTGAGACGCCACTTCTTTTTATCTCCATCACTACATTCATTCTGTTTCTGAAATGTGTGCCACCTCTACTTCAACAGTTTGAATAGCTTCTGCGACTTCAGATAGTTTCTGTCCTTGCTGTTGTGCCAACACATAATTAACCACTTGCATAATACTTTGGTCAGAAAGTGTAGATACTGATGGACATTCTTCAGTAGCTGCAACAGCTTCGAGAGCTTCCATAGTTTCTCCTGTCACTACCACGGTTTCAAGTTCTTGAGGACCACTGTTTTCTTGTTCTTGCATATCTGCTGTTAAGATGCTAACAGCATGCTCCACTTGAGTTCCTTGGTTATGAAACTGAAGGGTATCTTTTTCTAGCATAATTTTGCAAGGCACATAATCTCTGTGGAATTTAGTCATATGTTTACGGAGTGTTCGAGCATCTATGTAGGCTTCACTACATACGGGACAGACATAGGGCCGTTCACCTGTATGTGTTCTGACGTGGCGTTTTAGAGATCGAGCATCAGCCCAAGCTACTCCACATGTTAAGCACTCAAAAGGCTTAACTCCTACGTAAAAAAAAAAGAGAGAGAGAGAGAGAGAGAGAAAGAGGTGTATGTGTGGTGAGGTCCAAGTACCAAAATATATTACAGCTGCCTGATAAATGCTTTTCTTTAAATACAGTAGCCCATAAATCTTTCTATCTTGACTATGGTGATCTTTTATTTAGGACCAAATGGTTTCCCTTAGAATAAAGCAGATTCTGCATATCTCTCTAAAGATGTTCCCATGGAAAGAAGTTACTGAGAGAGAATTTTGAGTTTCTGTGAATAGTCTCATTTAGCCTTCACAGCAAACCTATAATTCTAGGATAAAAAAACAGAAGCTTCAAGTAGTCCATTTCAGCATAAAAAAGCTGATACAGAATATTAAGCTCACTGAAAAAGGAATCTATCTACACAACAATTAGGTAGTCAGGTTCAGGATCACCTCTATCACTTGAATAAATCTTCCATGATATGGGATTAATCTCTTATTAAGAAAAGTGAGATAACTAGCAAGAGGAATGGTAAAGGGAGAATCACTACTGGACTGGCTTTTATTCTATTTAAAGGTATATATATATATATATATAAAACTATATGAAGTATAGTTACCTCCATGGTTGTTCATGTGTCTCCTATACTCTCTCAGCTGAGTGAATTTTCTTCCACACTGTTCACACACACGTTCCAGGTTTTGCTTTGCTCTTCCTTTTTTCCCATGGGTAGCTTTCTTTACATGCCTTCTGAACAATGCCTTTTCATAAAATTCTTTGCCACAAATATTACACCTAAAATAGGGGGAAAACCCAACTTATTTTTTTCCAAAACACTAGAATCCGTAATTATTCCAACTACAAATATATCTCAATTAAGTTCAGATCCTCCTCAAATTTACCCACCTGTAAGGCTCAGTGACAGAGTGAGACTTCACATGGGAATACCAATCTTTCTTCCAACTATAGCACTTATCACAAAATTGGCACTGGAATGGCTTCACACCAAGATGTTTGTTCATGTGCTGGCGAAGATCTCTAGCTTCAAAGAAACTTTTTTCACATCTGCAATAACAAAGTTCATTGACCCAATTGGATCATCTTACTCTTTTAAAAGAAGTTTCCAAGAACTCAGTATATTCTTGGGTTTCTAGAACTCCCAATTTATCTTTTTTTTTTCCAATTAAACTTCTATAAGACTTTTTTACCTTTTCTCATCTATAGCTAATGTTTTTAGTTCTTTTAGTTCATTTATCTGTACTTCAGTTTGTATATTTTCTATTAACTTGTCTGCCAGTTCTTTAATTTTGTTTTCTGGTATTTTTTTTTTAACAGACTATAAACAGCATATATTTAGAGTGTACAATTTGGTATCCCAATCTCCCAATTCATTCCCCCCCAACCCTCCCTGCTTTCCCCACTTGGGGTCCATATGTTTGTTCTCTACATCTGTGTCTCTATTTCTGCCTTGCATTTCCTCTTTCATAGTTGTTAGCATTTGCCTTATGTATTGAGGTGCTCCTACACTGGGTGCATATATATTTATAATTGTTATCTCCTCTTCTTGGATGGATCCCTTGATCTTTATGTAATGTCCTTTCTTGTCTCTTGTAACCTTTTTTATTTTAAAGTCTATTTTATCTGATACGAGTATTGCTACTCCAGCTTTCTTCTGATTTTCATTTGCATGGAATATCTTTTTCCATGCCCTCACTTTCAGTCTGTATGTGTGCCTAGGTCTGAAGTGGGTCTCTTGTAGACAGCATACATATGGGTCTTGTTTTTGTATCCATTCAGCCAGTCTGTGTCTTTTGGTTGGTGCATTTAGTCCATTTACATTCAAGGTAATTATCGATATGGATGCTCCTATTACCATTTTCTTAATTGTTTTGTTTTTGTTTTTGTAGGTCCTTTTCTTCTCTTATGTTCCCTGCTTAGAGAAGTTCCTTCAGCATTTATTGTAGGGCTGGTTTGGTGGTGCTGAATTCTCTTAGCTGTTGCTTGTCTGGAAAGCTTTTGATTTCTCCATCGAAACTGAATGAGATCCTTACTGGGTAGAGTATTCTTGACTGTCAGTGCTTCCCTTTCATCACTTTAAATATATCATGCCACTCCCTTATGGCTTGGAGAGTTTCTCCTGAGAAATCAGCTGTTAACCTTATGGGAGTTCCCTTGTATGTTATTGGTCATTTTTCCCTTGTTGCTTTTAATAACTTTTCTCTGTCTTTAATTTTTGTCAATTTGACTACTATATGTCTTGGTGTGTTTCTCCTTGGGTTTATCCTGCCTGGGACTCTCTGCACTTCCTGGACTTGGGTTGCTATTTCCTTTCCCACGTTAGGGAAGTTTTCAACTATAATCTCTTCCAATATTTTCTCGGGTCCTTTCTCTCTCTCATCTCCTTCTGGGACCCCTATAATGTGAATGTTGGTGTGTTTAACACTGTCCCAGAGGTCTCTTAGGCTGTCTTCAGTTCTTTTCATTCTTTTTTCCTTATTCTTTTCTACATCAGTGATTATCACCTTTCTGTCTTCCAGCTCACTTATTCGCCCTTCTGCCTCAGTTAATCTGCTGTTGGTTCCTTCTAGTGTATTTTTCATTTCAGTTATTGTGTTGCATATCTCTGTTTGTTTGCTCTTTAATTCTTCTAGGTCTTCGGTAAACTTTTCGATCTTTGCATCCAGTCTTTTTTCAAAGTTCTGGATCATCTTCACCATCATTATTCTGAATTCTTTTTCTGGAAGGGTGCCTATCTCCTCTTCATTTAGTTGTTTTTCTGGGGTTTTATCCTGTTCCTTCATCTGGTACGAAGTCCTCTGCTTTTTCATTTTCTCTGTCTTTCTGTGGCTGTGGTTTTCAGTTCCACAAGACGAAATACTACTGATACTGCTTGATAGTGCTGTCTGCCCTCTTGTGGAGGAAGCTATCTAGGAGGCTCATGTGTGCTTCCTGATGGAAGGGACTCCAGAACTCCCAATTTAAAACAAACAAAAAAATTCTTAGTATTCCAATCTTGCTGCAGTGTCTTAAGTTCTTTTAGCTCCAGAGTACTAGAAACATTTTAGAAAGAATCCTGCATACCTCCCAAAGGCTATTATAAAGGTTATTACTTTCTGTCTCCTTCTCAACCCCATCTGATCTCCCCTTTTCATTTACATCCCTTTTCACCCTCTCCCATTCTCTGTCCATCTGTTGGGAGAGGCCTCACTCTCAACCATAAGGATGGAGCAACTGACTGAGGCCTAGGTCAGTCAGAGCACAGCATTCTATTGGCCATAGTGACTGATTCACAGAAAACCAAAATTCCTTAACCAGATCCAGTGGAACGAACCTCAGGGTTTTTATAGGAACTACAAGAAAAACAACTTGACAATTTGGGAGTTGAGAGGCTATGAGGCTGAAACCACTGCCCCTCCTTGTCCATATGCAGTCTCACAGACATCAAGTGTTAATGAATTTGAAACCAGTTTAAACCATTCAGACTCCTAGACTTGACCTTTCATTCAAGTCAGTTTAAACTGGGTTTTCTTCCACTTGCAACTAAAAATGTATGAATAATAAACTATTTTTGTTTTAAAATAAGACTGATTAGAGTAACATCAGCAAATATGGCAGAGTAGATAACTCCAAAAACCCATCCCTCTAAAAAAGCAGTAGACAAATTAGCAAAAACTGTCAGAATCAACTTTACTGGAACTCTGGAAACTACTTAAAAGCTTAGAGCAAAAATAAACTCCAAATGGATTAAAGACCTACATGTAAGGCCAGACACGATCAAACTCCTAGAGGAAAACATAGGCAGAACACTCTTTGACATACATCAAAGCAACATCCTTTTTGACCCACCTCCTAGAATCATGGAAATAAAATCAAGAATAAACGAATGGGACCTCATGAAACTTAAAAGCTTTTGCACAGCAAAAGAAACCATAAACAAGACTAAAAGGCAACCCTCAGAATGGGAAAAAATAATTGCCTATGAAACAACGGACAAAGGATTAACCTCCAAAATATACAAGCAGCTCATGCAGCTTCATACCAAAAAAGCAAATAACCCAATCCACAAATGGGCAGAAGACCTAAATAGACATTTCTCCAAAGAAGACATACAGATGGCCAACAAACACATGAAAAGATGCTCAACATCACTAATCATCAGAGAAATGCAAGTCAAAGCCACAATGAGGTATCACCTCACACCGGTCAGAATGGCCATCATCACAAAGTCTGGAAACAACAAATGTTGGAGAGGGTGTGGAGAAAAGGGAACTCTCCTGCACTGTTGGTGGGACTGTAAGTTGGTACAGCCACTATGGAAAACAATTTGGAGGTTCCTTAAAAAACTACAAATAGAACTACCATATGATCCAGTAATCCCACTCCTGGGCATATACCCGAAGAAAACCATAATCCCAAAAGAAACCTGTACCATAATGTTTACTGCAGCACTATTTACAATAGCCAGGACATGGAAGCAACCTAAATGCCCATCAACAAATGAATGGATACAGAAGATGTGGCATATATATACAATGGAATATTACTCAGCTATAAAAAGGGATGAGATGGAGCTATATGTAATGAGGTGGATAGAACTACAATCTGTCATACAGAGTGAAGTAAGTCAGAAAGAGAAAGACAAATATTGTATGCTAACTCACATATACGGAATCTAAAAATGGTACTGATGAACTCAGTGACAAGAACAGGGAAGCAGATACAGAGAATGGACTGGAGAACTCGAGGTATGGGAGGGGGCGGGGGGTGAAGGGGAAACTGAGACGAAGCGAGAGAGTAGCACAGACATATATATACTACCAACTGTAAAATAGTCAGTGGGAAGTTGTTGTATAACAAAGGGAGTCCAACTCGAGGATGAAAAAATGCCTTAGAGGACTGGGGCAGGGAGGGTGGGGGGGAATCGAGGGGGGGGGGCGTCAAGGAAGGGAGGGAATATGGGGATATGTGTATAAAAACAGTTGATTGAACCTGGTGTACCCCCAAAAAAATAAAATAAAATAATAAAAAAAAAAAAAAAAAAAAAAGCTTAGAGCAAGGAGGTAAATATTTAATCAAGAAAAAAATGGTTGAATCTTGGTAAGAGAGCTTTGTGG
Source organism: Hippopotamus amphibius kiboko (assembly GCF_030028045.1). NCBI lineage: Eukaryota > Metazoa > Chordata > Mammalia > Artiodactyla > Hippopotamidae > Hippopotamus > Hippopotamus amphibius. Next base: position 68,624,935 of record NC_080195.1, on the reverse strand, counting down.
CATTTCAACTTACCCTGGCCCCGTCCCCTGGCTCCCCAGCTCAGCAGACAGACTGCATCACCACTGTGGGTTCCTAGTACCAAAGGAACTTATTCTCACAGAACTGTAGCTGTTTTGAGCTATCTGGTGACTCCTTGAAGTCACCCCTCAAAGGGCTTGCTTTTAATTATCCTAACTCTCTCAGGGCTGAGGACTAGGGAAGGGGTGGGGAGTAGAGAGGAGGGGTTGGTTGGAAACATTTACAGGAAAATGTATTAGCCACAGCTGTTGGGGCAAGGAATAGCAGTTCGGTGAAAACAATATACAAAACCAAAAGCCTGGGAGGAAAGGCTGGAGAATGAGATGTTTTGGGGAATAAGAGCTTTGAAAAACTCTCACATAGCCCCAGGAATGCAAAAGTCCAAATATTTGCCCAGGGCTGGGCACATGCTCTGAAAAGACCTGAAAAGGCTCTACACTCTCATCAATAACTGACTCTGCACAAACAGAAAGAGAAGACGAAGGCAGAATTGTAAACTGCCTGGCTGAGTATTGAAGGCATTCTACAATTAGTAGTGATGCTTGCACAACACTGTGAATGTACTAAAAGCCAATGAATTGAACACTTTAAAATGATGAATGTCATGTTATATGAACGTTACTTCAATTATAAAAAAGATTTCAGGAGGCTATGGAAAATGAAAGGAGGGAGAAATGAGTTTGAAGAAAGGAGAAATGAGCAGATGGCCCGGTACTTCTGAGGAATTGCCTAGAAAGAATCTCTAGCCGGCACCAAGGGACCCTTCTTTCCTACAGTCCCTACCACCAGGTTGCACATTTGAAGAACTTCTTTAAATCATTTAACATGAGTGGTTTGTATGGTATGAAATTTATATACAAATAAAACAAATAAATAAATAGGAACATCTAGACAAAAACAAACTGATTAAAATCAGGAGTAAACAAATAGTTTAATATTCTAGTATTCTCTTTGGTTTTTTCAGTTTTACTGAGGTGTAACTGACAAAATTGTAAGACATTTAAAGTGCGCAATGTGATGATTTAGTATATGCATATATCATGGAAGGATTCCTCCCATTTGTTAATTAACACATCCAACACCTCAGAGGGATGTGTGTGCACACGCACACATATACTTACATGTGAATATTCAAGTTCTACTCTCTTAGCAAAGTTCAATCATACTACACAGTGTTATCAATTACAGTCACCTCAAATATTTTCTTTTGAAACAACTTTCAAACAAACTGAGTAAGAACATAAGGAAATTAATTGAATGTTTCACATATTAAATACTTACTGAGTACAATGATAGCCTCGAACTTCAGGCTTTGGTTGGTGTTTCTTAAGGTGCTTGCTGAGCCCAGAGCCCCTGTGAAAAGACTTTCCACAAACTGAGCAAAGGTACTTGGACTCTCCTATAATAAATAAAAATTATGTCACAAATCCAGCAAGCAGGTACTCTTCCAATAGAATGTTTCATGTTATACGTCAGAAGTTATTTTATCAAGTGGACACAGAAGCTATGACATTTAGGATCCATCTTCTAAGAATAACAAACTATGTCAAAACCCCTATTTCCTCTCAACTACAGTACTAGCAAGGCTACTACTACCCAAAGAATGCGATAGGCTTACATGATCATCTGGATTATAATAGCGCAGAGCTGTATACAAATTCTAGAGCAGATTATCTACCCTTCATCAGCCATTTCCACATAACTGCTTAAACATCTGAAAATAAGTATATGTGCACTAAAAATACTAACAAAATTATAAGCCACAAACCATGCTGACAGTTACATCTGCCCATTACTTAACTTTTTAAAAGCAAGACCATTTCTTTAGGTGCCTGGATTTAATACTCAATACACACTTTTCTGCACTGACTAAAACAAAATTTTTACACAAATAAGATAGCTCTAAAACTAGATATAAGAACAACTTTTAAACTTTACCCTCATTAATAAAAAAAAATGCACACATACAGTCATCTTACAGCATAATCAATACACAAGTAAATTAATAGTATATAATATGTAACTGTCAACATAAATTTCTCATTACCTGTGTGAATACTCATATGCTCTTGAAGACTCCGTTTGGTAACAAATGACTTAACACATAGTTCACACTGGAACTGCTTTTGTGACTGATGGAGACTCTGGTGTAACTTTAGACCATGCTTGTAGATGAAAGTCTTTCCACAGACCTAAGAGACCAATGGGTTAAAACCAGTAAAACAGAAAGATAAGGGCTGTTTCTAAAGAATGAGGACAGAGAAACTAATACGCTAATTTTAAATTAAAAACTTAAATGATAAACAAAATGACAAAGTTAAAGTTGAAACAAGGGCCAAGGATCTTAGCTGGTTAATCATCTTCTGATTCAGTGCTTAACAAATATTGCTTATATCCCTGTGATCACTGGAAGAGCTCAAAACAGTACCAAAAAAAACCTCATACTATCCTTTCTGAGACTGGAAAACAATATACCTTATATTAAGAGAGACACGGGAGCTTAACAACATCCTCCCTTCCTGCTATACCAACGAGAACAATGTTTCTCAAACTCTCCATGATGAAGAACCGGTTTTTTTCTTTCCCCAGTCTATCAGGGAGAGATTTTTGTTAAACACAATAAAAATGTCACAACAACATCAAATTGCCATGACAGTTTCTACATGCTTACTCTCCATTTTTGTACTTATCTCCTATGGACCACACATTTTGAGTAGTGCTACATTAGAAGATCAGAGACCCAATTAACATTTGTTTTTTAAATATATGAATGAAACGATGCTTAGAACTTGGCTTCAAAATAACTGAAGGGAGGACTTCCCTGGTGGCACAGTGGTTAAGAATCTGCCTGCCAATGCAGGGGACAAGGGTTCAATCCCTAGTCTAGGAAGACCCCACAAGCCTCTGTGCCACAACTACTGAGACTGCTCGCCACAACTACTGAGGCCCAAGCGCTCTAGGGCCCACACGATGCAACTACTGAAGCCTGCGCGCCTAGAGGCCACGCTCTGCAACGAGAAGTCACCGCAATGAGAAGCCCACACACCACAATGAAGAGTAGCCCCTAATCGCCACAACCAGAGAAAGTTTGCGCGCAGCAATGAAGACCCAATGCAGCAAAACAAACAAACAAAGAGACCCCAACAAACTGAAGGGTGGGGGAAGTAAGGGAGTGAGTGACAGTACACATAAAACACAACTGACCATAGATAAGCAACAAGGTCCTACTGTATAGCACAGGGAACTACACTCAATATCTTATAATAACCTATAATGGAAAAGAATCTAAAAAAGAATGAATCAAGGAATGAATGGATAACTGAATCACTCTGCTGTATACCTGAAACTAACACAATATAAATCAACTACATTTCAATTAAAAAAATGTAAAAATTTAAAAAAAAATCAAAACCCCCACAATTGACCATGTGTTGATAACTACTGAAGCTGGGTGAAGGGTACATGAGGGTTTATTCTATTCTCTTACATTCTTTTTTTCATATAATATGAAGCTTAAAAAACAAGAGAGAGAGAAAAACATTAAAAATCTCACTGGTTCCACAACTATTTATTAATGAAAATGATGAGTCATCCTTATATGCAAGGCTACAGGTGCTACTAGCAATTTTTCACTGTTCCAAATAGCCCAAAGTTGGCTTATCACAGGATACTTTATCCAGGAATCACATTTTGGCTTTTAGTCTTCAGCTGTAGAGAAGGACACATAGCTTAGGCAGAATTTTTGCCAAGATTCAAGTCATATGTTCCTTCCCACGCCAGGCTGGTCCTGCTGAATGTTAAGGGATGACTAAGATGATGAACTGGTTATTCTCACCCAGTATCACTCTGAATCCTAGCAAGTTTCCCAAACATCCTAAATAGATTCATTTCAAGTTACAACTTCAGACAACAAATTAAAGAACACAACTGGGAATTACTCTTGACCTAGGCAACAAACTGAAAAAGTTATGGACTTCCTGTGACATTTTACAAATGTGATGTGACTGCAAAATCAACCAGTCTTATCACCAGTTACACTCCAATCTTCTTTAAATAACAAAATAAATATAATGGCTTTACCTGGCATGCATGTGGTTTTACACCTGTGTGCTTCAACATATGTATTCGAAGGGAATACAATTTAGGTAATGTCCTTCCACATATGGAACATATAAATTCTCGTTTGGTTCTGCCCTTCTCAGACGATGATCCTGATGCCTCATTAGATGTGGAATTGGAAGAGGACGAAGTAGGTGCATCTTTTCTGGTATGTCGAATAAGGTGTGCTCGCAAGGAGGCACTGTACTGAAACTGTTTCTTACACAACTAAAAGAAAAAGTAAACAAAATTCTGCCTGAATGTATTTCCATTACAAATGTTAAGTGAAACTCAACTCATATTTCAACTTTCCATTTCTTTGTTACAATTATATAACTCAATAAACACACATACTATGTAAAAGACAATATGCTAGATACCAGACTACAGAGATGAAAGGGATAGACCCAGACTCTACTCTGATGAGGTTTATAATCTAACCACAGAAACAGGATTTATATGTAAATAGATAGGTGAAATATCAATACATAAGAAGAGGGAGTAATCAGAGTAAGGAAAGGTGTCTATCACCAAGGCTGGGTCTTGAAGGAATGGTAAAATACCAGACAAAGACAAGAATACTATCATTACATGAGTACTAACAGTTGTTAGGTGGAACAAAAACAGGGGCTGGAAAAAGTAGGAGAATAAAACTGTGAGTCCTCGGGTTTTATTGTATACTTGTTGAGTATTCCTGAAAGCTTCTGTTATTTTATTTTTTTAAATATTGGGTTTCACAAGTCTTTTTTTATTTTTTTTATTTATTTATTTATTTATTTATTTATTTATTTATTTATTTATTTCTGGCTGCATTGGGTCTTCGTTGCTGTGCGTGGGTTTTCTCTAGTTGTAGCAAGTGGGGGCTACTCTCATTGCAGTGCGGTGGCTTCTCTTGTCGAGGAGCACGGGCTCTTGGCGCGTGGCCTCAGTAGCTGTAGCTCGAGGGCTCTAGAGCACAGGCTCAGTAGTTGTGGTACACGGGTTTAGTTGCTCTGCAGCATGTGGGATTTTCTCAGGCCAGGGATCGAACCCATGTCCCCTGCTTTGGCAGGCGGATTCTTAATCACTGCACCACCAGGGAAGTCCTTCTGTTCTTTATTTTAAAATCAAAGTTATATATGGTCACAATCTTCAAAGCTCTTTTTCCTTTTTTTAAAATATTATTTATTTTTTTGGTTGCAGCATGCGGGATCTTCGCTGCCAACATGCAGGATCTTCATTGCAGCATGTAGGATTTTTTTAGTTGCAGCATGTGGGATCTAGTTTCCTGACCAGGTATCGAACCCGAGCCCCTGCACTGGGTGCACAGAATCTTAGCCACTGGACCACTAGGGAAGTCCCAAAATTTTTTTTTTAGTAAGTAGAACTGGCCTCTTGGTCCACTACCTATACTTTCTTGACTCTTTCTTAGCGATCATCTCTAATTCTGAGTAATATGAGTAATAGGAGGTGACTCTCTCCACCTCTCCACTCTCTACACATACACAATCCTTCCCATTACCATACTTCCTCAATACAGCTTTATTATCATTTTGATGAGATCAATTTCAATGCTTCCATTATTTGGATGATGTACATGTTATCACAGCCAGACTATACAGTACAATATGATTCTCTTTCCTTTCTTTTTGTTATGTTTTATTTCCCTTTGTATTTACTGCTAATTCATCATCACACCCCTTCCTCAACTGTCTGCTGAGAGAAGGTTTAAAACACATCTTGTTGGAGATCTCTGTCAAAGCACTATGTTGTGTTCCAAACTGGGGCAGTTGTTTCCCACGCTTGGACTCTACACATTGAACCCCATGTTTCCCACTTCCCACGTCTTGCTCATTTCAGTGGAACACCTCTGCCAACAGCTTCCTGAGAAAGTTTGGGAGGTAAAACTCTGCAGATCTTGCATGTCTGAAACTGTTCTTATTCCACCATCATTAATATATACAGTTTGACTGACTATTGATTCCAAATCATTTCCTTTTATAATATTAAAGATGCTGAAAGGCTGGAAGCTATTCTAACCCTTATCCTTTCTCTCCTACAATTTATAAGATTTTCTTTGTCCCTTGAATCTTTTTTTTTTTATGATTTATTTTTATTTATTTTTGGCTGCATTGGGTCTTTGTTGCTCTATGCAGGCTTTCCCTAGTTGTGGCGAGTGCAGGCTACTCTTTGTTGCAGTATGTGGGCTTCTCAGTGCGGTGGCTTCTCTTGTTGCAGAGCATGGGCTCTAGGTGTGCGGGCTTCAGTAGTTGTGGCATGTGGGCTCAGTAGTTGTGGCTCGAGGGCTTGAGAGTTCAAACTCAGTAGTTGTGGCACACAGGCTTAGTTGCTCCGTGGTATGTGGGATCTTCCCAGACCAGGGATAGAACCCATATCCCCTGCACTGGCAGGTGGATTTGTAACCACTTCACCACCAAGTCCCCTGTCCCTTGATTCTAAAATTTCATATCTCTTGGTATGATTTTCATCCATGATTCTGGATATGCCCTTTTAACAAGGAAGCTTCTATTTTCAAGTTCTGAAATTTTTTTCATTGCATTAATGATTTCTTTCTCTCCATGCTGTTTGGAATTATCTGGATATTAGAAGACAATCTAAACCAATTCTCTAAGTTTCTTTTCACTCCCATTTTTACCTTGTCTTTTGCTTTATTTTCTGAGTGATTTAGTCAATTATATTTCCTAACTTTTCTGAGATTTTTATGTGTTCTTATATTTTTTTTACATTTATTTATTTATTTATTGGCTGCGTTGGGTCTTCGTTGCTGCACACAGGCTTTCTCTAGTTGCTGCGAGCAGGGACTACTCTTCATAATGGTGCACAGGCTCCTCATTGTAGTGGTTTCTCTTGCTGTGGAGCACGGGCTCAAGGCGCATGGGCTTCAATAGTTGCGGCACATGGACTCAGTAGTTGTGGCTCATGGGCTCTAGAGCACAGGCTCAATAGCTGTGGCGCATGGGCTTAGCTGCTCCATGGCATGTGGAATCTTCCCAGGACAGGGCTCGAACCCATGTCCCCTGCATTGGCAGGCGGATTCTTTACCACTGCGCCACCTAGGAAGTCCATGTTCTTATATATTTTATTCCTAAAAAAACTCTTCTGTTCTCTTACGTTGTTGTTTTATTGCTGTAATTTTTTTCATTTATCTGTAATATAAATCACACTTTGTGGTTTGGGCTTTGTGTGTATGTGTGTGGGTTTTTTTGAGTTTTCTTCTAACTGAATAGTCTTGGGATTCCTCAAAGTTGCTTTTTTGCTTTAAATATTTGTCATGAATCTGTATACCTGATGTCTATTCACATTTCAGAATAAGACATTTTAAAAAACTGATTGGAACTCGTGTGTAAGTAGAGGAGTAAATTGTCAACCACGGCTTTAGTGACTGGTATCTTTAGGTCTTTTGTTATCTGGCTTCAAATTTCTCATCTCTAAGATATCTTTCTATTTTAAGGTTAAGGGTTTGGCTGTTAACATTCTGGGACTTGAGTAGGGAAAGTGAACTTGAAATGATTCAATACTCAGCATATAAGCTTCTACTTTCCCTTGTCCAGCATATAGTACATTCACCCTCATTATTCACAGTGTTCCCTAGAGCAGGTGCGGTTTTATTTTTTTGCAGAGAGCAGAAGATGGACCTTTGGCTGAAGGCATGGTGGTAGTAATTTATTTGCTTCTTAAAAAGATTTTCTAACAACCAGACTCACCTCTACTTTCTAGGTAGCTAGTACCATTAATTCCTGAGCCTTTTGGCAGTTTTGCAATACAGTTTCGATTGATCCTTAGCTTTCCACACTGAAAGCCTGGGAATGAGCCATTTCAAATCTGCTGAATCAACGACTCCATCTAGGGACTTTCCTGGCAGTCCGGGGAAGGGGGCACGGGTTTGATCCCTAGTCTATCAGAATTTAGCTGCTAAGGTCTCCTGTTCCTTTTGCCTTTCTACGAGCTTTTTACAAAGACTGTTTTACTGTCGTCTTACTAGGGTATCAGGAAGAAGCAGAGATAAACATTTTGGCAAGAAGATGACACATACAAATCAGAAGATAACTTTTGCGGCAACAAAAGGGAGACAGTGAGAGAATACGAATGGCAGCATAATAATGAAGCAGTAAATTGGATTCCATTTATAATGAAGTCAGAACCACCTACAATTAGCTTTCCAGATACTTACAGGACACTTATAATCTCTAGCTCTTTCGTGTTTCAGTATGTGCTTTATAAGGGCATATCGTCTCTGAAAAACCATTCCACATTCCCCACATTTATGGGATGCTTCTTCTTCGGTATTCTCTTTAGCATCCCTTTTTGGCTGTTTCATCTTTTTTCCTCTTTGAACTAATTTCTGAGCCACCTAATTAAGGAACAGAAAACACTATCTAAATAAACTATCTCAAATTCACATTATCTTAATATTGTTATTTAAAACACCAAATTGCTTTCCTGCATCCACTCCCCTTCCCCCCAAAATAATTTTCACCCTAAGTTTATCAATAGAATGCTTTCAACTTAAAGCTAAAACTACAAAGGTAAACTCTTTTTTCATCATACCTGTTGAACTGCTGACTTGGGAATGGCTTTCCGTTTCTGTAGCTTCTTCTCCATTCCTTTGTGTAGTCGGACATATCCCCCTTCGTTAACAGAACGCTGCCGAAGCTTGCTTCTGTAAGTATCATCATCGGGGCTATGGTCTGTCCGTGCTGTCGGTTCAACTAGATTCTCTTCATCTTTCAAAGGTTGGCCAAGGTTCTGTCTAGGCTCTGAAATGTCTTCTGCACAGATATCCTCCATTGCTATATCATTTCCCATATCACTGTTTTCTGGAGAATTACTGACTACATTCTCTTTTGAAAGCTCAGGATGAGTATTAGAGACTACGCCATCGCCTCTGCTGTTTAAAGTTTCTAGTTCTGTCTGGTTGTTTTTTGTTACTAAATCAACAGAGCCCATTTCAGGATGAGAATCAGTTACACAGCCTACAGGTGACAGAGCAGCTTCAGTCTGTGAAGAAACCTGGGGCTCAGGCTGTTGTCCTAGCTCTCCATTCTGCTCTGGCAATTCTCCATTCACCAGTAGTACAATTTCACAATCCCCAAGTTCAGTGGATAAAGCTGTCGTGGGTCCCTCGTTGTTAGCCACAGGGGGTGCTGTACCTCCGTTTTGTTCTGGTAAGTCCTGTGTAGATGCAACTGTTTGCACCTCACCTTTCTTATATACTGTTAGCTGCTTCTCTTCCATTAGCTTATGTACACTTTCACAGATTTCTAAAACTTCCGACATGAAAAGATGGCGAGCCAAGATGGCTACATCAGCCATGCTACAGAAGTCAAAGCTCAGCACAGAAGTATAGGCGAATTCCAGTAAAGGAAGGAAGCTTGCCTTACAAAAACCTATGTGTAACAAGAAAGATAAAAGACAAAAAGTCAAATCACCACTAAAACACCTTGTAAAAACAATTAATGTATGATTATAACAATATGAAATTATAAAGGCAAATATGACCATTTATTCTGCAATTAAATATCCTGGATTTGTTTTGAGTTCTGGTTGCTTATTAAGCCTTGACTAACTCACTTCTATGAGCCGAGTCTCTCAATACCTAAAATAGAAAATAATATCACACTTACTACCTCAAAGAGTTGCTGTAAGGCAGTCATTTTCAAACTGTACTCCTTAGAACCCCGGGGGTTCCTCAAATTCCCCTCAAGAAACAGCTGCTGGAGATGGAGGGTAAAAAAAGAGAGGGAGGCAGGTGAGTAGGCAGGGTTCAACCAACCTGTCCCCTAACCTCACTGCAGTAACTATAGTTGTATCTTTTAATAACAGCAGTCCATATAAAAATTTGATTGTGAACAAAGGGTTCTACTACTAAAAATTTAAAAACAAGGTCTATAGTATAGGGTAAGCAAAATTTTTCTGTAAAGAATTAGATGATAAACATTGCAGCCATAAAGTGTCTGTTGCAACTACTTAATTCTGCCATTGTAGCTAGAAAGAGAAGCCATATATTATAATATGTATACAAATGGGTGTGGCTGTGTTGCAATACAACTTTATTTAGAAAAAGGGAGGGAAAGGAGGACTGGCCTTTGGGTTATAGTTTGCTTATTTTTGGTCTAAGGAATAAGACAATTACTATACATATGAGGTATTAGGTTCTCACTTTATGTGAGAAAATAGGATCAGTTTATCTCTAAGTTCTCAGTACTTCACTTTCAAAAGCCATTTTTAATACTCACATGATTAAAAAATCAGAAGATTACAGTGATAAGTTCGATTCCATCTCCATAACTAGAATGATTAAGAATTTGTACAGCTTTTTAGAGTCTCTTTACACAGTCAAACAAATACTCTTATGCCTCCTTCTTATAGTAGGTGTCATATTACACAAACCTCTCTGTGCCTTGCTTTTCTCATATAATAATTCATCTTAAGAGCTCTTTTATTAAAATACAGAGAGCCAAAGCAACCTTTTAAAAACTCATGTTTGGGAATTCCTTAGTGGTCCAATGGTTAGGACTCACCGCTTCTGCTGCAAGGGGCAACAGGTTCCATCCCTGGTGAAGGAACTAAGATCCCACAAGCCATGCAGCCAAAAAAAACCCCAAAAAAACAAATCCCCAAAAACTCATATTTGCTGTGTTTTCCAGTTTTGACTCAAGATACACAAAATGTGGTCCTTTTACATAAGCAAAAGGGGAATAAACAAGTAAAAAGCATATAGGGAAGCCTTAAACTGTAAGATGTATTGGGATTCAGGTTGAAAGCTGGGGAGACTACACATCAATATGACCATCGTAGCTAATTCAGCCTTTCCTCAGAAAGCTGATAATTAAGTAGGCTGAAGCCATGTGAATACTGCTACAAATTATGAAACCAAGTTAAATAAGCTTGAGGTATGAAAGAACAGTTATTAAAAAAAAAACACAAAACAAAAAACAAAAAAACCGCACATACCAACATAATAATGTGTTTTGGTCTTTTACCTAGTACCTTTTTAATTTCTGAGTTGAAGTCATAAGAAAAATTTTCCATGAAAGAATTAGCACTGTTCCAAATAACTTTAAGAATCAAAAACCATTTTTTCCAAAGATACAAGTCAAATGTTTACTGTAAAATGCTATAAAACACAAAAGAAAATAAGATAAAAATCACCCATAATCCTACTGCCACAAGATAACAAGCAGATAATTTTGGTATTTGTTTTTACCCCTAGCCTTTTTACGCACACATACACACACTCTGGAAAACATTTTAATCAAAATAAAATGGGAAGACCTAAACAGACATTTCTCCAAAGAAGACATACAGATGGCCAACAAACACATGACATCACTAATCATTAGAGAAATGCAAGTCAAAGCCACAGTGAGGTATCACCTCACACTGGTTAGAATGGCCATTATCAAAAAATCTAGAAACAATAAATGTTGGAGAGGGTGTGGAGAAAAGGGAACTCTCCTGCACTGTTGGTGGGAATGTAAGTTGGTACAGCCACTATGGAAAACAGTTTGGAGGTTCCTTCAAAAACTACAAATAGAACTACCATATGATCCAGTAATCCCATTACTGGGCATATACCCAGAGAAAACCATAATCCCAAAAGAAACATGTACCATAATGTTCATTGCAGCACTATTTACAATAGCCAGGACATGGAAGCAACCTAAATGCCCATCAACAGATGAATGGATAAAGAAGATGTGGCACATATATACAATGGAATATTACTCAGCCATAAAAAGGAATGAAATGGAGCTATATGTAATGAGGTGGATAGACCTAGAGTCTGTCATACAGAGTGAAGTAAGCCAGAAAAAGAAAAACAAATACTGTATGCTAACTCATATACGGAATCTAAAAAAAAAAAACCACTACTGATGAACCCAGTGACAGGGCAAGAATAAGGATGCAGATGCAGAGAATGGACTGGAGGACGTGGGGTTGGGTGGGCAGGGGGTGAAGGGGAAGCTGGGACGAAGTGAGAGAGTAGCATAGACATAGATACACTACCAACTGTAAAATAGATAGCTAGTGGGAAGTTGTTGTATAACAAAGGGAGATCAACTCGATGATGGGTGATGCCTTAGAGGGCCGGGACAGGGAGGGTGGGAGGGAGTTGTGGGAAGGAGGGGATATGGGGATAAATGCAGTGGTTAAGAATCCCCCTGCAAAAAAAAGAATCCCCTTGCCAATGCAGGGGACATGGGTTCAATCCCTGCCCCAGAAAGATATACCACATGCCGCGGAGCAATTAAGCACATGTGCCACAACTACTGAGCCTGTGCTCTAGAGCCCATGAGCCACAAATACTGAGCCCATGTGCCACAACTACTGAAGCCCACGTGCCTTGAGCCCATGCTCCACAACAAGAGGATACCACAATGAAGAGTATCCCCCACTGGCCGCAAGTGGAGAAAGCCCGTGTGCAGCAACACAGCCAATAAAATAAATAAATAAATAAATAGACACACACACACACACACACACACTCTACTGAACTGTACACTTAGAAATCATTAGGAGGATATTCCATCAAATTTTTAAGACTTTTTTTTCTAGATCTGTAAAAAGAGGGTAAATTTTATGTGTTTTTTAACAAAACTAAAAATGTTTTCGAAGTGGACAGTGGTTGTAGGTAGAAGTATTATGACAGGGACTCCGACATCCAGCAGTATGGCAGACTAAGACACCCTGACTGACCCATTTACTGTTTAAAAAAAAAAAAAACTAGATAAAAATACTCTAAAATATTATTTTAAATATACTCAGTGAGTGCCCTATACTAGTCAGTGCCACTGAGCGTAAGAGGAAGAGAAATCTTCCCTGAGTAGTCACGACTACAAGCCAGGCTCAATTTGGTTGTTTCTTGGTTGAATATATAGTACTTTGGTAGTCAAAAAAACCCCTCAAGTTAAGAATTTAAACTGGCCCCAGAGTAATAATGCCCTCAGCATCTAAAGAATCAAATGTTTTCTCTGTAAAAACAAAAACAAAAAACCCCGCACCTTCAACCCAGGACTCAACGATGTCCCATTAAGTTCTCAAGAATATGAATTCAATGTACAGATATTTTCAAAAAAATCACAAAAAAATAAGGCACCATAAACAGGAACTATGAGGAACAAACTGCATGAATCAAACCAGCAAAGATTTTAAGTACTGCTATGATCGGACATAGAAAACAAAGGTGGCACAATACTAGTAAAGAGCAAAAGATCATAAAAAGAAGCCCCCTAAAAGAGACATCTGAAAAGGAAGGAAATAGAACCTCCAAAAATGGAAAACAGAAACTGGAATAAAAAACTCAATGAATTCAACAGTAAATTACACATAGCCAAAGAGTGAGTAAACTAGAATTTTCCAGAGTACTCTAAAGAGCAGAATAAAATATGAAAGAGAGATTAAGAGACACTGGATATAAAGTGAGAATGTCTGTCTAATAGGAGTTCTAGAAAGGCAGAAGAGAGAATGAGGCAGAGACAATTTTTGAAGAGATACTGGCTGAGAATTTCTCTCAACTGAGACAACAATGTCAATTATTGGGTTCAGGAAGCCCAACAGTTTCCATGCAGGACAGTTAAAACTTAAAGATCCTCATATTGGATTAAGAACAAAATCCAGAAATACACATCTAAAACATAAAGGTACAAAAAGGTTTGAAAGTAAAAGACGGAAGAAAGATACCCTAGGCAAATAGGAACAAAAATATTATTTACATAGATAGAAAATATTTACAATAGCCGCTAAAAGAAAAACAGAAAATGTTTACAATAGCATCCAACATAGAATTTAAGAGTGAAAAGCATCACCAAAAGAGGGTCACTCATAATGATAAAAGAATGTTTTATTATAAAGCCATAATTTGAAGCTTATATGCATCTAATAACATGGCCTTAAGATCCATTTAAAAAACTGAAGAAACTCAATAAGAAACAGACAAACAAATCAGTCAGGGATCTAAGATCCTGAAGGCTGTATGGCATGCCCCCACCCAAAAAAAACTGTGCCAAGAAACTTGAAAATTTAAATGAAGTGGACATATTATGGCATAAATTACTCAAGATGAAATAGAAAATTTATAGAATAATTCCCTAACCACTAAACTTGTCAAATTAATATCTAAAAATCTACCCCCAGAGCTCAGTCAATTTTAGCCATCATTCTACCAAATATTCAAGAAACAAATAATTCTAATCTCATGGTAACTACTTCAGTGCATGTAAAAAACTGGAGGAGAGAAACACAATTTATAAGACTAAGCCAACTTAGATATCAAAACACAACAGAAAAAAGTGTGGAAAGGAAAATTACTCACTCATGAATACACATAGAGACAGTTTAACAAAATTAACATTAGAAACCAAACACAGCAGTTTGTACAAAAGATGGTATATTATGACTAAACTGGATTTATTTCAGGAATGAAAAACTGAGTTGACATTAGTAAACCAATGTAATTTACCACATTAACAGAATGAAAAAACTAAAGATGGCCTCAAAAGATACAGAAAAAGTATGTCCACACCAATTTCAGATGAAATTTCCTTAATGTTAAAGGGGGTAAAAGGTTATCTACTTAAAATATTTACCAAATAATATACTTCATGGTTTAAAAAAAAAAAGTGAGAAAAAAAGTTCAAAATACAAGGACTGGAAAGGTAGAAATAAAACCATTACTATTAGCAGATAATATATTCAATATTTGTTTTATATGGAAAATATCAAAGAATCTATAGATAAATGTCTGAATGACTAAGGTAATTGAGCAGAACTACTGTATATAGAATCAACAATTACCAAAAATAAATCAGAAATTATATAATTTTAAGAAGAAAAAATTATAATAGTATCAAAAAGTATAAACTACCTTAGGATAATCTAACAAAACATGTGTGACCATAATCCCAAAAGAAACTTGTACCATAATGTTTACTGCAGCACTATTTACAATAGCCAGGACATGGAAGCAACCTAAATGCCCATCAACAAATGAATGGATAAAGAAGATGTGCCATATATATACAATGGAATATTACTCGGCTATGAAAAGGGATGAGATGGAGCTATATGTAATGAGGTGGATAGAACTACAGTCTGTCATACAGAGTGAAGTAAGTCAGAAAGAAAAAGACAAATATTGTATGCTAACTCACATATACGGAATCTAAAAATGGTACTGATGAACTCAGTGACAAGAACAAGGACGCAGATGCAGAGAATGGACTGGAGAACTCGCGGTTTGGGAGGGGGTGGGGGGTGAAGGGGAAGCTGAGACGAAGTGAGAGAGTGGCACAGACATATATATAGTACCAACTGTAAAATAGATAGCCAGTGGGAAGTAGTTGTATAACAAAGGGAGTTCAACTCGAGGATGAAAGATGCCTTAGAGGACTGGGGCGGGGAGGGTGGGGGGGACTCGAGGGGGGGAGTCAAGGAAGGGAGGGAATAGGGGGATATGTGTATAAAAACAGATGACTGAACTTGGTGTACCCCCAAAAAAATAAAAAAATAAAAAAATAACAAAAACGTGTGAGATTTTTATGGAAAAATCACTAAAACTTTACTAATTCAATGTAATCCCTGTCAAAATACACTTTTTTTTTCTTTTTGTGGAAGTTTACAAGCTGCTTTAATTAGTTTATATGGAAGAGCAAAGAGTTTTAAGTAACTAAGACCCACCTGAATAATAAAGGTGGGAGACTTTCATTATTATAAAGCTAAGGTAATTAAGACCAAGCAATAATGTGGGAAGAGACAACCAACAGACTAGCAAAAAGCTGAGAATCAGTACCAAATGTGAAAATTTGTTTTGTAAAAGAATCTGCATGGTGGATGAGTAGGAAGAGAATGGTTCTGAGACAAGTGATGATCAAAATGGGGAAAAAAAGGAAATCGAACACCTATTGCACACCATCAAAAAAAAATTCCAAGTAGATTAAAAGTTAAATATGGGGCTTCCCGAATGGCACAGTGGATAAGAATCTGCCTGCCAATGCAGGGGACATGGGTTCGAGCCCTTGTCCAGGAAGATCCCACATGCCACAGAGCTACTAAGCCGTGCGCCACAACTACTGAGCCTGCACTATAGAGCCCGCAAGCCGTAACTACTGAAGCCTGCAGGCCTAGAGCCACGCTCCGCAACAAGAGAAGCCTGCGCCCACGCACCAGAATGAAGAGTAGCCCTGGCTCTCTGCAACTAGAGGAAGCCAGTGTGCGGCAATGAAGACCCAATGCAGCAAATAAACAAACAAATAAATAAGGAGAGTCTGTGATAACATAAACATTTAAAAAAGAAAGTTAAATATGAAAGAAAAAGTATGACAATATACGAAAATATCTTTATAACTGAGTAGAGAAGAATTTAAGCATAAACATAAAAGAAAACACTGATGAATTCAATGATATTAAACTATGTAATCAGAAAACAGATGTACATTTTGTCATTCTTTTTCATACTTTACACATATTTTACAATTAGTCTAACTACTCAATATTTTAAAATTAAACAAATATTTTAACAATGTCTACTTCATCTGCTACTGGCTTATGTCATATTTGCTGAATAATATATGAAAATAAGCATATGGAATGAAGAATAAATGAGGTATTTTTTGGAATAATAGAATGTTGTGCTGCAGTTATTTGGGGGCAGGCGTTTCATTTGCTATAAGCTGCTGAGAAACTGGAAAAAAGTAACACACACTCTTCTTTCTGCTTCAGATGCATGAAAGCTAAGGAAAAAATTCCAAAGCTAACACATCAAGACTACATTTCTGACAGGTTTTATTATTCACATGGCCCAGAATAAGATGTATTTTCTCCTTTGAGTCATCAAAGTAAATATCATGAACCTAGAATGCAATGCAGTTTTTGTTCACCATTGCATCCCAGAGCCTAGGCCAGTTCCTTGAACACAAGGGATGCTTGAGAAATATTTTTTAGTAATTAAACATATAGCTACTGTTACAGAAAAATATATGAATCTGTCTTTCCAGAGGAAGTGAGTTTTAACAGTATAGGGTAGACAGGATCAGTGATTAGGTAAGTATTTATATAGCTAGATAAAGTCACTTTTTTGTTTCAGAAAGGAGAAATGACATTTCACACAGTGGTGTCAGTAATTCAAGAGTTACAGCAAATTAATATTATACAGAAATGTATAAATAAAATTACCTATTTTAATGCTTCCTAAATTTTCACTTGTTGACTCCTAAGCCAATATATAAATTCTAGTGAGGCCATAAGAAAGTCAAATTATTTATTTACAATAATAATAATAACCCCAAAGAAACCAAAAAACCACACCTGGAATTCTGATTATTCTATATTGATAATTTGATTATTGAATCTAATGAATGACAATTATTAATCTTAAAAAATGAAAAACCACAGACCTACAGAAGTGCTCTATAATCACATGTTTTACAACATAAGATTCAGGCAGTCAGTTTGAAAATAACATATTTACTTAGTGTAATAACACTGGTGCGGTTATGGATTTCTCTCAAACTGTTTTTAACAGTGTAAATCCCAAAATTTCTACTACTGCTACAATTGTCTCACCTAACAGGTACTTATAGGAAATGACAGCTTTTTCATAGCTCTACCTTGGAAACCCTACGGAAGGACCTTACAGTTCAGCTTAGTCTGTTGCTATAAGTGGGCTTCTCCCACTTGAGCATAAATCTTGAGTTTGTAAGATACACACACCTCTCTTCCAGTATATACTTATTAACAAAAAACAAGAATATCAGAAAATTCTTACCAGAAAGATCCACCACTGCCTCGTGACTGGAAACAGCTCCTTTCTCAATAAAAAGATCTCGAAAATATTCGCTATTAGCTGACAGAACAGATTTATGAGCTTTGTACTCTTCTCCTTCAATTAACAAAGTAACATCACAGAACTGGTTAGAGAGTCTCTGTTCGTTCAGCTGTTTTAAGACAGCCTGACAATGTTTTGGAGACGAACGTTTCACCACTCCTTTGGTGTCAACCTATCAAAATAAGTTTGAGACCAAGAGTTGCATTATAAATCATCTGTATTTTTACCATTAACAGAATTTAAAATAAGACACGTTATTCCCTTGTAAAAGATTCCACTTATCATAATATGAAGAAATAGCCTGATGCTCTTTATTACCTATGTATTTAAACAATAAGTTATGTTGGTCTCACTATTTTCTGCTATGTTCGTTCTACCTGACCCAATGAAATGAAAACCTTCAGCTCGCTTCTTGCTGCCTCCTCTTACTAGTCAGAAATTTATTTCATGATGTAACAAACTAATGCAGGCAAAAAACAAAGACCTAGCCAGCTCACTTTTACCTTGCTGCATGACCCAGGTACTGTTTCCAAAATGTATTGTCTACCTGTACCAATATACCATTAAAAAGAAAGGAGGAGGAGTAATTAACAACAAATCAACAAATTACATTCTAAAGAGAAAAAACAGGAACATTTATGGTTAAGAAGGAGGCAGTATTAGCAAACTTTTAGCATATATAACATGACAATGACAGTGTCCATAGGGAAGCAGTTTTAGTGGTTCAAGAAAAAATTCAGGAAGACTATAAATACTAACACACTAGTTACAAATGTTAAAGCTGAAGGGAAAGTTCCACTTACAAATACAAGTTCATGTTTGGATACCGGCTTCTTTTTTGCAGGCTTGGAAGCTGTAGCTGGAGGCGAAGTAAAGTTGCTCAGGTCATCCTCTGACTCATTACTTTCTTCTCCAGATTCAAGGTCTAGT
Organism: Hippopotamus amphibius kiboko; assembly: GCF_030028045.1. Taxonomy (NCBI): domain Eukaryota; kingdom Metazoa; phylum Chordata; class Mammalia; order Artiodactyla; family Hippopotamidae; genus Hippopotamus; species Hippopotamus amphibius. The sequence continues at coordinate 68,606,063 of NC_080195.1, read as the reverse complement.
CCCAATTCTTCCAACATTTCAGAAGTATCTGATATAGGACGGGAGCGATCTAGTTTCTCCTGGCATTTGCTACATTGTTTAATGTAATCTTTGACTTGCTTTAATATACCTACAATGAAATAATAATTAACTAGTCAAATTTAACACTGCTCTCATTTGAAAACTGAAGATTATTCCGTTATTTAATCTGTGTACACTAATGTATATTCAAGTGCATGTGTACAGACACATACATGCCCACAGAGTATGTAAATTATTTAGAATTTAAGATACATTTTTTTTTTCAAAGATATGTTATAAATGACAGTTTGTATCCATGCTGAGGTAGACTGTTTTGTTGTTCACTCTTGGTTATTCATTTACTCACCATAAGAGGATTGTGTAGCAATTACGTAGCATTTTCCAAGTGATTTTCAACTCACGCCTGTAATAGGCACTATATGAAACTGCCAATATTCAACTGTTTTTGACCTTCATAAACAATAATGTAATAATGTGCTTCACGCTAATAACTCTCCACCCTACTAATTAGCTTTGAATGATGGAATATGAATGAATATGATGGATGCCATGTGTTATTAGAAGCTTTAAAAAGCACTGTTTCCCACTGGGTCCCTGACTTATGCCCCCTCGTCTCAAAGAATAGCATGTTCCAGTCCAGTTAGCCTGAACTGCAGATGAAAATAACAGGTAGAGCCAATCTGCAACCTGAACAGGACCACAACCAAAACTTGTAATGAATGTGAAGTAAATCTCTTGTCTTTGAAAGCCATGAGATTTTAGCTCATACACAACCTAACAAAAGTTGATTATACACAAGAGGGAACCTACCTCAACATAATAAAGGCCATATACAACAAACCCACAGCAGACATCATTCTCAATGGTGAAAAACTGGAAGCATTCCCTCTAACATCAGGAATAAGACAAGGATGTCCACTCTCTCCACTACTATTCAACATGGTTTTGGAAGTCCTTGCCACAGCAAAGAATAAAAAGAAATAAAAGGAATCCAAATTGGAAAAGAAGTAAAACTGTCACTGTTTACAGATGACATGATACTATATACAGAAAATCCTAAAAATGCCACCAGAAAACTACCTGAGCTAATCAATGAATTTGGTAAAGTTGCAGGATACAAAATTTTTTTTTATTCTTATCATTGATGGTTTATTGACTATTTTCGTTGATAGAGGGGAGGCCCAGCTGGGATTCCAGCACAGAGGGCTCAGGTGGAGGGGGCACCCCGGTCTGCAAGGTGCCAGGGCGACCGGAGAGCTGGGCCACAGCCCGGCCAGCGTCAGCGTGAATGGAGTCCCACGGCTGAGTGAATGGGGACACTGGGTCACGTGGGCTCGGCACCTGCACGGTGTCACCACACAAGAATCCTTAGTGCCTCACCCTCTGCCCAAAGAAAGGCTGTCCCCTCAGGGCAGGGACAGAGAGGTGGCAGGCACACTAAAACTGTCCTGGTCACGCTCGCCTGCAGCGAATTCCAGGGACCCTGGCCAGCCCCACATGTGGCAACACCTCCGTGCCCTGGGCGGCCACCCAAGCCCACCCTGGCAACATGCCTGCTCCAGAGATGAGAGAAAATGGAGGCCCAGAGAGAGGCCTGTCCTGGCACCACGGAGCCTCTGACGAGAAGCAAATTGAGGTGATCCCCTCCCCCCGCTCCCAATACAAAATTAACACACAGAAATCTCTTGGATTTCTATACACTAACAATAAAAGGTCAGAAAGAGAAATTAAGGAAACAATCCCATTCACCATTGCAACAAAAAGAATAAAATACTTAGGAATAAAACTAACTAAGGAGGTAAAAGACCTCTACTCAGAAGACTTTAAGACACTAATGAAAGAAATCAAGACGACACAAACAGATGGAGAGATATACCATGGTCTTGGATTGGAAGAATCAACACTGTGAAAATGACTATACTACCCAAAGCAATCTACAGATTCAATGCAATCTCTATTATATTAAATTACCAATGGCATTTTTTACAGAACTAGAACAAAAAATCTTAAAATTTGTATGGAGACACAAAACACCCTGAATAGCCAAAGCAATCTTGAGGGAAGAAAATGGAGCTGGAGGAATCAGACTCCCTAACTTCAGACTGTACTACAAAGCTACAACAATCAAGACAATATGGTACTGGCACAAAACAGAAATACAGATCAATGGAACAGGATAGAAAGCCCAGAAATAAACTATGGTCAACTAATCTATGACAAAGGAGGCAAGGATATACAATGGAGAAAAGACAGCCTCTTCCATAAGTGGTGCTGGGAAAACTGGACAGCTACATGGAAAAGAATGAAATTAGAACACTCCCTAACACCATACACAAAAATAAGCTCCAAATGGATTAAAGACCTAAATGTAAGGCCAGACACTATGAAACTCCTAGGGGAAAACATTGGAAGAACACCCTTTGACATAAATCACAGCAAGATCTTTTTTGACCCCCCTCCTAGAGTAATGGAAATAAAAACAAATAAGTGGGACCTAATGAAACTTAAAAATTTTTGCACAGCAAAGGAAACTATAAGCAAGACAAAAAGACAACCCTCAAAATGGGAGAAAATATTTGCCAACGAATCAACAGACAAAGGATTAATCTCCAAAATATATACAGTTCATGCAACTCAATATCAAAAAACAAACCACCCAATCAAAAAATGGGAAGAAGACCTAAATAGGCATTTCTTCAAAGAAGACATACGGATGGTCAAAGGGCATGTGAAAAGCTGCTCAACATCACTAATTATTTGAAATGCAAATCAAAATTACAATGAGATATCACCTTACACCGGTTAGAACGGGCATCATCAGAAAATCTACAAACAGTAAATGCTGGAGAGGGTGTGGAGAAAAGGGAACCCTCTTGCACTGTTGGTGGGAATGTAAATTGATACAGCCACTATGGAGAACAGTATGGAGGTTCCTTGAAAAACTAAAAATAGAACTACTATATGAACCAGCAATCCCACTGCTGGGCATATGCCCAGAGAACACCATAATTCAAAAAGACACATGCACTCCAGTGTTCATTGCAGCACTATTTACAATAGCCAGGACATGGAAGCAACCTAAATGTCCATCAACAGATGGATAAAGAAGATGTGGCACATACATACAATGGAATATTACTCAGCTGTAAAAAGGAACAAAATTTGGACATTTGTAGAGATGTGGATGGACCTAGAGACTGTCATACAGAGTGAAGAGAGTCAGAAAGAGAAAAACAAATATCATATATTAACACATATATGTGGAATATAGAAAAATGGTACAAATCAACTGGTGTGCAAGGCAGAAATAGAGACACAAATGTAGAGAACAAATATATGGACACCAAGTGGGGAAAGCTGGCGGGAGGAGGGGGGGTGAATTGGGAGTTTGGGATTGCCATATATACATTACTAATAAGCAAAAAAATATCAAATTGTACACTTTAAATATATGCAGTTTATTGTATGTCAACTGTATCTCAATAAAAGTTCTTAAAGAAAAAAAAGGTAAAAAGAAAAAAAAGTTGATTATACAAAAGCCACTTACAAAACCCTATTTTGAATTTCAACTTTCAACTCAACACGCTGCGGTGGGGGTAGGATTCAAGGAGGAACACTTTACACACACTCCTCCCCCCTCCCCCAATCATACTTGTATGGAAGGACCAATTAATTTCCATTCTACAGACAAGGAGAATGATGCCTTAAGAGGTAAGTAACTTGTCCAAAGTCACATCTAGTAAACTGCATAAGTGGGCCTCCAGAAGCCATGTGATTTTGAGGATATTATGCTATTTACCCAGGAACACATTTTTCCATCCCTGTGGCAGAAACTTTCCCCTCCACAATCCCCAAGTAAAATGCAAATGAAAAGGCTTGTTAATTAGCTAAAATGATACAGAGGTATACAGTAAATTCCTTAAGAGTTTTAAAATGACAAATTATACCAAGTTACTTGCACTTCAACCTTCAGATAGTATTTGAGCAATATTTCTCAAATTGTATTATATCCCACACATACTAAAAAAAAAGTATATCTTGGTCTAATAAATTCAAAAAATTATATTTTCATTTTACACCCACGCAACAGATTTTATCACATCAGAAGTAAAGAAACCTGTTTAACCTAGAAATCTGCCAAATTTATTTGTTTACCTTTTCTTCCTCCAGAGCATAACAAGAAATATTAGGGTTAAATACAACATTCATAAAAAAAAATTTACATGTGCGTAGAGCTACAGAGCAGTCGAGGTCATATTCTAGCATCTGAAAAAAAGTCAGTAACAAGTCTATACCTGTATTTATTAACAGACTGATAATAAATGGGTTGAAATGAAGCATTTCTGAAGATGAGTGGTTGTGATGGTTGTGCAACAATGTTCACAAAAATATGAACAGTGTGCACTTAATGTCACTGAACTGTACACTTAAAAATGCTTAAACTGGTAAATTTATATTATGTATATCTTACCCCACACACACACACACGCAAAAAGGGTAAATTGGTATGTGAGAGAAGAAATATGTAAGAGAATATATATGCAAGTATATATCTAAATAAGAAACAGAGAATAAAAAGCTGCTGTGGAAATTTCCATGCCCAAAATAAAAATGACGAGAAGAGACAGTTTTTTTCTAATTAACTTTGGTTGTATTTCTAGAAGATTTTATGATGCTACACAGTTCAATATATTCTGCATACAGCAGACGTTTGATTAAACTATTAGCTGGTTGAGTTCACACAGTATTGGAGAAATTAGGGAGAAAGCATTTGAACAAGAATGAAAAATACTACGAAAAGTTGCACACAAAAAAAGATATTAATGTACAAAAGCCTATCAACTGTCTGAAAAATCATCCCATCATGTTTTAGGAGTCCTTTAACTCAAGTGTTAGTGCTTTGATGGGATCATCTTAAAGATGATCAGATTTGGGATTACAGATTCAGGAAGCTGACCTCTTTAGCTTGCCCAGAGCTGATTAAACTAAAAGAATCCGACTCAAATTATTATCACTGAAAAGACGTTACTTACTATTTTACCACAAGGGGTAGAAATTACTTTATGCAGGAAAATTTAAATCCGCTAAGTAGCTCCCTGTGCCTGTCATCATCATCTGTGAAATGGGGCTAACAGCACTTACCTCACAGGGTATTATAATGATAAAATGTTAATATTTATAAATCACTTTTAACAGTGCCTGATACAAGGTAACTACTACTACTACATAAGTGTTAAATAATGCTCAATGGTCAACATCTCTAGCACCATAAAAAAGTCCACATAAAATAGCAAATTAGCATTAAGAGGTTCTTTACTGAGCATAGACTTGGTGGGTAAACGACCACTGACAAAAACAACTTGAGGAACAGGTTCTCACTCTAGAGCAGGGTTTCTCAACCTCAACAGTGTTGACATTTTCGGCCAGATGATTCTTGTTGGGGGGCACGGAGGGGTAAGTGGGCTGTCCTGTCCTGTGCACTGTGAAATGTTTAGAAGCATCCCTGAAGTCTACCTAACCACATGTCAATAGCAACCCCTCAAACATCGCCACCAGTTAGGACAACCAATATTGTCTACAGATATAGTCAGATGTTCCCAGAGAAGCAAAATTGCCCAGGGTTGAGAATCACTGCTCTAGAGCGCTGCAAATTGAACAATTTGCCCCTCAGCTGTTCAACAACCTCCCTCCCTCCTTATCAGCAATGAGGCCTAGAGTACAGTGGCTCCTTATTTCTAGCATCATGTATAGTAGTCATTTAGGTGTTTTGTTTTTCACTTCAAAGAAGTTACAAAGTAGTTAGTTATAGCTGTATTTACACAGATCCAGTTCTTGATGGGTGCTCAGAAATTACCCACCCCTTTTAGATAAGACAAGGGCAGCATCAATTTATCTCCATAAAACAAATCAGTTCTTAGGGTAGGAACCTCTGCAAGTAGCTAATTTAACCTATTACATGATTTTGCTAATTTTTTTTTCTACTAATTTAATATTCTCTTCACACTTTGCATTAATTGTAGATCCCCATGAGTAAGCATTTGGCTGAGGCAGAGGAGAGTCATTTATTTTGAAACTCCAGCATATAATTTCAATACAGCATAAAATAAGGGGTTGAGAGGGCGAGAATATCTATTAACATTTTACATTCTGAAATAAATTTGCTGTATGTCAACTTTAGGCAATGAGCCAGAGTTTTTCACCATGCTCAAACAGGTGAGGTTGACACAAACTTGCCTGAGTGATGGCAGCATTCCAGAAAAAGCAGCATAAATAATGAATCCCAATAAACTATCCCTGACTTCGGAATAGTTTTTTTCTTGGCATCTACACTGATCAAATCTTAGTAGTTCCCAGATAAACAGTCTTACAGGGCTTTGGAGTATCTATATTGTTAAAAAAAAAAGTCCATTTGTAGTGTATGACACATTAAAAAGTTAAAAATGTTTGTTTTTATCAATTATCAGTTCCAAACCTAAGGATGTTTATTTTTCTGTTTATGTAGTGTTATTTTTTCCCCCTTTTGGCTGTTCGGAGCAGCACGCGGGATCTTAGTTCCCCAATCAGGGATCGAACCCACCACCCTTGCAGTGGAAGTACAGAGTCTTACCTACTGGTCTGCCAGGGAAGTCCCTAGTGTTGTTAATTTTAATACCCCTATCAACACAGTGTCAGGTTTTGTCTTTTAAGACACTGCAAACCGAAACAAAAATCAAACAAAGTACTGGATTAGCTATCACTCACAGATAATCAATGTAGGGAAGGTAAATTCTGAACACTAAGCCCCGTTTAGCACCATATAATAGTGGTTAAGAAGAGTTTGAAATTCCAAAGGTCAGCTCCTGCTGTTTTTAGTCTTCCCATCTGGAAAACAGAGATATGAATGTTTCCACCTTACAAGGTTGATGAAGATTAAATACTATGTAAAAACAAAGTGCTCAGCACTATGCCTGCATGTAAAAGCTTGATCTGTTATCCTTAGCTATAATTATCATTTTAACATGTCATGAAATACCAAACCTTGTTTAACAAAACTATGTCTAACCAAATCAATCCGAACAAAATGCAGCAAATACTTTGTATTTACCCTTCACAGTTGTGTCTTTTCATAGGAATTTAGTTCAGATATTGGTTTGAAATATAAATTAAGGGAAAGCATTTAAGAAGAATATAGAGCTGGACTGTTTTTGAAAACACGAAAGAACTATTTAAGAAGCAAAAAGAACTATTCAACAAAGTTCATAAACTGAAAAGAACTTTTAGAAACTATTCAGTGGTCTAATAACTTCCTTACTCACAGGTAAGCTACCATAAGTTTATTTCTGCAGAAACATACGGAATCGTTCCTGCCAAAACCTCTTCTATATGCCTGCAAACTTTCACTAATTGTAACCGAACAGTCTGAATATTCATCAACTTTTTGAAAAGTGAGGGCGGTAAAAAGAAAACAGCAAAAACCAAGGATTCTTTCTCTCCTCCCATAACCTGGTTTCCAAGGAGTCAAACTTTAGAGCCACACCCCCGGACCATAACCATCACAGAAACCGCATCTCTTCTGGGTACACTTAGCGCCTCCGGGCTTCTAAATCACTCTTCACAATACCAAAGGGAAGAATATTAAAAATATCCAGAATTGAGAGCATCTGCTATTCTTGTCCTAAAGACTAGGCTCGAACGATTGTTTCCACAGTCACTCGAAATCACTTCTGCACGCAATTGTGTGATTCCTTGCTCACGCCGCACAGAAACCCCGGCAAGCGGAGCCGCAGAACCCCAAACCCGCTGGCTAACACCCTAGCGGAACGCACTGCAGGAAGCGGCAGGGCTCCGGGCGGTCCCTGCCGCACCCAAACCATCCGCACAAACAGGACTGTGAAATGCACCACACTCAGCACCCGCAACGGCCGCCCAGAAGCTTCCGCGAAGGGATGGCGCCGAGGCCCACCGCGCCGCGGAAGGAGGAGAGCCCCGCGCAGCCCGCGCGTCCCGGCCCCTCCCCGCGGCTGGGCCAGCCCCCGGGGAAGCCCCCTTCGCCCCACCCCGGGCCAGGGCCCGCCCCCAGCTTCCCCGGCCTCCTTCCTGTGGGAAGTGCGGCTCCTTTCGCGTCCCCCACCCTCTCGGCTCCGCCTGGCAGCCGCTCCGCCACCGGGCACAGAGGCTAGGCTGGGCCGGCGAGTGGCATCCGAGGGGAGGCTACGGGAACTTCACGCTCGCAGGGGCACCGACGGGCCCGCCTCCACCTGCGAGCCTTGCCTGGGAGCAAGCCACCCGTCCTCCCCGTCGCCGCGGGCGAGGTCCTACCTCGCCACCAGTACGTCTTGGACAAGTCGTGCCAGGTTTGATGCTGGGTGTGGTGAGTGCCACCCGGGCCCAGGTGCGCAGCCTCGATGAGCCCCCGGCGCCGCTCGGGCTGCAGCACCACCTCCAGCTCGGCGAAGGTCTTGCGGTGCCGCTGCCGCCGCTGGTAATACAGGGTCCCGTCGCGCACCACGTAGCAGGCGGCCGCCTTGCGGATTTTACGCTTGACATTGCCCTCGGTGCCCGGCGCGTACGGCTCGCATTCGTTCGTCAGGTAGCGCAGGATGGCCTGGTAGCTTTCCTCGCTTGACATCGCTGACGGCGGCTCCCTAAGGGAGCCTGTCAGTGGCAGGGGAGGAGGACAGTGCCCTAGCTCAGCGCGGGTGCAACAGCAGCGGCGGCACTGTAGGGAGGACCGGTTGGGTCTGTGGTAATGTGCTCTTCGACGGCGCCCGCAGCGTGGAGGGAGAACGGAGGAGTTGGTAACCAGGAGGAACTGCACTTCTCCAGCGCGCGGGATCCGCTGGCGACTGACAAAATGGCTGCTGCACCACCGGAAGTGACGCAAATCAAGGGCAGTGGGTGAGGGGATTAAACCCTGATTGGAGCGCTATGGCTTTCTGGCTTGATCTAGCCGACCGAGTGACGTCAGGACTGTGGGCAGACATTTTGGAAGCGGGTAGGTCCTTCCTGGGAGATGGAAGTGGTTTTGAGTAGACATCTTAAGTCCTGGCAATTTCCCTTCTTATTTTTCCCTTCTTTCGCATGCTCTGAGCACGTGTAGGAACTAGCGGCCCGTTGTTAATTCCTTCCGAGATACCCCAAGGGGTAAAAGAGCCCCTCCCCCCCGTCTACGTTTTGAGACACCCGACAACATAAAAGCGCGAGAATTTGAGGCCCCTAGTATAATATTAGCCACTGGATATAAGACCAAAGAAAGCCCTTTCATATGCAAATGTGGATTCCAGTTAAGTGTTATAAAGTCTAAATCTATCTGTGATAGGACTTAATGTAATTTCTAAGCAACTGTTAGTTCCACACTACCCATGGGACAGTCGAGATTTTTCTGGACTGGCCACTTTATGTAGCGACGGTTTTCTACCTATGAAAGCAAACATGTTGGCAAGGAGTAGGGGAGAGCAGCTAGCACTATTTTCTTCCAGCTTTATTTGCATATATTTTTATATTTGCTTAGGGGAAAAAATTCTCTCTTTTACACCCAACATATACTGAATGCACAGAAGGCCGAGGCGACTCGAACTGCGCTTTCCAATGTACAGTGTGGGTCTTACGTCAGATTTTTGACTGGTAGCCCAGTGGGGTCGACCTGGTCACCCCTCGGTGGGTCGAATTTCTAGCGCAGGGACACGGGCCTGCGACACTTCAAGGCTACTGGGATCAGGCACTGGAGGTGCTTTCCTGGAGCCTGAAAACTGGGCCAACCGTCTTCTCTCCCAACCTAGTCTGCAGTCGCTGAATGAGGCGCTGATCCCTTCGAAGACAGATGAGAACAGACCGCAGGTGAAAGCAGTAGGCTGAAAACGCGGGGTGCACTCGGTCTCCATGGCACTTCGGGGTGGGAACTGCAGGAATTTCCGAATGGCCCAGATACTTGAGGCAGTTGAATATTCCAGCTGTAAGTACATACGCTCCCAGGCCCTGAGGAAAGATAGAACTACCAGGCCTGGGGTTTACTTAGGGCCCCTCATTCCAGTCTACAGCTGCGGGAAGGAGGAATTATAAAGTGGAGACGCATCCCTCCCCCTGTGGGGTGGGGCACCCAGAATAGATTTCCAAATCCACCCTCCAAGGGATGTAGCAGTATCGCTGTGAAATACTTTAAAAGTAAATTTACGGGGGGGGGGGGGGGGGAGTCGAGTGAGGGAGGGAGTACGGGGATATGTGTGTAAAAACATGATTGAACTTGGTGTACCCCCCAAAAAATAATAAAATTTTAAAAAAAGTAAATTTAACGTAAGTAGATTAAAACTGTAAGTAAACAAGTCTTGGACGTGGCTAAGAGAAGCTAAATTAATAGAAATCCCTCCACACCCAAATCACTTTCTCTCAAAACACAACCCGCACTGAGAAGCCCACTAAAACTTGGGATTCTCTTCTGTGCCTTTGGGCCAATACAGAGAAATGTTTTAAGGAAATGTTTTACAGGTTAGGGTTATAGCTGGTCTTCCTGAGAAAAGCTAAATTTGCTGTTCTTTGAGAACAGGTACTTAGTGTTTATATCGTCCTGAGCTGAAAGCTACTCGGGATTCAAAGGTAATCAGAATGGGCAGTTCCACTTTAAGGCACTTAGACCAGAAAAGCAGTGCTTTAAAGGGACATTTTATTCTGTGTTCAAAAATAAGAACATGTAGCTCTGCATTCATGTCGGTATTTTGATTGGCTTTTAAGCTTTCTCTGTTCACAGGTACATGAATTTTTTCTAATTTCATTTTTAAAAATTACAGAAAGGTTTTTTTTCCCCCAGAATCTTACTAAGCAAGTCAACCAGTCAGCATACCTTGCATATTTATATTTACTTTACACATCTTTTTAGTTTTCAAGTCCTCCAAAGTGACTGTTTTGTTATCCCCAACACCTGGACCAATGCCTATATTTAACATGCACCAGAAATAATCATTAATTCCATCACCTTGGATAGAATGGAGGTGAGGGGCAGTGCTGATGTGATTTTACTTCACATACCATTCCTATGTATAAAAGCATGTTTCTCAAGAGATGTAGCTTGTTCATCATTGTATCTTTGCAACTTAGCACACGCAGCTGGTACATAAGATGATCTACTTTTTGTACAAGTGCAAGTCTATTTTAACACCAATTATGATTACTGTTTTCCTTATCACATTTATATAAAAGAAACTTTTATTTTCTAGAAGCAGAGCAGATTAAACAGGTGGTAGTTTTAAGTAGTTTTAACTCAGCTATAAGCTAATGATTAAAAGGTGTGATACAAGTGAACCAAAGGCATCCCCAATATGAAATTAAATGTCTATCATGGAGAAGGGTAATTTAACAAGAAAACAACTCATTAAAAAGGTTTACTTTCGGGACTTCCCTGGTGACTCAGTGGTTAAGAATCTGCCTGCCAATGCAGGGGACACAGGTTCGATCCCTGGTCCAAGATCCCACATGCTGTAGAGCAACTAAGCCTGTGTGCCACAGTTGAACCTGCTCTCCAGAGCCGACGTGGCGCAACTACTGAAGCCCGTGGCACAACTACTGAAGCCCGTGTCCCACAAGAGAAGCCACCACAAGCAGGCAACGTAAGACCCAACACAGCCAATAAGTAAAGATAAGACCCAACGCAGCCAATAAGTAAAGAAATAATTTTAAAAGGGGGTGGGTCTTTCTGCAGACATAAGTGATAGAAAAAAATACATCTTTTAGCAATCAACCTGGACTAAAAATAAAATCTATGCAACATCCTATTACTTGTAGCTAGGTAACAAAAAAGTTTAGACAATGCAGTCTGTGTAATGTGCACTTACAGCCTCAGCTGAGCAAAGCTTGCATTTAACCATATAGATCTTACTTTGTATCATTTTGCTTAACATCTCTTTCATCTAAGAGGCTTACATTAGAAGGCATTATTCCCAAGAAATGAACTGTTTAAAAAATACCTAGCCATTACATTCTTAACTGTGTAGGCCGAACATGCCTGCTTTAAAAGTAAAAATTCCACCACAATCTAGTTATAGTCAGATCTTTATTTAAAAATCCAATCTGCCAACTTAGCGTTTTCCACCAACGCGGGGAGCAGAAACCTTCACAGGCTTTACAATCTTTTGCTTAGGTGCTGCCTTTGTGGGAGCCTGTAAAAAGACAACATGTTATGTGGCATTATTCCATGTGGCTTTCTTTTTTTCCCAATCACCCCTCTTATGCCCAGATTCTGTTTGTATCCTAGATTGCTTTCCTGTTTTCCTAATATTATAAAGAATTCCTCTCAAAAGTCCACCTTTATATGAAATATAAATGAAAGACAAAAATACCAGATTGAAGGAGTTAAGAGATACAATTCAGGATCCGTGTGGGATCCTGAATTGTATCCTAAGGACAGAAAAAGGACCACTGCTAATTTTTTGGTTTTGAAATTTTTACTATGGTTATCTAAATTGATTAACACTGATAAAAGCTGGGTAAATTCTGTACAATTATAGAAAATTTTACTGAAAATCTAGAATTATTTATAAATAAACTTTAAAACACCTTTATTTTCCCCCTTTCCATGTCTATATAGCACTAACAGACTCATTTGGCTCTAGCCAAAGGGACCTCTCTGGAGACCTGAATCACTCACCCAGAAACCAATCATGGATAGCATTTCCATTAGAGCCTTGCGCTAAGTTCTTTAGAAAACTGAAATTTTAATTTACCACAATTTGGATTAAAAATAAATCTTCCTTTCTGTTGCTTTAAATGAGAAATCCAGGACAAACCTTTGCAGCAGCCATTGCTGTCTTTTTAGATGCTTGTTTAGCCTTTTTTGCTTCCTTGGCAGCCCTGTGGGGTTAAAAATAACTTAAGTAAAGCACTTTACTCCTTATGGGTACAGCTTGTTAACAAGAGGCTAGTGTCTTGGAAAAGCAGAACTAACATATTCCTTCCCCATCTGCAATTATTTGTATGATAAATCCTTTGGATACAATTGTCATTAACCACCAAGTCAGCTTAACATTTATTAGAAATTGTACAGTACCTTTATAATTGCATATAGAATTTCAACAACTCATTTAGACTGTAGTATAAACTTGAGTATTATTAAACATGAATATTTACAATTGACAATCTCGATATAAACACAAGTATCACAACATGAAATTTCAGATAAGATTCCTATGCCTGTGAACCCAAACATAACCTAAAATCCATCCCAATAGCCGAAATGCTTCATAATGAAAGTTTCCTCACCTGATAGCCTGTTCTCGTTGAGCCTTTCTAACTTCAGGTTTCTGATTCCTCTTAGCCATTATATCAGCAAGAGACGCACCAGTTATGGCCCTCTGGAATTTGACTGCGCGGCGGGTTCTTTTCTTCTGAATTTCTTCCTACAGAACGAAAAGATGGGAAGCACACTCAGAAACCTTCTTTCATGAATGAAGGGGAGAAATGAAATCACATGTCAGAAGGGGGCAAAGGAGCTCTCTCTTGGGCCTTTTTTTTAGAAGGGCACTAATCCCATTCATGAGGGCTCTGCCCTCAGGACTGTATCACCTCCCAAAGGTCCCACCTCCTAACCATCACCTTGGAGGTTCAGTTTCAACATGAATTTGGGGGGGGGGGAACACAATTCAGACCACAGAAATATTCAATCAGGGAGTTCTCTGGTGGCCTAGTAGTTATGACTTTGAGCTTTAACTGCTGGTGGCCCAGGTTCAATCTCTGGTTGGGAAACTGACATCCCACAAGCCGCATGGCTCAGCCAGAAAAAAAAAAACACCCCAAAAACGCACAAAACAACCAAAATAATTCATTCATTATTTGAAATAAGATATACACACAAATGTTTTTTAAAGTATCTATACATAAAATACTGCAATATACAAGTAAGTTTTTCAATTATGGATTGGTTAAACTACCTATTACAAATCCTGACCATTTACTACTTTATTTAGGAAGACAAAGTTAAACTCTAAGGAAGTTAACTGAATAGTACTTTAGTTATTTTAGTAAGGCTGTTTATGATAAAGAATGTGCTTTTGGAAAAAAACTATCAAACCTCAATTCTGTTTTATTTTTGCTCAAACACTGGGACACTGGGAGAAACAGTCAAGTTAGAAAATGAGAGGAAAGCCACCAAATGTTAGGGAATGTCTGGGAATCAAGACAGTACAGTTCAAACATTTGCTGCAAACTCTCCATTGGAAACCTATACTATACAGTGCTTACGAGAAAAAAGATCTTGCAGTGCACCTGTAAGTCCAACAAAAAATAAAATATACTTGAACTGTTTTTTAAGGCAGGGATATGCAAAATATCTTAAAATTTTTAAGCAGGACATATGGAGAAAAGAGGGCACATTTGTGGTTAACTAAAATGCTCATTTTAAACTTTTTACTGAGATGAAATCTTACCGTAGAAAATGCCAACATTTACCTGTTTATATTTTTCTATCTCAAATCCATTTTAAAAACATTTTTCTTATTGTGGTAAGATATATGTAACATTAAGTTGACCATTCTAAAGCATTTTTAAGTGTATGATTCAGTGGCACTAAGTACATTTGCAATGTTCGGCAAACACCATCAATTTCCATCTTCAGAACCTTTTCATAATCCACAACAAACTCTGTACCCATTACATAATAGCTCCCCATTCCACCTTCCCCACTCACCCCTGCCTAGTAACCTCGACTTTGTCTTTATGAATTTGCCCACAACTAGGTACCTCATAAAAGTGGAATCATACAATATTTGTCCTTTTGTGTTTGCTTTGTTTCATTTAGCATAATGTCAGGCTGGCTGCCAGCTTTTTAAGGCTGAATAATATTGCACTGTATGTATGTATCACATTTTGTTATCCATTCATCCACTAATGGGACATTTGGTTGTTTCTACCTTTTGGCCATTGTGAATAATAGTGCTTACTATTATTCGGTGTACAAGTACTCTGTTAAGTCCCTGCTTACAATTCTCTTGAGTATATACAGACTTAGAAGTGGAGTTACCAGATCATATAACGGTAATTCTCTTTAACTTTTTGAGAAACTGCCAAACCACTTTCCACAATGTCTGCACCATCTTCATTCAGCAATGCACAGGGTTCCAATTTCTCCACATCCCCTCCAACATTTGTAATTCCTCCCCCCCCCTTTTTGGATAATGGCCACCCGAATGGCTGTCACATCCGTGTTTCCTTTGCATTCACTTTTAGTTTATAATTTTTCCTTCCTCTGAACTCCCATAATACCTAGCCACGTCCTTCACCAAGGAGGCGCTCGCTCACTAAATATTTATAAACCTCCTGAATGCTAATTCTCTTGCCAAAGCACTCAAACCTGTTCTCAAAAATCTTTCATCAAGCTAAAAGACCACTTCAAAAAACACATCCAGTCCTGAGAACAAACAAATATGAAGACTCCACAATATGATATCTACATTAGGAATAATTCTATAAGCATTATAACCAGTACCAAGTTTCCATAAGAACTATTTAGTTTCCACTCACTTGAACATCTTCAACACTTTCACGGTGCCCTTTAACCCAAGTGAGCTTAATGTAATTTACCTAACTCTGGAAAGGAGACACTTTCAAATTTCAACTCGACATATTTTTTTACTGTGAGCCAAAGATGTATAAGGAGGCACTCTTCATGTCAGTCATTTTCCTTCACTGTTTGATGCTCTACATTTTAAGAGTACTTTCACATACTGTCTCACTTAATTACAATTTTACAGAGCAGCAACTGACGCTCAAAGGTTCAACAACTTAAGACCAACAACATCAAAGTGCATTTCACTTACCGACTGTCCCTTTTTGTGCTTTCTTCTGTAGAGGACAGTCCAGTTGATCTGACGAGGATTCCTCTTGGAAAGGAATGCTGACTCACATTTTGCATTAAGAAATTGGAAAACCTGTCGTGACAAGTTCAAAGCAAGAGTCTGAGCTTGAAATTATTAGTAAGTTAATATTGTAGTTCTATCCTCTCATTTTACAAAACAGGCCCATACAGACCAAAAGGCTTGAGTCACAGAACTGGCAGGAAATTTGTCTCTGCGTTTGGCCCTGTCTTTTCTTAAAAGGAGACAAACCTAAGTTCACATTGCTGGGGAGGGTGGGATGTCAAATTCTGGGAGGCATCTAACTCCTGTCCCTCCAGAGATTCCAAGAGGACCTGGTGCCCATAAAATAGCCAGGTATCCCGGTGGCCCACTGCCCTTACATGGGAACATCCTAACTTCCGACTTGATTTACACTAGATCAAAGCCCAAGACTGATTCATTTGGAAGCATCTGATCCTAACAACCACTGCACACAGGGTCCCCGGAAGAAGCTTTTCAGGGACCAAGAGTGATGTGGTAAAGTATCCCGCGTAGACCGAATGAGACCGAATCTGCTTCTTTTTTTAGAAGCACAAAATGCGTTTAGCCCACGCGGCCTTTCACCTTCCCGTCGGTCCTGGCGTAGCGCCTCCCGTGTCCTGGGTAGATCTTGTACCCGCTGAAACTACACAGCTCGACCCTGTAACGAAAAGCGAAAGCCCATTAACTGGGGAGAGGGGTGTCTTCGGCAAGGAAAAGCCATGCCTGGGATGCCGGAGAGACGCTCTGCCCGAAGATGGAAGCAGATTGGGATGCAGTGTTGCCGCTTACTTCATGGCCGCTAACGCCGCGGAGGAGGAAAGATGGCGAAGAGAAAGAAAGAATTATGGGAACAAGCCTTATAAGGTCTTGGGAAAGCAATTTCCTCCCACAATTCTCTTCCCTAACCCCGGCGCTCGGCGATGACGTCACCTCGCCAAGGTGACGCGTCTAGAGTCACCCAGCGGCCGGCTCCCTCCGGAGTAATTGCGTTAAGAGGCGATGAAGGCTCTGCAGTCGAGGAGGGAGGGACAGTCAGGCAGGCGGGCAGTTGGTTTCTAAGCCATTCTGTCTCTCCTAGAGCAACGTCCTACTGCAGGGAATGTGAGCTGAAGAGAAGGGGGCACTTTCTCCCTCTTGTAGTTTAATGATGCACAGATGAATACCCCGCAGGTAAAACCTAAAATCATATTTTGCCTTCTGTGATGGCCCATTTCCTTAACTAACAAAATTGAATTGTAATAGTTTCCCCATTTGCAAAAAAATAATGATATCTGAACTGTCTCCCAGGCCGAAGCATTGCAAAACGACGACTGCCGGTGGCGGAGGAGCTCTTTGCTCCGCCGTTACCTGGGGGGAAGGGGGGTGGGGGGCGGTGCTTGCTCAGGAAACCACGAAGCCCTTCTCTGGAGAAGGCAGCGCTGCCCGGGCCCGCTGCGAGGGCCAATGCCTGAATCGCTTGAACCCTTCTGTGATGCTAGATACTTCAGCATATGGTAGGGAATGGCAAAAGACAATCCTTAAATTGTGTGGGAGACTGGAGTACTTGGTTAGCAAACAAATATAATGGTTGATTTATGCTGTTGTTGGAGCCCAAGGCAGGCTGCTCCAAAGTATGCCTCAATGGCATACTGCTTATTTTGAGTTCAGGTTACTTAAGAACTGGTAGGTGCGAGAGGGATATTTTGACCCTCCTCTCTGTACCCCTGCAAGCAGGAAATAAATCTCTCATATTCTCTTGCTATACTGTACCAGAAGGTAAGGAGACATCATTATTACCAGAGAAGGGAATTCAGGGGCAAGAAGCTTGTATAAACAAACTTTGATACTTCTTTACCAATGTACTACTGCACGTCCAAAGTTTTCTTAAATTCCTTACTAATTATTATTCCTTTGTCTAAAAAATATAAAAGCTGCTTGCTTTTGCAACTTGTCACTTAGGACTTATTTCTATGAGACCTCTGTGCACGTGAATTGTTTGTTTCTTTTTCTCCTGTTAATGTGCTGTGTATTAATTTTGTAATTAGTCCAGCCATAAGAACTCAGGATGAGTAGAGTAGGAAATTTCCCTCTCTCTGACACTATACAAGCAACTCACTCTAAAAAGATTCTGCAAGTAGGTGATTAAAGAGATTTAGAAAGTACAACAAGGTGGCTAAGATTAAGAAAGCTGCACATATGTTGAAAACAATCTCCAGAATAAATTAACAGAGATCTGAATGGAATTGGAAAACTAAAGCAAAGGAAAGGAATTTGACAGCCTGACCAGCTCTTACTGGCTGTTGAGAATATCTGGTATACTTAGAAGACTTTGTCTAAATAGACTATAGGCAGAGGGATACCTCAGCTTCCATGGTTTTTGAACTTAACTCTTGACATGCATCTAACTTTCCTTGTTTTAAATTATTGCTGATTAAAGAATTATTTTTTCACTTAAAAAAAATCTTTCTGGAATAGTCCTTCTACAAACTCCACAAGGCACAGCTGAGTAGAGGGTGGAGCCACAATCTACCTGCAGGAATTTGGACCTGTTTACTTCACAGAACCCCAGAATTTATAGTCCCTTCCCAAGCATTTTAGGAAGATTTTGTCCTGTCGCTCCTTGAAATTATATTTGGTCTGACTAGCTCTGTGGAGGAAAAGCAGGAAACTGAGTCTTAGGGATTTTAGCTCTTTTACTCTTTCCTGGAGGGCATTCTTGAGCTGGTGTTTCAGGGTTCTTTATAACACTCTATCACACCTTGAATTGTATGCAAACACTCATAAGAAGAAGAAATTATACAGAAACCCCTAAAAGCATTTTATATAGTGTCATAAAGCACAGTTTCCAGCACCATACCTAAATTTTTGCAGACTTTATCCCATCTCTTTTATAGGCAAAAGGCTCAGCTTCACTCCAAAAATTGGTGCTCTTCTGGGCCTGTATATAGCTTCCTCAGAACAGAGCATTCTTTTCACTGTTTATTCACCTTTTATACATATTCTCCTGCTGTATTAGTTTCCTGTGGTTGCTGTAACTAATTACCACAAACTTGGAGGCTTAAAACATCAGAAATGTATTCTCTTATGGTTCTGGAGGCTGGAAGTCTGAAATCAGTATCACTGGGCTGAAGTCAAGGGATCTGTGCTCCCTCTGGAGGCTCTGGGGCAGAACATGTTTCTTGCTCTTCCAGTTTCCACCCACATAAACCCTCTTGAATTCCTAACCCATAAAAATGGTGAGATCATAAAATGTTTTTTGTTGGATTTTTAAAAATATTATTTATTTATTTAGCTGTGCTAGGTCTTAGTTGCAGCATGCGGGATCTGGTTCCCTGACAAGAGATAGAACCCCAACCCCCTGCATTGGGAGCGTGGAGTATTAACCACTGGACTACCAGGGAAGTCCCAAATGTTTGTTGTTTTAAACTACTTTGTTTTAGGAATAATTTAACATAGCAATAGATAATGCAGGAGGTAAGGAAAATTTGAAAATGGAGACAGTGAATAGTGGTATCATTTGTCAAAAGAGGACAGATAAGAGGAAGGAGCATGTTTTTGAGCAAAGGGGCAGTCTGGGAAAGACCAAGTTCAAGATGCCGTAGGATGTTAAGGTGGAGCTGTGTAGAGGAGAGATAAAGAAGTTCAGAGGAGTGTTTGGAATAGGATGTATTTTAGGAGTAATGGACTTATAGGTGATAATAGAATATGTGGGTTAACATCACCTAGTGTCAGGCTGTCTTCTCTGGAAGCACTTACTGAGACTGTGTTTAGAGTAAAAGATATTTGTTCGGGATCAGGTGCTGTCGAAGGAGGAAGCAGTATTAAGCAGAAGAAGGCAAATACAGTATGGGTCCAACTAAACCTGAGTCAACCCTGCCAGGAGCTCTGGAACAATTATTGCCTGTCAGAGTTTCCCTTTTTGAGTCAAGTCATCAATTCTCTTTATACCCCCACCTTGCCTAGTAAGCAGATGTGGGTTGACCCAGGGAGTTCATGACCTAAGTGAGGTGGTTCTCAGCAGCTGAGCCAGACTCTACTAATAGCTGGAGTATGTTGCCGACTACGATGTCTTCAAGTCCTTGCTTGAAGACGGATCTGGATAGTGTATCTCTGGGTCTGCCACCCCTAAAAAGAGAGACTAGAGTGAGTCAGCCAGAGGAATCAGGAAATACCAATATTTAAGGGATAGGGAAAATGGAGAAAGAATCTACTGAAGGAGGCTAAGCAGATGAGGTCAAAGGAAATAGATATCAGTGACAGTCATCTCACAGAAACCTATGGAAGAGTTTTGACAGTATTAAGAGCCAGAGAAAGTTCAAATAAAACAATAACAGGAATGTGTAAAGACAGAAATGCCTTTGGAATGACTTAGGCACCAATCTTAGTGCTTTCTTCCAATAGCATTCTCTTCTCAGTTGTGGGAGGGATCCTGCCTTCTTAGAATCAGAGTTTCTAGCAGGCTGGTCCATCCTAAAACTCTCAGGCATTGGCCTCAGGGAAGGCTTTGAAAAGAATGTCTAGTAACCAGATTAGAAAATAGGTTTGAAAATTACTCAGTACACAATTATGAATCTTTCTTTAAAATGTTGAAGCATTATTAAAATTTAAAAATTTAGGAACTTCCTAGGTGGCGCAGTGGTTGGGAATCCACCTGCCAATGCAGGGGACACAGGTTTGATCCCTGCTCTGGGAGGATCCCACATGCCGCAGAGCAACTGAGCCCGTGTGCCACAACTGCTGAAGCCCGAGCGCCTGGAGCCTGTGCTCCACATGGAGAGAGGCCACTGCATTGAGAAGCCTGCGCACCACAATGAAGAGTAGCCCTACACTCAGCTACAGGGAGCCTGTGTGCAGCAACGAAGACCCAATGCAACCAATAAATAAATTAATTTTAAAAAATTTAAAGACTTCTTTTTAAAAAATCTAAATCTAATTGTTTTCATATCTAACTACCAATTATATGAAATATAAGTGACAGAGGAACATGTGAAATGACTCCACGTGGTTGCAATTGGCATCTACAAGATGACAATTTCTTCAACATCATGTAAAATTGAGAGAGAGAGAGATTAGAATGTATGAACAGAAACAGCTATATAAATTGCAGGGCCCAGTGTAACATGAAAGTATGAGGGTCCCTTTGTCAAAAATCAGGAAAAAGAAGTAGTAAAATAAGCTATTTCCTTTCTTCTACAATCTATCTCTCAGCCTTTCATGATATTTTTTCAATTGCTATTTAACTTCATGCTCTCTCAGACAAGGACATTCTCTGGGCTGGTGCAGTCCCTCATAGGTGCCCAGGGGCCTACCCTGAGAGTTAACATTGTACTAGAATATTCCAGGCCCACCAGCTCTCAGGGTCCCCCTCCTTAGAGGCACCAGAGCAACAAACTGCTGCAGTGGGGCTGGGAAAGCCAGCCAGCCGTCTCCTTCCACCATCCTGCTGGGTAGTTATCAAACCACTTGCATAATGCATGTTGATGGTGCTGCCAGCTTTGGAGAGAGCTGAGGGGGAGGGGAAGGACTGAGTCAGGGAACTGTAGAACCAGTGGCCCTCTGGAACCCATCCCTATAAAGCGGAGGCTGCAGGGAGTGGGCCCACAAGGGTGCTAAGGCACCAAGCCCCAAGCACTATTGTTCCATTATACTTCACTTAAAAAACACAAATTCAAGGATACAATTATTAAGACTTTCAAGACAGTGACTGGAGAGCATTAAACTCCAAGTATGGTATGCCCCTGAGCAAGGGACCCTGTGTAACTCCATAGATTGTAAAATGTGAAGCTGGCTCTGCCTATAGATTAAAAAAAAAAATTTAAGAGCCTCCTCAACTAATTGCAATATATGGAGTTTCACTGAGGTCTGATTTGAACAACCACACTGGATAGACCATAGGGGTAATTTGAATAATGACTGGATTTTTGATGATGTTAAGATGCACTGTTAATACTTGAGGTACTATAATTGTACAGTACTGTGTTTGTGTTTAATAAAAAAAAGAGTTCTTACATTGGTATATGGAGATACATACTAAATATTTACAGATGAAATAGCAGGATGGCTGGGATTTGCCATAAAATAATCTGAGGGAGGGACTAGTGGGTAAGGGCCTGGATGAAAAAATGATTGACCAAAAGTGGATAACAGAGCTGAAGCTGGGTCTTGGGTAGGAGAGTTCATCACAATAGTCTCTATATTGTTATGTACTCTTTTAATTACTTTTCCATGATAAAAAAGTTTCAAACAATTATAAAGTGTTTGGGGACTGAATTCAATCCTGAAAATAGGAAGAATAAGTACCACCTGTATTATTTTGTAATTAAAAAATTTTTTTAAACAAACAATAAACAATTTATACAAGAATGTTTATAGCATCTTTATTCATAATAAATACAGGAAACTCTCTAGGTGCTCCATCAAAGGTGAATGTATAGGCAAACTATAATATATATTTATATAATGGACTACTACTCAGAAATAAAAAGGAATAAGCTGTTGACTTACACATCGAGTCCCCAAAACAATATGCTAAGTGAAAGAAGCCTACCCCCCCAAAAAAGTACATATTGTATGATTCTGTTTATCAAGTTCTACACCAAATCTAACCTATGGTGGAAAAGAACAGTGGTTGCTTCTGGGTGGGAGAGGAAGGACTAAGTGGGAAATGGTATGAGAGAACTTTCTGTGTTAATGGTAATGTTGTATGTCTTTATGTGGAATCCTAACCACTGGACTGCCAGGGAATTCCCATAAATTTTACTTTAAAAAAAGAAGGAAACAAGGGACGTCCCTGGTGGTACAGTGGATAAGACTCCACGCTCCCTGGAGGAGTAGGTAGTCCTTGGTTTCATCCCTGGTCAGGGAAGTAGGAGGCCGGGGTTTCATCCCTGATCAGGGAACTCGATCCCACATGTATGTCACAACTAAGGAGCCCACCTGCCGCAACTAAGAAGCCTGTGAGTTGCAACTAAGGAGCCCACCTACTGCAAATAAGACCCAGCACAACCAAATAAATAGGTATTACAAATAAATAAAGTAGAGACTTCCCTGACTACACAGTGGTTAAGCATCTGCCTGCCAATGCAGGGGACATGGGTTGGATCCCTGGTCTGGGAAGATCCCACATGCTGTGGAGCAACTAAGCTTGTGTGCCACAACTACTGAGCCTGAGCTCTGTAGCCTGTGAGCCACAACTGCTGAGCCCACATGCCATAGCTACTGAAACCCACATGCCTAGAGCCCAAGCTCCACAACAGGAGAGGGCACGGCAGTGAGAGGCCCACACACCACAACAAGGAGTAGCCCCCACTCACCACAACTAGAGAAAGCCCACACAGCAACAAAGGCTCAACACAGTGAAAGAAAGAAAGAAAGGAAGAAAAGAAGGAAGGAAGGAAGAAAGAAAGGAAGGAAGGAAAGAAAGAAAGAGAAAGAGAGAAAGAAAGAAAAAGAAAGAAAGAAAGAAAAAGAAAAAGAAAGAAAGAAAAGAAAGAAAGAAAAAAAAAAGAGGAAGAAAGGAAGAAAGAAAGGAAAAGAAGTACATATTGAATGCTAGTTAATGAAATACTCAAAGTACATAGCGGGAGGTGTACTGATACACCAAAAAATGAGGTGGATGGAGGGGAGGGACAGATGGATATATTTGTGATAAAATAAGTATAGTAAAATGTTGATAAGAGAAAGTGGTGGGCTTATGACTGTCCTCTGTAAAGCTCTTTCAAACTTTCTGTATGTTGGAAATGGTGCATAAAAAATTTTGGTATAAATAAAGGGAGCCATTTTCTGGAAGAAACTGGTATTACCAATTGGCTCAAAAATGCAAGAGGAACGAAGTATTGTGCTTTTTTGATTCAGAATGCAATAACTGCTTATTACTGTTCACATACTCTGTTGGTTCTCACTCATGTGCCCAAGCTGTCTACTTTGGCTGGACTCTTTCCTCCCTTTCGCTGGCTAACTTCCTACTCAGATTTTATTTCCTCCAGAACAGAGGTCTGGAAATATTACCTGTTTTAGGCTTTGTGGGCTGAGGCAAAATTGAGAATATTTATATAGGTATTTATATAACAAGAGAGAAAACCAATTTCCACAATATATTCATTGATGAAATTTAAAATATGATAATATTGAGTACATTTTTGTAAAACAGGTCTACTAAAGAAAAGAATGAAATTCTTTTTGGAGAGGGGAGGATAACATGTAACATTTCCCTATCATCAAAATCAGTTGCAAATATTAATGTGTTAATCGTGATCCATAATGAGATTTTACAGCTTTTATCTTTGAAAGATGTCGTTTCACCCTGACAAATTCTGCCATCAATCCAAGGACATATGATTTAAATTGAGCATATTAATCTCTTGGAAGTCAACTATAGAATTATATTAGACTATTCTCTTGGTATTTTCCTTTTAGCATGTCAAATTAATTATTTCCAATAGAAAGTTAAAGCTCCAAAATGCACAGTTAAATGGGTCTTGAATATGAAAATTTACATTTGCTTTGAGGTCTCGACAACACTGCTAAAACTGTAGTTTAAGCTTGAAAAATATAACCACTGCAAATTTGTTAGAGAATGGACAACTTCCTTTTTGTTTTAACTTCTGAATCAAATAATGTCAGTGATTATCAAAATGAGTTTACCACAATATTTTGCATGTAAGTTCTGCATTTTCCTTAGCTTGAGTTTAAGAATCATCATCACGTGATCAAAATTAGCAAAAAACAAATCCTAAAGTCATTCAGTAAGTGTTCCATAATAATGGTAAAGGGAGGTTCTTTTCATTTGAAAAAAATTTAATCTTGGCCCTGAGCTAAAAAAACAAACAAAAAAAGGCATAATAAAATGTTACCACTGGTAAGTCATCAAACACTGTGTGGTAATATCCAGGTCAGGATATTCAGCTGCTATTTCTGACAAAAATTCATGGGCTGATGATGGTAAGCCCATAAGAAGAAGTGAAGCTTATTGTTGACACCACTGGCTGAACACATGGTGGATTCAAATGTTTTCCACAAAGAATCTGCTAATTAATAATACAATCATGTTATAACCATAAGGCTTTACGCCTTACATTTTCACAAGTGTTGTAAATCTGTCAAACTAAGGCTTTTTCTACTTTAAAAAAAAAATAACATTCCACTTACGTGTATTGAATTAATGTTTTCTCAACTTTTAAAAAGTATTCTCACCTGTTCATTGCAGCCTATTCATAGAGGGTAATTCTTCAGTCACTTCAAGCATTGACTCCTTGAATAAACGTAACAAAGGAGCAGTTTCAACCTGTCAACTCATTAAGAGCCAAGGAAAACCATTCAAAATAATTAGGCTCACTACATAATTTTAATTGACCGCTGATGTTGTTCCCAGTGTGCTCAACACTTTCAGCAGCTATTCTTACCTAAAGGCTAATGATCTTAAACAAGTTTATTTTTTCTGGTACATTTCTTCAGCTGCTGTAGTCAAACATCATTTAATTAACATATCATAAGTAAATGACTTTCCTTGCTTGCTTAACAAATGAGCTACTTGGAAATTACTTTGGTTGCAGCCTAATTTTCTTTATCGCTTTTCTCTCTCTTTTTTTTTTTTGTAAAGAAATTTTACTATGATGAGATATTCTATTTAAATGTTCTAACTTTTCTGTTTTCTGTGATTTGAATATTGTGATGACTGCTTAGTCTGGTAATGACATATATTGTATTTTTTAGCATATAGGTTCATTGCATAATAAACATAATGCTTTGCCATCTAATTTGTGAACAAAATAATCCACAGTTCACAGTACCTTAAAGATGGAATATTTGTCTATCTTTTTCTTTTTTTGTTTTGACATGATAGATATATGCTGATAAAAATAATAATAAAATGTCACAGTATGGTGATATACATGGCACATGAAATGCTGTCAAGTAAAACTGTGTCACTGTCATTTGTAGTGTGTAGCAGCACTATGAAGAGCTAAGAATGCCCCATGTGGTCTGAGTTATGAGGACTGTAATTGTAGTGTAAAAGCAGCTGTAGACAATAGGTAAATAAGTATGACTGTGTTCCAATGAAATTTTACTGAAATTTGAATTTCATATAATTTTATGTCATAAAATATTATTTAATTTTTCCCCAGTCATGTAAAATGCAAAAACCATATTAGCCGTAGGCTGTACAGAAGTAGGCAGCAGGCTGGATTCAGCCCATAGGCTGTAGTTTGCCAACCTCTTCTAGAGTCTATGTAAAGTAGACTTTTGAGTTTATTTCATTTGTTTATTACTTCATGGAAAGGAATTTATATTTTGTTTTATTTTTTAAAAATTTTATTGGAGTATAGTTGATTTTCAATGTTGTATTAGTTTCAGGTGTACAGCAAAGTGAATCAATTATACATATACATATATCCGTTCTTTTTTAGATTCTTTTCCCATATGGATCATTTGTTCCCTGTGCTATACGGTAGGTCATTATTAGTTATCTATTTTATATAGAAACAGGAGGGAAGGGGTCAGGGCACAACCTTTAAAAGAATGATATAGCCATAGGACATGGCAAAGACTGGTTAGTACCAGTTGGGTCCAAGATGGCAGAAGATTCGATTTCTAGTAGACCTTGAGCCTCATTATATGCTCATTGTAATACCTTAGCATGCTAAGTGACACACCCACCAGCACCATGACAATTTTTTTTTTAAGTCATATTTGTTTACTTATTTACTTGGCTGCCTTGGGTCTTAGTTGTGGCATGTGGGATTTTTGTTGTGGTGTGAGACCGCTTAGCTGCTGTGTGCGGGCTTCACTCCAGTTGTGGTGTGTGGGCTCCAGATTGAGCAGGCTCAGTAGTTATGGCACACAGGCTCTCTAGTTGTGGTGCTTGGGTTTAGTTGCCCTGCAGCATGTGGGATCTTAGTTTCCCAACCAGGGATTGAACCCAACCACATCCCCTGCATTGGAAGGCGGATTCTTAACCACTGGACCACCAGGGACGTGCCACCGTGACAGTTCTGAGGCCAACCACAAAAGGTCAGAAAGTGGGTGGTGGCCCAGTTCCTGGAAATCCCTGCCCCTTCCCTGAAATAATTGGAATAATCCTCCCACTCATTAGCCTATGAAATTACTCAGCCCATAAAAACTAACCACACCATAATTCGAGGCTTTCTTGCCTTCTGAGATGGCCAATACGCTCTGTGGAGTGTTTCTCTCAAAATAAATTCACTTCTTACCTATCACTTCATCTCCGAATTCTTTTGCAATGAGGCAAGAACCTTAAATTCACTGAGAACAGTAGTGTGTGTGTGTGTGTGTGTGTGTGTGTGTGTGTGTGTGTATATATATATATATATATATATATATATATAAATCCCAAGGGAATTTGTATTTTAGCTTAAAGAGATTGTTATTTATATTCCTTCTGTATAATAGACTGTTGTAGTTAAATGTGAAAATCTTAGTGATTTAAAGTTTTGAAAGTACAACTTCAGAAGAGAAAAAGTTAACACATATACTTGCATTCCTCAGTGTAGTAATATATTTTATATATTTCTGTTCAATAGTATCCTCTCTTAACTGGAAAGGAAGAAAAGATAAATTTTTAAAAAGTGCATGAGACAACCAGAAGTAGATCACATGGAAATTTACAAAATATATTACCTGAAAATAGCAGTCCCAAAACTATGTACAGTAAATATCCATTTTTGTTAAAAAAAAAAAACAAAAAAAAACCCACAACGGCAGGCAGTGAAACTGTGCATCTCAGATTGGGACTTGAACCCACATGCCAGGACTTGAACATAGCCTAAACCCAGATTGGGACTTGAACCCACGCGGCTGGGACTCAAACCCGGCCAAGGCCCTAACTGGGGCTTGAACCCATGTGGCTGGGACTCAGACTCAGCCAAAAGACAGACTGGGACTCTAACCCACAGTCTTTTAATTTAGAATCATTCACCCGGTGTCTAGACTTACTGAGGCTCAGGTTCTTGATGTCTCATCGCAGAAAGAATTCAGTGAGAGACAAAGTGATGGGTAAGAAATGGATTTACTTAGAAACATACTGCACAGACAGAAAGTGGGCCAACTCAGAAGGTGAGAAAGGCACCAGGGTATGGGGGTTGTCAGTTTTTATAGGGGTGGGTAATGAGTGGGAGTAGTATTCCAGCTATTTCAGGAAGGGGGGTGGATTTCCAGGAACTGGGCTACCGCCCACTTTTTGATCCTTATGGAACTGTCACTGTGCCTGTGGGTGTGTCATTTAGCTTGCTGATGTGTAACAGTGAGCATATACTGAGACTCAAGGACTAGTGGAAGTCAGCCATCTTGGACCCATTTGGCTCTAGTCGGTTTATGTCACGTCCTTGGGCTATGTCATTCTTTCAAAGGTTGTGCCTTGCCCCCTTCCATCGTGTTTCAGCAGGGAGTTTAGATATATTCCCATTGATAAAAATAGATTAAAAGGAAACACAACAACATGTTAACAGTAACTATATCTGGGTAGGGGAATTATGGAAAATTTTTATTTTTACTTTTTGCTTGTATTTTCTAAGATTTTTACAGTAACTTTTCTCTTTTTTTAAAGCTGATAGAAGCTACATTCTTTTAAAATAGAAAATATATCCTGAAGGACAAAGAAAACATCTAAAGATATATTTAGACTCCTTTGGAGACTATTTTTTGCAAATTAAATTGTTTGAAAATTTGTGTAACATTCTGTGTACAAGCAACTGTGTAGGAAAACTTCTGATAATTACTGTAGTTAGATCACTTATATCAGCTACACTGGTGTATGCCATATATGAGAGACATAATTCACTGATACTCTGAATTTTCTTCCTCTTCAGAGAAATTTTTTTCAGAATTGACCAAATTTTTCATATCTCTAATTGATGTCAGTGGAGCCCCAAATGAGGTGGACCATCATGTGTAATTACAGCATAAAGGCTTTAGTATTTAAAAGCTACTTGGAAGTTGATTACCTCTCTTTTCCCCTTATTAGTCAGGGTTCTCCAGAGAAACAGAACCAATAGGATGTGCATATATATAGGAAGAGATTTATTTTAAGGAACTGGCTCACATGATTTTGAAGGCAGGGATCTCCAAAATGTGCAGGGTGGGCTGGCAGATTGGAAACCCAGTAAGGAAGCAGTGTTGTGGTTCAAGTCCAAAGATTGCCTGAGAATTCCATGCTGTTCAGGGGAGGTCAGTCTTTTGTTCTGTTTAGATCTTCAGCTGATTGGATGAGGCTGACCTACGTAATGGAGGGCAATCTGCTTTACTGAAAGTCTGCCAATTTAAATGTAAATCTTATCCCAAAACACCCTCACAGAAGGCATTCAAAATAATGTTTGATCGTATATCTGGGCACTGTGGCCCAGCCAAGTTGACACACAAAATTAACCATTACACCACTTATTTAATTTTTAAAAACTATTTATTTATTTATTTATTTATTTATTTATTTTTGGTTATGTTGGGTCTTTGTTGCTGCACATGGGCTCTCTCTAGTTGTGGCAACAAGTGGGGGGCTACTCTTCATTGCAGTGCCTGGGTGGCTTCTCTTGTTGCAGAGCTCAGGCTCCAGGCTTGTGGGCTTCAGTAGTTGTGACACACAGGCTTAGTTGGTCTGCGGCATGTGGGATCTTCTGAACCCAGGGATCCCCAACTCAGTGTTTGAACCCTTGTCCCCTGCATTGGCAGGCAGATTCTTAACCACTGTGCCACCAGAGAAGTCCCTATACTACTTATTTTTAAAAAATGAATCAAGTTGAGGGGGTGGGGTAGAGAGTAAAACTGCCACTGTTATAAAAAAGAGCTTTTTGAGATTTTAAGCACCCACAGTCTTCCACGTATACATCAAAATTACAACTTTTTATTTAAACATTTGCTTAATTTTCAATTAGAAATATGAATTGCTTATATAGGTTTCACGGCCTTTTAGAAGCACTTCAAAAGAGAGGAAATAAAGCTGTCAAGGATTCCTTTATTATTCTTTTAAACAAAAGTCAACTTTTTCCCAGTTAGTTATAGGTATTTCACAGTGGCTTTATTCTTGAAATTTATTTATACTTTCACCTCTTCTTTTTCTCAGCTATTAGCTGATATGTTATATGGGGAAAATAAAATAAAATATTTAGTATCTCATCTTGAGATGGCTAACTATTCTAAATTATTTTGGCCCTGACATTTCATGCTATTTAGGATTGATTCTTTTTTTTTTTTTTTTTTTTTAGGATTGATTCTTTAAGACTGTTCTGTTCACCTTCCTGAAATCTCACTGCTTTGGAGAATGGTGGGCTGGCAGTTTACATCCAGAGGGTTGATGGAGGCAGTCATTCACTGGTTCCCCCAAACTGTTTTATTTTCCTCTCCCTGAGAAAGCTTCCTATTTGTTCAGCACTAATCTCTAGACAGAAGCCCAGCTAGAAACTCCTTATAATAATAAGGCAGAGTAGTTAGCCCCTTCATCCAAATATTATTGTAGAATTTCATTACTGAAATTCTTTAACTTTGGTTCTAAACTTCTTTTTGATTTACAGACTTTGATATTCTGAAAGAGTTGCAGCCCCTCTTCTACATAAGCACACAGACAAAACACTTGAAACTACATGCATAACCTCGTGCACTGTTTGGTTTTTATCATTGTGTGTGTTACAATTATTAAATAATGATAAATAATAATGAGGAAAGTTAATGCTCATTTGGGGCTTCTAGATAACACATGATGAAATAAAATTCTTATTTTATGGCAAGACAAGAAATTTTCAACATAAAATTTTCACTGCCCATTTGGGCCTCCTCCCTCTCTTTAGTGTGTATTGTGCATCTGCATTAACTAGACCGCCTTAGGAGATAACTTTCCTTCTTAATCTCATACAAGGTCACAACTCCTTAGGAGACAATCTTCCTTCTTAATCTTATAAGGGGCCAAAATGGCCCCTGACCCACTATTCGCTTTGTACTGTAGATCTGGATTGTGTAAACTGTCAAAAATATGTAATTTGTCTCAAAAACTTATATAAGCATGCTTTGACCTCTAATGGACAAAACAGTCCTCAGAGTTTTCTGGTTTATGATCATCAGGTTGACGGGAATAAAATTTTCCACTTCTTTCTTAGATCGACTGTTGATTAATTTTTTTCATTGACACCCATGAATCACTTTTTCACAGTTGGCAGTCTCTCCTTACGTGTCACAGGTCATAGATAAGGGAGCAGGACCATAAGAGTCTGCCAATGAATACTAGCCAGAGAAGAAAACTTTTGATTTTGTGTACCTAAATATTCAGATAAATCACACAAAAAATCACATAAAATCACTTAAACCACATAAAAGACTTTTATTGTAAAAAAAAAAAGGCACATTTTCAAAATCTTTACAGTGTCAAAATTCTTTTTTTGGTTTTTTTTGGTGACTTTTTAAAATTTATTTATTTATTTTATTTTATTTATTTATTGGCTGTGCTGGGTCTTCCTTGCTGCACATGGGCTTTCTCTGGTTGCTGAGAGAGGGGGCTACTCTTCATTGTGGTGCGTAGGCTCCTCATTGTAGTGGCTTCTCTTGTTGTGGAGCACGGGCCCTAGGTGCGTGGGCTTCAATAGTTGCAGCACATGGGCTCAGTAGTTGTGGCTCACGGGCTCTAGAGCACAGGCTCAATAGTTGTGGCGCACGGGCTTAGTTGCTCTGTGACATGTGGAATCTTCCCAGGGCAGGGCTCGAACCCGTGTCCCTTGCATTGGCAGGCGGATTCTTTACCGCTGCACCATCTAAGTCCTGTCAAAATTCTTTAGGTTAATAACTTCTTAGTTTTAAAACTTTAAAACTTCGAAGTTATATTTACTTCTTTCAAATATAAGTTCTCATCCTAATTAGAAAATCTCCTTTGTTTTGTCAAGATAAACTGCACTATCCAAAATGTTCCAATTTTCTGTCTACCTAGTTTTTTAATTTCATGTTATCTAAACTTGTACACAATACTCTCCTGAAACTGCTCTGGTAAAGGTCACCATCCACGATTACAAGAGTCTCCTTCCTGCCACTATTGGACTTTTCAGTTCTTCCTTGTCACATGAGCAGTCTAACCTTTATAAAACACAAGTATCATTTTGTCAGTCCCTCAGTCAAAAGCACCAAGTGAAAACTAGTGGAATGAATGGTGGGACGCCAGACTATGGTTGCCCTGGAAAGTTGAATTTCAAGAGGGAAGTTTTTTTTTTTTTTATTTTTTTTTTTTATTTTTTTTATTTTTTGGCACACGGGCTTAGTTGCTCCGTGGCATGTGGGATCTTCCTGGAGCTGGGATCGAACCCATGACCTCTGCATTGGCAGGCGGATTCTTAACCACTGCGCCACCTAGGAAGCCCCAAGAGGGAAGTTTTTGAGGGGGGGATTAATATGATAAAAGGTGTTGTTTTACTTAGATCATGCCAGTAGCAGTGGGAAGATGAATTAGAGATGGGGAAGATGAGTCAGGGTGATCAGCTGTTGCAGAGATCAAGTATATGTGCAGACAGGAAAAAGTCTTTTTTGTGGGGCCTGAGCCTGCCAAAAAATGCTACCTTGTTGAGAAGTTCATTGTGTTGGTTAGTAGAATCCTCCAAATTGACTGGAGTGTGCAGTGCAGAGTTTAACATATACACAAAAGAAAGCGATTTAAAGTATAGCAATTTGATTTTAGATGCAATAGCTGTATCTGAAGCACAAAAGTGATTTCAAAGGGTTGCTGGTTCACTTGGGTGTGCAGGACGGTGCCCAGCAACAGTGGCCACTCTCTTTAAGAGCTATGTCTAAACTCAGTTAACCCCATGAAGTAAATCCTTTGGCCCTTTCCTCAGGATCCCAGTTCAGACAAACCAGACAAAACTCTGGTTCTGCTATTCCTGTAATCTTGCAGGAAGCTATGCTCCTCAAGTACCTTCTGGGCTTCCACAACCCCCCTTCCCACGTCATTACCCAGCAAAACTGGAGAGAACTGAAAACCCTTTCTCCCTGAGCTAGAGACTCGCCTCAGTCCTCACCAGCTGTTCCAGGGAACAAAGGTTAGAAGGAGACAGAATTCAGGCTTGCTTTGTTCTTACACCTATATAGTAAGACTGTGCTTTCTAGGTAAGGGGTCTCTTGGTTAGAAGAAAAAAAATTCCTAGCCTGAATCCTGCTTCAGAGCTAGGAAATTTGTCTTCAGACTAAAACAGTGGGAAACAGAGTTAAAAAAAAGAAAAAAAGAATCAGGTGTAGGCAGAGAAATAGGAGGAGGATTCAGGAAGGAGGGGATGCTCACAGAATCAATTGTCTGGAAATCTAAAAGTGTGAGTTGTGGGGATTTTTTTTCAAACAAATTATCAGAGATTTTGGACGTGGCTGTTTCAGAAAGAGGGGAATTCAGAATAAAGGTTGCAAGAGGGAATGAAGGAGTGGGTAGTAGAAATTGGAAGCTCCTTTTCTACACTCGTGCTATCAGGTTAGCTTCATTACCACCTGCTTCCACCTGCAGCCTGTGCTGTCTTTTCATCTTCTGTACTTCTGAACTGTTTAGAATCTACCCATCTTTTAAGCCTTAGCTCCGTTTCACTTCCTCCTTCAAGTCTCCTTTGAAGATTATAGTTTCTATTTCTTTCTCCATTCCCTGAAAGCTTACTGAGTTCATAGCTATAGTCACACTAGTTAGCATGTAATAGTTGTATCAAAAGTGTAAGCCTACTCCCCTCCAGCAAGGCAGTGTAATTTTTGAGTTTGGAGACTATTGTAAACTTCTTTTGTATACTCCCTGGAAAAATTTTGGGTTTATACTTATTAAATACACTTCCAGGTCTAAAGTTCTGTTAACTATTCAAGAACAACCACTTAAAAATACCGTATAAAAGCTTCTATCCCAACATGCTTTAACTAAATTTTCAAATTAAATGTACATATTTTGACTATCAACACAATCGCCTATAGCAGAGTTGAACACTTTCAACTTATTCAGAACTGTCAAAAGAAGGGACAGCCCCCACTGCGAGAAGCCTCTAGCGGTGAGTCCTCAAATTGAGTCTGCATTGAGTAGCGACCTTATAATCATCCCGATGGTAAAAGTGTCAAATTTTGAAAACACCTAGAAAAAAGGGTGAAATGATCATTTAACAGTTAGTTTGCTTCTCTGCCAAATAAGGGAGTTGACCCGGGTGCCCAAACTCACTGCGGCTCAGATTCTAACCCCGGTTTCTCATTGTTAGTTGTAGGCAGCCAATTGGGCCGTTTGGGTGCCGTGCATCCTGGGAGCTGTAGTTTCTGGCTCCCTCCTCCCGACTACGAGCTCCACCCAGCAGCCGAAGGAAGGTTGCTTGGTATTATTAGCCAGCGGGAAGCATGGCGGTGGCCCGCGTCGACGCGGCTTTGCCTACTGGAGAAGGTAAGGCGATCCCCACCCCAGGGTCCCCAGGTTTACTCCATAGAACTGAATTATAATTGCCTGGTGGAGAGAAGAAGACTGGGTTTAGGGGTGCAGGTCTGGGCCAGCTCTTTCGATGTGGGGTGGTGGGCATCGCGGTGGCGCGCTGCTCTCTGGGAGTCGTAGTTCCCTGGGCGCTGTCTGGCTCTCCGGCGTCGCGGCGAGGGCCATCAGGGGGACTACAAGCCCCCAGAGACCTTCGCGCTACCGGGCGCCGCGAGTCCCGCACTCCTGAGGATGCCTGGGCGGTGGGTTTCTGGCTGCAGTGCCCTTTCTTGGATGTTTCCTTTGAGTTCTGGGTGCCCAAGTGAAAACTGCAGGGTCTTCCCCTTTCCTGTGGATTCCTAGAACGTTCAAGAAAACCCTCTCCCAAACATAGCTCCGTAGATTGACGTTGGACCCTTTCTTGGAAGTGTCCGGTGGCCGTGATAAAATCTGGGGGTTATCCAGAGCCTACAGTTCTCCACCCCTTGTTTTGCAGACCGGGTGCTGGGATCTAGTTTGGTCTCTGCCCAACGAGCGCGGGGCGTGGGTGCTTCTGTAGGTGCTGTGCGAGTGGAGCTCATTTGTTTTGGTTACAGCTCGGAAGCTCTGGGTCAGCGGCAGGGCTCAGGGTCGAGGCCCACCTCCACAGCTTAGGTCTGGGGCTAGTTATCTAGGAAGGGAGAGTCTAAGAGGTCTCTCGACCCCTTTGAATTGTGTGCAGATGCTGTGCATTTTCCTGGGACGGTATATAGCTTTCACCAAATTCTCAGAATCGAATGACCAACCCCACCCCCGCTAGAAGCCATTAGACAATGGAAAAACGTTGGTTGAAACCCTTCAGGACAGCAATCTCGCATAATTATTTCCCGCAGTAACCTTAATCTGGGTAGAAATTTGAAATTGGCAGTTTCTTTGGCCCCTCCCCCCTCTAATATCGGCTTCCTTTAAACTCCGCCTCCCCAGCCCACCGCGGCAATGTACTGATAATAGAAGTTAACATTTATAGAGTAGTTTTTATATGAGCTAGGCTATGTTCTGAGTGCCTTTTTTTTTTAATTACCTCATTTTCTCTGTAGAACAACGTTGTAAGGCAGATATTATTATCATTCCTATTTTACAGAGTAGAAAAGTGAGCCCAAAACAGATCAGTAACTTGCCCAAGACACCACAGTGGTTAGCTAGTGGAGCCAGGATTTGAACGTCTGTTAAATATATCAAATTACTTTATTGAATGCTGTGTGCCAGGAATGGGAGTAAGTGCCCTTCATATGGTTTCTCTTTTCATCCTCACATCAATTTAATGAATTAGGTATATTATTCCCATTTTGTAGATAAATTAAGTGTACTTTGATTTTCAAAATAGTTTGGGCACTTTAGGATATACTGGTAGTTAGGTTGTAAGCAGGTTAAGCTTTATCAAAAGATTAATTACACTCAAAAAATACTGTCATTACTTAGGCACAAAATATGGAAGTAATAGTTCACATTTAAATATGAAGAATTCCAAAGTATTATATCAAAGAAACTTGAGTAGAAGACTATCACAAATCTAGGTATAATTTGATATTTCTAAAGGAAAATGAATAATTTCAATCTGTAGTCACTTAAAAATCGATTGCTTTAGTTTTTAGATCTTGGTATTTATTATGCTCTAGTGTTTTCTAACTCTGAATGTATAAGATTTTATGAGTATGATTTTATTCCTATTCTCAGCTGTTGTATTTGTGTTTTCTAACAGTTTCCCTTCTCTCTTAAAGGATCAGTGGTCAATTGGTCAGGGCAGGGGCTACAGAAATTAAGTCCAAACTTACCCTGTGAAGTTGATATTCATACTTTGATTCTGGATAAGAATCAGATTATTAAGTTGGAAAATCTTGAGAAATGCAAACGATTAATACAGGTAGGTATTGCTATGTGGGGGAAATAGTTATGTAAGACCAGTTTATTATTACAAAAAATAAAAGAGTAAGATAACAAGTAACTGCAATCCAAGAAAGCAGAAAATGTTGCCTTAAATTTTTAAAAATTTTAAAAACTAATATAAATTTATTTAATAAAATAATTTAAGAAAAAAATAAATTAAATTTTGCATGATGATTATTCAATGATGATTTTTAAATTTCTCCTGAAGATGAACACTTTTTTGCTATCTTTAGAGTAGACTAGAAAAAAAGAGCATTTGTTAAAAATGAAAACATTTTATGTTGGCAAAATATTGTGCTGTTAAGATAACCTTTTATTTCATGGTGGGGTAAAGAGTTGATTAATTCGTTCCTTCAACAGGTGTTTATTGGGCCCTTCTTATGTGTCTGGCACTGTTCTAGATTTTGATGGAGACAGTGTGAGGACTCTTATTGTAGAGCTTACACTCTCAAGTAGTTGCTGCATTAAAAATGTTTTCTTTTACTAGTTGGAGGTGGTCTGATTGCTCAGCTTTATCTGTATTTTCCACTGCTTAGGAACGACAACAACAACAAGCTAATAGTTACACTGCAGAGTATTTAGACAATATATGTGAAAAGTACAAATTGAGTTTGTATATTTGGGAATGTTTGGCCATATAAACAAATCTTTTTAACCACCGTAATGTGAAAGTAATATTTGTATTTTACTCCTAAGATTAATGGTATGTTTTCTTTCCACAGTTGTCAGTGGCTAATAATCGACTGGTGCGGATGATGGGTGTGGCCAAACTGACCCAACTCCGGGTGTTAAATTTGCCTCATAATAGCATTGGCTATGTGGAAGGCCTAAAGGAGCTAGTACATTTGGAATGGCTGAATTTGGCTGGAAATAATCTCAAGGTGAGTTGTTTCTTTTTTTTTTAGTAATTAGGTTTTTTGGTTTGTTGTTTGTTTTTTTACTTCACAAAAGTATTTGCTGTGGAAAAGAAATTTAAGCAGTGCAGAAATAAATAGAATAAAAAGTGAAAGTTTCCACTCCCGTTCCCCAGAGATAATTTCAGTTAATATAAACTAAGAAAAGAAATCTCATTTTGAAGATTCATGCTGAATTAAGCTTTATGTACATGTTTAATGGTACAGTGGAGAATGTACTGTTTTAAAAGTC
This sequence comes from Hippopotamus amphibius kiboko, assembly GCF_030028045.1. Classification (NCBI taxonomy): domain Eukaryota; kingdom Metazoa; phylum Chordata; class Mammalia; order Artiodactyla; family Hippopotamidae; genus Hippopotamus; species Hippopotamus amphibius. The sequence continues at coordinate 68,568,767 of NC_080195.1, read as the reverse complement.
AGGCGTTCTGGATTCTAGTCCTGCTTCAACCACTTAGTGGCTCTATAGTTTTGGGTAAGTTAATAAATATTTCTGTGTCTTATTTTTTTGATATACCACATAAGGGAACTGGATTAAATGATGATAGCTGAATTTTATTGAGCATGTAATATATTCTAAGTACTATTCTAACCACCTGAACTGTTTTAACTTATTTAATCTCATGACAGCCAATAAAGTAGGTGCAGTCTTTGTTTATTACATAGATGAGGAAACTGAAGTACAGAGAAGTTAAGTAACTTGCCTTAGGTCACACAGGAAGTTTCAGAGCCAGGATTCGAATCCAGCCAGTTTGACTCCAGTGTTAACTTGTAAACTCTATGTTGTACCAACTGTCGTGTGTCATCACTAAAAGTTTCTTTAAGCTGTAAATATCTGGCTCTACTTTTAGAGGGATAATGAAGGTGGAATCTTGCTATATAGCGAAATGCCATATTCTATATGGCCTCTTCTTTCTCTTGCTAAGCCCTGCTCCTCTGCTTCTGATAATGAGAAGAGGATGCAGGAGGCTCAGCTACAAGGAAGTAGGGAAGAATTTAATTTTTAGATTTCATGTGCATGAAATAATGTGATCCTTTTCTTGTAATAGGCCATGGAACAAATCAATAGCTGCATAGCTCTACAACACCTTGATTTATCAGACAATAACATACCCCAGATAGGTGATCTATCTAAATTGGTATCACTGAAGGTAAGTGTATTTTATTTTCTATGTCGTTTCTGAAATTTATACTAAAATCCCAAGAGAAAGTGACCTAGTTGATCTAAAATCAGCCCGCTGTATATGAAGAACAGATTGTATTCGTTATGATAAAAATTCTATTAAAGTACCAGAAATTAAGTATGGAACTTTTTGTTGTTAATTTCTGTAACTGATTTAACTAAGACTGGTTGTATAGTTAAGGTTAATTCTTATTTACCATCCAACAAACATGATGAAATTCCCTTCATGCCCAATCAACCGACGTTAGCAGCTTTAATTATATAGTACATAACACGTTGGTGGGGTTGAGAGTAAACATTCCGGAACTTGAGTTATTTTTTTTAACACTCAAGATTGCTATTTTTTTGGTATTGATGAACCCAGTGACAGGGCAAGAATAGAGATGCAGGTGCAGAGAATGGACTTGAGGACACGGGAGTGAGGGGGTGAAGGGGAGGCTGGGACGAAGTGAGAGAGTAGCATTGACATATATACGCTACCAAATGTAAAATAGATAGCTAGTGGGAAGCTGCTGCGTAACACAGGGAGATCAACTCAATGGTGGGTGATGACTTAGAGGGCTGGGATAGGGAGGGTGGGAAGGAGTCACGGGAGGGAGGGGATATGGGGGGATATATGTATAAATACAGCTGATTCACTTTGTTGTACAGCAAAAACTGGCACAACATTGTAAAGCAATTATATTCCAATAAAGAGCTTAAAAAAAAAAAGATTGCTTTTTTTTTTAGTAACAGATACTACTAAATTATCAAAATTAACCTCACTTTAATTTAAAAAATTTGTGGCCTGTAGTACTTTTTATGAAGGGAATGCAGTCAAATAAGTAACAGTTGGAGGACTTCCCTGGTGGCAACAAAGCCCGTGCACCACAACTACTGAGCCCACACTCCACAACTACTGAAGCCTGTGTGCTGTGGGGTGTACATGCCACAACTGCTGAGCCTGTGTGCTGCAACTACTGAAGCCTGTGTGCCTAGAGCCCATGCTCTGCAACAAGAGAAGCCATTGCACTGAGAAACCTGCACATTGCAATGAAGAGTATCTCCTGCTTACCACAACTAGAGAAAGCCCGCATGCAGCAACGAGGACACAACATAGCCAAAAAAAAAAAAAAAGAAGAAAATAAGTAACAGTTGGAATCACAGCTTCAAAAAACACGTGTAGGCTTTTTCCATATTTTTGCTCAATTGGATATTGTTAGCATCAGGTGAATTCTTTGAGCCCTGGAAACAGTTTTATTAGCTCAAATTTCACCATATTGTTAGCAGAAATCATTTTTTAGCAACACTTACTCTAAACAATTTGATGTAGCCAGATACTAAGAGAATTCAAATGAACTAAAGGTGATTGAACTTTTTTTTTTTTTTTGGAGTGGAGGCATGATTACCTTATCAGATTCCTGGGTGTTCAGAGTCTTCAGTTTATGCTTCATTGTTGCTGACTTAATTTGAGCCAACACCATCTCCAAGCACATTCTACCTTCCTCAAACTTTAAGTTACCAAGAGAATATAATTGCAGATTATGGTTTGTGGGTTCTCTCTCTTTCTTTGGAAAATTTGCTTTATACCTGATTGTTTTAATGGAAGTTTTCTTTCACTTTTCTCACCCTCTATTTTGATATTTTAAAAGGAAATGAATGAGTATGTTGGAAATTGCTTAAGTTTTAATAACTTAAATCTCACAACATGCCTACACTAAGCATATGTTCTTGGACAAGTCTTTAAACTTTTTTTTTAAATAAATTTATTTATTTTATTGGCTGTGTTGGGTCTCCTTTTGCTGTGCGTGGGCTTTCTTTAGTTGTGGCGGGTGGGGCTACACTCTTCTCTGTGGTGTGTGGGCTCCTCATTGCTGTGGTCTCTCTTGTTGCAGAGCATGGGCTCTAGGCGTGTGGGCTTCAGTAGTTGCAGCACATGGGCTCAACAGTTGTGGCTCACGGGCTCTAAAGCGCAGGCTCAATAGTTGTGGCGCACAGGCTCAATAGTTGTGGCGCACGGGCTTAGTTGCTCTGTAGCATGTGGGATCCTCCTGGAGCAGGGATTGAACCCATGTCCCTTGCATTGGCAGGCGGATTCTTAACCACTGCGCCACCTAGGAAGCCCCAAGTCTTTAAACTTTCTTGAGCTTAGAATGTGGATGTGAAGAGGGAGAGTTGGCCTGGAAGACCATGTAGGACCCTCTAGCATTAACAGTCTTTGATTTGTGTGTGATGAGAAGTATAATAAAATAGATCACTTTATTTTTGTACATACTATTTTGGTTTTATCAAAATAGACCAGTTTATTTGTAATCTTTTCATTTGTAATGCATTCTCTTTTTACTTTCAAGACTCTGCTTTTACATGGAAATATCATCACCTCTCTTAGAATGGCACCTGCTTATCTACCCAGATGTCTTGCTATACTTTCTTTGGCAGAAAATGAAATCCGGGACTTAAATGAGGTAAAATTTGAGAGTACCTTACGGGATCCGGGAAGCTGGAAAGTCAGGAGAGATGCAGGAAAAAGTTGTGAGCTCACTTTAGACTGTGAACATCTTGGAAGAAATTGCTATCAGGATGAAACGCTTGGCTCTAGAAGGCCATTATTTTTCTTTCCACTCTTACTTAATGTCAGTGGGTTTTTAAGGCTTAATTTCATTTGTAATGCTGCACTTATCACTCCATTGGGAAGTAATTGTTGGTAGAGGGCCATCTGCATTAAAGGGGTTAGTAAGGCATACTGTGCACCTTTTTCTGGCTGCTGTTATATTCTCCTTGCTAGGAAACAGTGCCTTCTAAGGGACTTCGTGCAGCAAGAACAGATGGCCATATTGTTGGAATTTTGGAAGTCAGTGGATAATATGAGTGTTACTTGTCACTTTTCAAAACAAGAGGGAAATTGTTACATTCTCAAACTGCCAAAGATGTGTAATCAGTGGAAGCCCTGTGCTTGACACTGAGTAGTCCATTTCATTCAACAAAGATGTCCTTTGTTCCAGATCTCTTTTCTGGCATCCTTAACTGAATTGGAACAGTTGTCGATCATGAACAATCCATGTGTGATGGCAACACCTTCCATTCCAGGGTTCGACTATCGGCCATACATTGTCAGCTGGTGTTTAAACCTCAGAGTCCTAGATGGATATGTGATTTCGCAGAAGGAAAGGTGAACGTGACCTTTTTAACATCACATTTATCATGGAAGTTAACTGAAAAGCCCATTTCTAGCTTACTACAGATTAATAAACTGAATATTTCTTAAAATATGCATTTAGAAATGAAGATCATTAGTGCAATCATATAGGGGACTCTGTGCTGTTCATTTAGGATTTTCTATCCTTTCTTAAAAAGGATAAGAAATAAATATCAGCCTCAGAGGATGGGGCTAGCGAGTTTAACTTCGTGCCCCACATACAACAAATTGATTTCTAAAAATTCTTTTGTTAATCAGTTGTTGAGGGCTTGGAGCATTTCTATATAGAAACTGTTATAGATGCCGTGTAGGATTTCAGATCAATCCCACAAAAGCTTGTATCCATCATACTGTAAAAGGCAGTATTAATAATACCTTAGGACCCAATTACTCTTCATAACAGTGACTATGGGAAAATGCGTGCAGAGTTCGAATTTGGAACTGGTAGCAGACATGCTGATTGGTCCTCATCTCTGACCTGTGAAACAGCAGAAATGGGAACTTCCCCTTCTCTAGATCTTTGATGGTGCCCGTGGCTTGGAGCTGGGACCCCTATATGATGGGGTCTTGTGGACGCTGGCACGTGATCGGTGGAATCGGAGCTTTAGGGGAGGTGTAAGGAGCTAGGCTGTGGACAAGAAGGGGTGGTGTTAGGATAGCGAGAATCAAGATGACTTAATTCTCGTCACTCCACCTCATTTCTCTTCTTCCTTTCACTGCATACATACCTCCATTCATGGGCTCAACATGTACATTCTTCCTTGCTGTTTGTATCTTGTTCTAGAGATTGATAGTTGCCTGAGGGGTTTCCTGATGGGAGGAGGAGTGGTAGGTTACTGACAGGATTTTCCTTTTCCTTCTCCTTGCTGTTTCATCTCCCTGCTGAACAGGATGTGGCTCAGTAAGGAATGGCAACTAGGAGCTACGTAGTGGTGGTGCTGGGGTTAGGGTGCGGGACGTATGTTAGCTCTAGTTTGCCTACAAAAAAGTATGGCTTTTCCTTTTCTGGCAGTGAGTGTTGCTGTGTATTCAGACACCTTATTTTATTTCAAGCTATGGATAATTCTAAAGCTAGAATATGGGTTTATTTGGATTTTCTTCTCTGGATCTTCCTTTAAGAGAAAGACGTTATCAGATTTTTCTGTGGGAGTAGGCCTGGCAACATTTTCATATGTGGGAGGCAGCATGGTGAGATGGGCAGAGGTAAGGGTTTGTGTAAAGGGAGACCTGGGAGGAGAAATGAGACATGGTCGGGAGAGACAAGAGAAAGCTTCATGTCTTTCCCTGCCTCCCATTAGCAGTGTGGCCTGGACAAGTTCCTTAACTTCTCTGAGGCTTAGTTTTCTCATCTGTAAAATATGGCTAAAACTACCTAGCTTTCAAGGATCCTATGAGGACTAAAGATAATGGATATAGCATAGCCTCTCTCTCTCTGTGGGGTTATCCTACACTAAAGAATGGGAAGAAGGAAGAAGTGGGAGTGTAGCATGATAGCAATCCTTTCTCAGACAGATTCTTTTCCCCCCACATTAAAAAAAATTGCCTAGGATCATATAATTCAGAAAGAATTTAAACATAGTATTTAAAAATACCCACATAATCATCACTGAAAATAAGACTAGAACAAAACCAGCACTCCAGAGATCTCCTTTGCCCCACTCTCATCGTAACTCCCTTCCCCACTATAGATGACCACTATATTGATTTTTTGATAGTTCAGAAAGATTATTTTTTCCCTTGTTATTGTGAAGTCTTCACATCAACCAGCTCCTACCAGAGTAGCTAAAGTTACAAGAACTGACAATACTAAGTGTTAATGAGTATGTAGAACAATTGGAACTTTCATACACTGTTCTAGGAGTGTAAATGGTGCAGCCACTTTGAAAAGCTGGTAGTATTTACTGAAGTTGAATATATAAATACCCTATGACGCAGCAGTTTGGTTTCTGGTGTATACCAGCACCTTTGTGTAACACCACAGTACTTGAAGTTCTTTCTGAATTTGTTTTCAATCTTTGTTTTACTGTTTTTAGGACCTAGTACCGAACTACACCTCTGTTGCTTACAGATCAGAACTTAGGGAGGAGAATTTTGGAGATGTTTCTTTTTTGAAAGGATGTTTAAAATATATATAGAAGTAAAGTAACATAATGAACACCTAAATACCCACCATGTGGCTTCAACAATTATCAACATTTGGCCAATCTTGTTTCATCTATCTCATGTTTTTTTTTTTGTTGTTGGAGTATTTTAAAAGCAAATACCAGATATCATTTCATCCAATATTCCTTTTTTTTTTTTTAGGTGAAAGAGCAGTTTTAAATTCTCTCAGTAGTTGTTATTTGTATTATATAATGTAGACTGTTTCTTTTAATTTCAATATAGAAAAGTCATATTCCAGTGATTTGAAATTAATATGTTAGAGCTAAGTTAATTTTAATTTTGTTTTTCTTTGAATTGGCAGATTTTTTTACCTAGGAAAATATTTTATGTATTAATAAACTTGTGTGATGAGGTGTTTATTGATGAATGTGAAGCAAAGACAGAAAAGCAGATATTACAGTAGTTGATACGCCACAGTTTGTAGTTCTCCTCACACACTTAAACTGTGGAATATTCAAGCCTGAGCCACCTTCTGTATCCTCTTACTTTCGCTTCTCTTTCTCCCAAACTAAACACTTCATCTATAACCTGGAAATGTCGCTTGCTAGCTATTATAAAGTTGGTGATTGTCCTCTATTACGGACCTTTTTTTGGGGACATTCAGCAAGCCATTTGCTTGGCAGGAGAGCTTATGGAAACTTAGAGTAGATTTCATGAAGATTCTGAATGAGCTTATTTAATCCACAGGAATGTGTCCATGGAAGAAATACTTCTAATTTTTTAAATTAAATGTAATACATTTTTTATTGTTACATGACTCCAGTTAATTAGCTTGGCATACTTTATATCTCATTATTAGAAAACAGTTTCTCCTTTCTTGTGACGCTGGCACGTCACAGAAAACTAAATTCATTTTATTTTACTGCACTGAGACTTTTCTGCATTATTTAACCAGCTATCAAAAAAACCAGTTTCTTTTCAGTCTATAATACATCTTGGGTGGCTTAACAGTTTTGGACTATACAGTTTTTTTTTTTCCCCCATAAATTTATTTATTTATTTATTTATTTATTTTATTGGCTGTGTTGGATCTTCATTGCTGCACACGGGCTTTCTCTAGTTGCGGCGAGTGGGGGCTACTCTTCCTTGTGGTGCGCAGGCTTCTCATTGCTGCGGCCCCTCTTGTTGCAGAGCACGGGCTCTAGGCACGTGGGCTTCAGTAGTTGCAGCACAGGGGCTCAATAGTTGTGGCTCACGGGCTCTAAAGCACAGGCTCAATAGTTGTGGCGCACGGGCTTAGTTGCTCCGCGGCATGTGGTATCTTCCTGGGGCAGAGATCGAACCCGTGTCTCCTGCATTGGCAGGCGGATTCTTACCCACTGCGCCACCTAGGAAGTCCCTACAGTTTTTTGCATAATGTGGATACCTTAATATGAAGGTTCAAGAAAATGGTTGCAGATTGGAAGTGATTTTCAAACTATTTGCAATGCTGAATTAATGGTGTAAAAACAGAGAAACAAAGTATGCCAAAATGATGCAACTTCAAGTTGAGAGGCAGATTTAAGAATGATAAAATTGTGGCAAAGGCGTGTTAATTAAAAAAGAAATTCAAACATATTGCAAAAGTAAACAGTTTAATGACCTCCCATGAATCTGTCACCCAACTTCAGCAGTTTTCAATTCATGGCCATCTTTGTTTATACCTTCACCCTTTTCCTGCATTATTTTGAAACCAGTCTCAGATTATATTATATATAGTTTCATCTCTAAAAGATAAGGACTCTGGGGACTTCCCTGGTGGTCCAGTGGGTGAGACTCCACGCTCCTAATGCAGAGGGTCCAGGTTCCATCCCTGGCTGGGAAACTGGATCCCACATGCTGCAACTAAGAGTTTGCATGCTGCAACTAAGACCCGGCACAGCCTAAATAAATAAGTAGATATTGGAAAAAAAAAAAAGATAAGGACTCTTAAAGAAATAACTACAATACTGTTATCACATCTCAAAGAAATTAACAATAATCCCATAATAACACCGGATGTTCATTAAATACTTACATTTCCAATAATCCTCATAGATGTAATTTTGTAATGGATTTTTGGAAACAGGATCCAAATAAGGCCATACATTGTCATTGGTTGATATATTTAAAAAATTTCTTTCCTGCTCTCTATTTCAGTGTCTTAAAAATGTATTATTATTGCATGCTCTGTGGGTTGGCTGTGCTGATTGGGATCTTGTGGTGAGATCACATGGGGCGGGAGTTGTTTGAAGCCTCGACTTGGCTGGAGGTCCAAGACAACGCTTTCAAATCCCTCTGTGGATTCCTCCTCCTTTTATTTTCTTTGCTTTCTTTTCTCTTTTTTTGGTTGTTGAAGAAATCGGATTGTTTGTCCTATAGAGTTTTCCACTGTGCTTATTTTGCTGATTGCTATGTCCCCATGTCCTTTGACATACTCCTCTCCTCCTGTTATTTTCTGTAAATTGGTAGTTGGATGTGGAGGTTTGAATAGATTTTTGTTGGGGGAAGGACTACTTTGTGGGTTCTATTGAGAGGCACATGATATCTGATTGTCTGTTGTGTTAGGAGTAGCTATTAATGATCAGTGCCTAAATCCATTAATTCATTGAGAGTTGCAAAATGGTGAAATTTTAATTCTGTCATTCATTTTTTTTTCCAGGGGGTGGGGGAGAGGAGAGTTATTTTAATTTTATTTTTTAAAAGGTTAATTAATTTATTTATTTTATTAGCCGTTTTGGGTCTTCGTTACTTCGCATGGGCTTTCTCTAGTTGTGGTGAGTGGGGCTACTCTTCATTGTGGTGCGCGGGCTCCTCATTGCGGTGGCTTCTCTTGTTGCAGAGTACAGCCTCTAGGTGTGTGGGCTTCAATAGCTGTGGCTCATGGGCTCTAGACCACAGGCTCAGTAGTTGTGACACATGGGCTTAGTTGCTCTGAGGCATGTGGGATCTTCCTGGGCCAGGGATCGAAACCGTGTCCCCTGCATTGGCAGGTGGATTCTTAACCACTGTGCCACCAAGGAAGTCCCTATCATTCATTTTTTTATTAGCTGGAATACTTCTATGAAGTAACTGTTTGGTCATTGGTATAGTTCATATAGGAAATATCAAATTAATAATATTTAATTTGCCTCCTTTATTTACCAGTTTTTAAAAATAATGAGTTGGTAGTTTACTAGCAACCTTCAGCTGTGACCAGTTAGCTTGAAAAAAAACTATCATTATGAACTAATGTATTTAAACACAATTTATGTATTTAGGTACTTCAGTTTGACAGTGGATGGAGGGAATACTCATTGCTTCCTTGAAAATAATTTTAAAATATTTGGAACCATTAGTACAAATCTTTGGAAGTGCCCCTAAGCAAGAAAAAAGGTTTAAAACATTATAAGAGTAAAGAAAGTGAATCAGAAGGGTAGATTTTCTTTCTCACCTGAGTGAATTTTATTTCTGAAAAACATCCAATGATGCTATAAAGGTAAATTAAGAAGGAAGATCATTATTGGTTAAAAATGTATCTTGTGTACCCTAGTGCCATCCCTTCTTCTTTATGTCCCCAAATTCCAGCTTAAAAGCTGAATGGCTGTATAGTCAAGGCAAGGGGAGAGCATATCGACCTGGTCAGCACATCCAGCTTGTCCAGTATCTGGCTACAGTCTGTCCTCTCACTTCTACACTGGGTCTTCAAACTGCGGAGGATGCCAAACTAGAGAAGATTCTGAGCAAGCAGAGGTAAGCCCATTTATCTGTAGTGGCTGATGAATTCACAAGTGAAAATACCTCTGACTCCTTCCTGTGGGGTTGATAGGACTGAGGCAAGTGCTGTGGCCCACATTTCTGGGCACTGGGGCCCCCTGGTCACCGTAGCAGTCCTGCAGGAGAACCGAACCATGCAGTGCAGTCCAGTTTGCTCCCCAGCAACTGCATTGCTAATCATTTCTTCAGTGGGGAGAGCCAAGCAGCATGGGAGAATGGAATTTTTAAAAACTGCATTTGTCCCTTTAGTGTGGGTGTTTCATGTGGGTTTTAAAATGCAACATTTTAGAGATCATTAGCCAACTCCCTCATTTGACAGATGAGAAAAGGAAGGCTCAGAGAGGTGAGGTAATTTGCTCAAAGTCACACAGCAAGCTGGTGGCATGTCCTGCCCAGTGATCCAGATGAGTGCTCTTTATACTACTGCACATTGCCTCTTGCCCTAGTATAGTGGAGGGCCCTGAAAAGAAGCCAGGGTTTTAGCAAGGATGAATATGAAAGCCTCACTCTAAAATCACCCAACCCCGTGAGTTTAAAAGGACAGAATGAAGAAAATGGGAAGCAATTAGAGATATAAATGTAGAAAGAGGGGAGAAGGGACAAAAGTGAGAAATTGAGATCACTCATTCAGAAGAACATCAAAACACCAAAGCACCACACAAAATAATTAGAATAAAACTTGATTTTTGTCCTTAATGGAAGCAACAGAATGGAGCCCCTATCAATCTTTGGGAGACCTGTGCAGCCAGTTTTGATGGCTTTAGAGTTCTTTAGAACCTAGTGCAGGGAGCTGCAAACCAAGGCCCATGGGTCAAATCTGGTCCACCACCTGTCTTTGTAAATAAAATTCTGTTGGATTGTAAAAAAAATAAATAAATAAAATAAAATACAACATTAAGAAGTTTAGCTTGGGAATTGTCTGGTGGTCCAGTGGTTAAGACTCTGTGCTTTCACTGCTGAGGTCCCAAGTTCAGTCCCTGGTTGGGGAACTAAGATTCCACAAGCTGCACAGCACGGCCAAAAAAAAGTTAAAAAAAGTATAGCTAGAAGCATTTAGTAGTCACTTCTTTTATCAGAGATCCTGCCTTTGAAGGTTTGGGTGTGTATATGCATGTGATGGTGTCTGACTATCTGATTTAAAAATAAGTTTAACCTCTTCTATCCAGTGCTTTTAAATGAGACTTTGTAATTTGGGGGTTATTGAAGGTATATACTTCTGTTTTTTTAAATTAATTTATTTATTTTACTGAAGTGTAGTTGATTTACAATGTTGTGCCAGTCTATGCCGTACAGCAAAGTTACTCACTTATACACATATATACATTCTTTTTTTAAATATTCTTTTCCATTATGGTTTATCCCAGGAGATTGGATATAGTTCCCTGTGCTAGACAGTAGACCTTGTCGTTTATTCATTCTCAATGTAATAGTTTGCACCTGCCAACTCTGAACTCCCAGTCCCTCCATCTCCTTCTGTCCCCCAGATTGGCAACCACAAGTCTGATCTCTATGTCTGTGAGTCTATTTCTGTTTTGTAGATAGGTTCATTTGTGCCATATTTTAGATTCCACATATGAGTGATATCATATGGTATTTGTCTTTTTCTTTCTGACTTAGTTCACTTAGTATGATAATCTCTAGTTCCATCCATGTTGCTGCAAATGGCATTATTTCGTTCTTTTTTAATGGGTGAGTAGTATTGCATTGTATATATGTACCACATCTTCTTTATCCATTCATCTGTCAATGGACATTCAGGTTATTTCCATGTTTTGGCTATACGTTTGTTCTCTACATCTGTGTCTCTATTTCTGCCTTGCAAACTGGTTCATCTGTAACATTTTTCTAGATTCCACATATAGGCATTAATATACGATATTTGTTTTTCTCTTTCTGACTTACTTCACTCTGTATGACAGTCTCTAGGTCCATCCTTGTCTCTACAAATGACATGTATCTTTTTGAATTATAGTTTTGTCTGGGTACATGCCCAGGAGTGGGATTGCTGGGTCATATGGTAATTCTATTTTTAGTTTTCTGAGGAACCTCCATACTGTTTTCCATACTGGCTGTACCAATTTACATTCCTACCAATAGTGTAGGAGGGTTCTCTTTTCTCCACACCCTCTCCAGCATTTGTTACTTGTAGACTTTTTGATAATGGCCATTCTTACCCATGTGAGGTGGTACCTCATTGTAGTTTTGCTTTGCATTTCTCTAATAATTAGTGATGTTGAGCATCTTTTCATGTGCCTACTGGCCATCTTGTGTGTCTTCTTTGGAGAAATATCTATTAAGATCTCCTGCCCATTTTTCAATTGGGTTGGTTGTTTTTTTTGTTGTTGAGTTGTATGAGCTGTTTGTATATTTTGGAGATTAAGCCCTTGTCAGTCGCATCATTTACAAACATTTTCTCCCAGTCTGTAGGTTGTCTTTTCATTGTGTGTTTTTTTTTTTAATGATTTCCTTTGCTGTGCAAAAGCTTATAGGTTTAATTAGGCCCTATTTCTTTATTTTTGTTTTTATTTCTATTGCCTTGGGAGACTGACCTAAGAAAATATTGGTGTAATTTATGTTAGAGAATGTTTTGCCTTTGCTCTCTTCTAGGAGTTTTATGGTGTCATGTCTTATGTTTAAGTCTTTAAGCCATTTTGAGTTTATTTTTGTGTGTGGTGTGAGGGTGTGTTCTTTATTTTTTTCTGGCTGCTCTGAGTGGCTTGTGGAATTTTAGTTCCCTGACCATGGATCAAACCTGGGCCCCCAGCAGTGAGAGTATCGAGTCCTAACCCCTGGACTGCTAGGGAATTCCCCTATGAGGGTGTGTTCTAACTTCATTGATTTATATGCAACTGTCCAACTTTCTCATCACCACTTGCTGAAGAGACTGTCTTTTTCCCATTTTATATTCTTGCCTTAAAGGTGTATACTGTGAAAACTTGTAAACTACTTTTTCAACACTATTACCCTTCAAGGTAAGCAGAAAAGCTTTCTTTTTTTGGTTTGTGTTAAATCACATTAGATTTTACTGATTTTTAGGTTTCACCAGAGGCAGTTGATGAACCAGAGCCAAAATGAAGAGTTGTCTCCTCTTGCTTCTGTTGAAACAAGGGCATCCCTTGTACCAGAGCATTCCAGCCCTGTTCAAGATTGCCAGGTAGTCCAGGAAAGTGGTAAGAAGTTAATTGATTGCTGATCCTTTTTTTCCAAGTTGTTCGATCTGCTTGGTATCATAAAACAGAAAAAAAGTACATATTTTCATAATTGTTTATTTGTTAAGTCAACATTTGAATCATATTTTATATATATGTGTATACACAGATAGATGTATATAACTGTTGTATGTCTAATTTTTGAAAACATTGAGAGGACTGCTGCCTTTTGAATTGACCTGGTACTTTGACTATTCTTATGATTATTGCAAGAATTCATTTTCTTAAAAATATTTGGTTTGGTGTTTTAGGCATATTGGAGGAAATTACTGAAAGCATTTCATTGCATTTTACTATATTTCAGGGATTAGATTTCATTAAAAGGATACAACAGAAAAAATACCTCTTTAAACATTTAATGTTTTAAATGATATTCTGTTGATACTTTTTAGAACCCGTCATCCAAGTGAATTCATGGGTTGGAATAAGCAGTAATGATGACCAATTGTATGCTGTTAAGAATAACTTTCCAGCCTCCATACACACTACAAGATATTCTCGAAATGACCTGCACCTAGAAGACATCCAGACAGATGAAGACAAGTTAAACTGTAGTCTTCTCTCTTCAGAGTCTACTTTTATGCCAGTTGCGTTAGGACTCTCTCCAGTATCACCTACAGTTGAGCTGAGGCTGCAAGGCATTAACTTGGGCCTAGTAGATGATGGTGCTGCAGATGAACCTGTGAAAGGGCTGGAAAACAAGGGCCTTGGTAAGGAAAGGGAAAAGGCTTTTTGGGCTGCAAATGAGAATTCTGTTGAGATGACAAAAAGTGCTATCAGTACAGAGGTAAATGAGAAAGATGGGTTATTACCTTGTCCTGAGCCAACAGTAACCAATGCTGTCTTGAAGGATGATACCCACAGTCTTACATCTTTTCCTGTGTCAGTTGGACATGATGTCTTCCATACGCAGCCAGACAGTGAGGAAACCATGTCTCAAACAGCTTCAGAGAAACTGCCTTGCAGGGTTTTAACACACAGTTCTGTCACTTTGGAACAAGATAAAGTTGCCCTTCAGAAATTGAATGAAGCAGCCACCAAACTTCAGGCCTGTTGGCGGGGCTTTTATGCCAGAAACTACAACACACAAGCTAAAGATGTACGCTATGAAATCCGGCTGCGCAGGATGCAGGAGCACATTGTCTGCCTAACTGATGAAATACGGAGGTGGGTGAAAAGTCCCGTTTAGAACTTTTACAGTTTAGGTGCCATTTTGTTGGTTTTGGAGGTGTTAGATTCTTAGCATTGATTCAAAACACTGAATCATTGCTGTTGTGGCCGGGACATTTTCCATACCATGCTGCCACTCTTGCTTTGTCTCCTACAATATACTGAAAGCATCTTGAATGCAGGGACTGCCATATGTATCTCCGTCTCTAGTATAGCAGTTGGAACATAGATACAGCATAGCAATAAATTTTGAATGAGTGCATGCTATATGGACATCTATGTACCTAAACACAGAAGGTACAGAAAATATAGAAAAACTGAATAAGTATGAAAATGAGAAGATGAGAAAGTCTATATAGAACCCAGTAGGTAACATAAGAATTAAAGAAAATAGCAGGGACTTAAAAGGGGCTAAAATTTTGGGGCTGTGGTGGAAATTATTTGTTCATTCCATGGCTCCATGTTTCATGACTGTCAACCTAGGAAAATTAGAATTTCATAGATTCAGTCTGAATATTATTACGACTAGCAGTATTTATTAATATTATCAGGTGCGAGAGGAGGAAGCAGTAAAAGAGACTGAGGAGGGATAGCTGGAGTGATAGGAGAACTGGGAGAATGTGTGTCCCAGCTCCAACAGGGAAGTGTTTCAGGAGAGAAGAGAGGTGCTGTAAGAAGACAGAGAATTGTGGGTTAGATTTAGCAGCTGGAGGTTATGGGTGACTGTGTTGAGGATCCCCAAGACTGTCCCCAGGTTTGATGATTTGTAAAAAGGACTCCTAGGACTCAAGAAAGCTATTCTTTATCATTCATGATTCATGTTTATGAATGGTTCATGATTATGGTTTATTAGAGTGAAAGGATATAGATTACAATTAACAAAGGAAAAAGACACACAGGGCAGAGTTCAGGAGAGACCAAGTACAAGCTTCTAGTTGTCTTCTTCCAGTGCAGTTGTACAGATGGGGCTCAATTCTCCTGGCCACGATGTGTGACAACACCTATGAAGTATTGCCAACCAGGGAGGCTCACTTGAGCCTTGGCATCTGGGGTTTTTATTGGGGGTGAGTCACCTAGGCATTGAGTGCACGTGTGACTGACCTTAACTACTCAGACCTCTGCCCCCACCCAAGGTCAAACTGATACATTGTGGCCCAGGGTCTCAGGTGAACAAAACAGGTATTCATCAGAAAGCACATTGTTAGCATAAACTAAGGTCCCAGAGGTACAAAGATACTTTTATCAGGCAGGATATCCCAAGGGCTTGGAGGTTATCTCTCAGGAGCTGGTCAAGGCAGTCCTGTCTTTAGAATGTGCGGGTTTGAACACCCCAGTCCTGCTGAGTTAACCTTTTCCTGCCCAGTGAGCTTCTTAAGAGCAACTTCAGTGGGTGGTGGGATAAAGGCAGTTTGGAAAGGATTGAATAGTGAATGAGAGGTGAAGAGTGAGTAGTGAGTGTAGCCAACTTTTGAGAAGTGTTGCTGTGAGGAAAAGAAGAGAGTAGGTGGTTGCTGGAGGAAAGTGTGGAGTTAGGAGGATTCTTTTTTAAAGATGGAGGACTTAGAACAGGTTTATGTGTTGATGGAAATGATTATATGAGGAAGGAAAAACTGATGGTGCAGAGCAAAGAAAGAAGTGCAGGATGGAAGTTCTTGAGATGGTGAGAGAAGAAGAGGTCCAGTGCACAAGTAGAGGGAGTGGCCTGAGGTAGGAGCAGGAGAGGTGGTAGGTTTGTTGGTGAGGGATGGGGAAGTCCTGTCTGATGGTTGCTTCTCCTTTTCCAGTAATACACAAGATAGGGTCAGCACTTGGAAATGAGGAGAGGGGTGAGGATGTGGGAGGTTTAAGGAAAGAGGTATGAGGTATGGGGTATTCATCTTAAAAGTGAACTTATAAGGGGAATGGAGAAGGATTACTGGAGAGGGTGAGGAAAAATTTAAAGTGCAAAACAATAGGTCAGACTGTATGATTTTCATCAGCAACTCTCAGCTGTTCCATTCTGGTTTTGGGCATGGTTCAGCCAGGAATGCGGTTTTTTCCAGGTGAATATGATGGGGGGAGAGGTAAGGGCAAGGGAGCTGAAGATACTTGGGAGGGGAATGCTTATGATGATGGATCTTGGAATTTAAATGAGGTAAAAAGAAAGACAGGAGAAAGGGGTCATTTGTTTGATGGTCATAGATGAAGATTGGTTGGCCAGGTTGTTGCACACTGTGGCAAGAACAAGTGAACTGGGAGAATTGGACATAGTGGTTTGTGTTGGTGCTTGAAATCATTTTTGAAAATGGTGTAGTCAGAATGCTTGGGTCTAGAGTGTCACAGAGGATGAGTGATGGGGGTGATAGAGCATCCATGTGAATGTCGAGGGCTCCAGAAATGACAAGGGGAACAGGGAAGAGAAAAAGATTAGTGCTGAACCTTCAGTAAATGGGGGCCAATAATGGGAGGTCAGTATTTGAAAAAGAGTTTGAGGGAAATTCCCTGATGGCACAGTGGTTAGGAATCTGCCTGCTAACGCAGGGGAC
Source organism: Hippopotamus amphibius kiboko (assembly GCF_030028045.1). Lineage (NCBI taxonomy): Eukaryota > Metazoa > Chordata > Mammalia > Artiodactyla > Hippopotamidae > Hippopotamus > Hippopotamus amphibius. The sequence goes on along the minus strand of NC_080195.1, from coordinate 68,552,049 downwards.
GTGGGTTGGAGCCCTGGTCCGGGAAGATCCCACATGCCGCGGAGCAACTAAGCCTGTGCACCACAACTAGTGAGCCTGTGCTCTAGAGCCCGTGAGCCACAACTATTGAGCCCTCGTGCCACAACTACTGAAGCCTGTGCACCTAGAGCCCATGATGCACAACAAGAGAAGCTGCTGCAATGAGAAGCCTGTGCACTGCAACAAAGAGTAGCCCCCACTCTCAGCAACTAGAGAAAGCCTGCATGCAGCAACAGACCCAAAGCAGACTAATTAATTAATTAATTAATTAATAATTTAAAAAAAGAGTTTGGGGAAATTTAGCAGGATGGCTGAAGTTCTTGAAGCAGGAAGGTTAAGAATCATTTGTAAACAGCAGTGAGAAGCAATGTTATGACCCTGATGTATGAATGAAAAAAGTAGCTGCCACTTGAGAGGACTACAGTGCCCTTAGAAATGAGTCTGATTTGCTCAAGTAAAAGTTCGGAGAAGAGGTTGAATGTATATGGGAGTTTGCTGATTATAAATCAGGAGTCCCACATGGCATAGTAGGAGGGTTTGGGGGGCTAGAGAAAGTAGGTCAGAGGTTCGGAACAAAATGGGGTGACAGTTTAAGAGATAATGGACAGCTAAGAGAACCTTAAGTGTGTGATTAGGTTAAGTATGGAGAAGGGGGCAGTGAGCCCAGAGTGAAACTTTAAAGAATGAGGGGAAGTTATGGATGGGGAGGTCTGTTGATGATAGCAAGGAGTATGTCAGCAGGCAAACGGGGATGTGAAATTTGATGATTAGTCCTACTGGTCTCTTAGAAGAGGGTGTTTCAAGCTGTGATCCTGATGCTTTCTGCATCTCCTCCCCTTTGGTGTGTTTGGCTGGGAAATTGAGGCCGGATAAAGAGCCATTTAATATTTTATTTTTCATTACTGGCAATACTTTGTAGAACCAGTATAATCTGAATTTCAGTTACATTTTATTTGGCTTCTATGTTGAGTCATAGTTTAAAGCTAAAGTTTCACTTAGATATTCTAAAAGTGGAAAGGACTGTAATTAGATTATTAATCTCTTTACAATGTATATGTTTATTCATCATAACAAGAAGTACAATTAAAAGCACCCTTTCTTGTATCAGTAATGGATTTTGAATTATTGTAGATTAAGAAAAGAAAGAGATGAAGAACGTATTAAAAAATTTGTACAAGAAGAGGCTGTCAGATTCCTTTGGAACCAGGTAAGCCCCCTCCTGCTGAATTACCTACTGTGTGAACAAAGAAAAATTCTAGATTTCCTGAGATAATCATAGAGTAGTTACAGGTAAGGTAAGTACCCTTTCTCAAGGTTAAGGTTGTTGTTTGTGTTCCTTGCCACTAACTCTGAACTAGGACAGTGAATTTTGTTATATTTTATTTAGCCTGAAGAAAAATATTTTCATAATTTTGACCAGAAAGATAAAGAACTATAACACTGAGAGTACTAAATTGAGGGATATTGTTATAACTTTCCAATAGATATAAAAAGCCCGATTTGAAGTTTCATGTAGCTGTCTTGTTTTATCTTTTGAGACTGTTTGAATGAAAGGTGATTGAAATGGTGTGTGATGGCTACAATATGCATGTCCTAAAAAGTACACATGACTTCCAGGGAGAGAGTTTGAATCTTGTAGTAGCATACTTTAGGGACAGTTCAGACATCGGTTTTACTATTATTGTATCCCACCAAATATTTTTTGATGATAATTCCTTGGAAGTATTTTTATAAAAGAATTTCTTATAATAGGATTTTACCTATAATATTATATTTGACAATATATAAAAAGATCTGGAAGGCTACATATCAACCTGCTATCAGTGATTACCTTGGAGGATGGTCAAAGGGAAACTAAAAAATTCTATATATTGCTTTCTTGTTGTAGATTTTACAGTAAAATTTTGGGATTTTAAGTATACTTTGAAAATGTAAAGGTCGGGGAATTCCCTGGCGGTCCAGTGGTTAGGACTGCCCTTCCACTGCAGGAAGCATGGGTTCGATCCCGGGTTGGGAAACTAAGATCACACAAACTGTGTGGTACAGCCGGAAAAAAGAAAAAAGAAAAAAAAAGTAAAGGTCATATTATTCAAGAACTTGGGGGCATTTTTAGGTATTTTAGAGTTGTGTATACTACATTGTTAGTTTTTAAAAACTCTTATCCCAAATGGGTATCTAAAATGAGACTTTTAGAGAATCTGCTTATATTAATAGGCTCTAATCTATCTTATTAAATAGACCTCAGTGTGTATTATTGAGCACCTTATTGACCCTTTAGTCAGCTATACATGTGCTATTATGCTTCTGATTGTTTTTCCAGTAGGGGCAAGAGAATTGCTTTGGTCTGTCCCTGCTTTCCTGGTGAGGACCTTTTATTACCAAGGATGTGAACCATTTGCGCCAGCCAGGTCTAGGCTGGGGTGCTTTGGAAAGGATAAGGGGAGTCAGGTCATTTCTAACCCCAGTTCTGCCATCTGCCATTTACCAACTTCACAAGTATTGGGGGGAAAAAAGCTCAAAGGACAGTTGTAAAACAGGCATGGTTTATATTTTGCGGTAAAACTATATCCTTTGGTTTGTAGGTAAGGTCTCTACAAGCTTGGCAACAGATGGTGGACCAGCATCTGAGTTCCTGCCATCTTGCTGTTCCTCCTATCACAAGTACTCTGGTGCCATCTAAACCTCCATCATTCAGCCAAAGTCAGGAGCCCTCTTCTGATCAAAATTCTGATTGGTTCATTGCTCCTGATGAAGCTCCTCAAGAGAAATCCTTACCAGAATTTCCAGACTCTGGTTTTCATTCCTCCTTAACAGAACAGGTTCACTGTTTACAGGATTCTTTGGATTTTGAAAAAAGTTCTACAGAAGGTAGTGAAAGTTCCATAATGGGGAACTCCATTGACACAGTCAAATATGGCAAAGAGTCAGATGTAGGGGGGGTTAGTGAAGAGCACGGTGAATGGAGTAAGGAAAGCTCAAACAGTGAGCAGGATAATAGTCTGCTTGAACAGTATCTAACTTCGGTTCAACAGCTAGATGATGCTGATGAGGGGACACATTCTGATGAAGGGACGGGAGATAGTAAGCTTCACACAGCTCGTTCCCTTGACAAGTTAGATGTCTTGTCTGACAGTGCTTCTGTAGATGATGCTCATGGCACATCTCATACTTTGCAAGATGAAGGCAACCAGACACCAGAGAATTGTGAATTAAATGCAGAAGTTCAAGGGCAGCAGTCAGAATGTGACTCTGCCTTTCAAGTATTGCATGTTGGTATTATTGTGTAGCATGTCTGGTTGCTTGGGGAGCAGAAGTCTACTTAATTTAAGAATGTTTTCAGTCGGGTTATTTTTGGGAAGAATATTTCTCCCAATTTTGTTACTATTTATATAGAATTTATATTCTTGTCTCATATTTTCCACATCCTAGGTACTAAGCTGAATCTTCATTTTGATTTAGTTGGCTTTTTACTTAGCTATAATGTATCTAACAATATTTATATTGAAAGCCACTTGCACTTTAACAACTAAATTGCATCAACAGTATTTCTGTGTTTTTATGTATTCATTTCCTTTCAAAAATAAACTAGAATACCTTAAAGAAGATAGAAAATTTTTACCTTAAAGATATAAATAAGAGAATTTTAATTCTTCTGTATGTGAGGAAATTACTTATGTAGTGAGGAATGCGATTGGTTACAGTAAATATAGATTATAAATAAAAGGATTGTGAACTACTGAAATTTGCCAGCCTCCTTGGAGTAAGAACATGTGTTTTTAAGCCTTTTTTCCTCCCTTATGAGTTAATGAAAACCTCCTTGTAAGTGAGTTGGGAGAAAAGGTAAGATTATAGGATTTTTCAGTGGAGATGATTAAATTTTCTCATGGAAAACTTTAGTTAATGTCATGTATCACTTTTAACATATGAAGCAAAGTGTTCCATCCAGAATTAAAGTCAAGCTTATTTAAAGAGACAACACAAGACTATTTCTCTTAGGTATCGGCTCCATTCACTTGGAATAATGTCACAGCAAACATTTATTATCTTTTCGTTCAGTGATTTTTTTTACCTCATAGATAAGCATTTATGTGCCAGTATATTGCCAGAAATTAATGTTCGTTTTCTTTGTTCCTGCTTTATATTTGCTTATGTATTTCAGCAGAGGCCCATGGTCATTTACTTCAGTCTTGACCTCTGCCTCATAGAAAAGAACATTTAAAATAATACCAGTGGTAGAATATGAATGACATTTTTTTAAAGGACTATTTTCTATCTAAATCTCTGAAAAAGTGCCACATTTGCAAGACAATTTAATGGCAGTAAAGAAAAAATAAACCTCATTTATTTCTTTACTCATTAAAGAGAATATATATCTGTAACTCCAGGAGGAAATGATAATACTGTGTTTGAATGTTATAGATAGATGCATTTGCAAATCAAGGATAATTTTTGGAAACTTAATATTTTAATCTTTGAGAATGTTCAGATGTCACTGAATAACACATATCTGACTTCCCCCCAATCTGTGGACACAATGATTTAAAACTATGGCAATACTTAAGTATTCTCTAAATTTAGGTGCTAAATATGTATTCATCATTCAGTTACAGTTACTAGGTCCCCTTCTTTGAAGTTATATAAAATAAAAACTGGTCCTTCTAAGAATAAAGTCAGGGATCATATGTTATACTTTGTTGATAGTTAGAAACATTTCTCCAGTATTGGTAAGATGTGTTTTTTCTCAGTTTATAAATAGGTTTATAAATATGTAGCACTCAGGTTGAGAAGACTTGGATTTCCTTCTCAGAAATCCAGAATCTCTTGCAAAGGAAAGATTTTCTGTCTCATAAACAAAACAGCAGTCTTACATTCAAAGGATTTTCCCTAATGAAGCATGTTAAATAAAAATAGAATTTTTAACTTTTTAAATAACGCTAATTATCTTTTATGAATGATTTTGAATTTCTTCTTAAATCTACCCTATTTTTCTATTTACAGTTAAGTGCCTCATTTGCTGCCCATAGTTAGACAAAGGAAAACAACTTGCACTGCGCTAGTACCAAAATGCTGCTTCATGGTGCATTAATCTCTCATAAAAACTCCTGGAATGTCATGGTTCAGTATTACCTTAGTAGGTTTCTGCTGACATCTTCTCTCTCTTCTCTTTTTTTGAGAAATGGCAGAACACAACTGAATTCATTTGAACATCAGCATTTGCCAGCAAGATTTCCTTTTTTACCTTTGCCTTGTTTTTCTAGCCCATAAATGGTATTCAGCATACTTTTATTTTGAAATTGGCAGAATATGATAATGACACACTCAGCTCTTCATTCTATTTAACTTTACTAGTGTTTTGAAGTGCAAGAATATTAAAGAGCCCCCAGTCTTAAATGTACAGATTATCTTGAATGTAAATAGGATGAAAATAATGTAAATTAGAATGCAGGAAAACTGTGGCATAGACTTAATATATTTTAATAGATTTACAATGTAATTTAAGATTAGTTCTTTAAGATATTTGTTTTTAACTTTATGAGTTATTCATCAGTCTGGCTAAAGAGGGAATGGGTCTAGTAAGGTTTGAGAAGTTGAGCTTTAACACAGTCTTTATGTTTTTCTAATAGGAGAGGTTAAGTTCAGCTCTGCTATTTTAGTTCAGTTCTCTTGATTTATGGACAATTCAATATATCAGTTAAATATTCCTTCAGAAATGCACAGAATCATGCAATGTGAGAATTGTAAGGAACCTTAGAGATTGTCTATTCTAATCTCTTTGTTTTAAAGATGAAACTAAAGCACAGAGAACTTAATGACTTTTCTGAGCTTATAGCTAGTTTATAGGGAAAAAAAACTGTGGGAACTTAAAAGTTATTGTATTCCAAAATTTTATTATATACTTTCTATTATTCTTTACATTTAGTAAGTCAGTAAGAAAGTCTCTACATATTTTTCATTCTCTTTGAAAGAGAAAAAATACTTCTGAGAGAACTAAAACTCTACCACTCAAGGCAAAGTTGCTTGTAGAAAACAACTGATTCGTTCAGAACCCTGAGTGAATTTTCCCCAAGAAATGTGATTCAATTAAAATGTAATGCAGTAGAAATTAACATTTTGAAAGAATAACTGCATCTTGGAGTCTGTTTCTTTGATGACAAGAAGTATAACAGATTGCTGAGATATATAAAATTTTCTAGTGAAAAGCTAGTTTGATTATATTTCATCTTCAGTTTTATAGAACAACAGATGTTAAAGTTTTAACTCTCCTGGTGTGCAGAAAGCTTCTATCATGACAATTGATACATAAACAATATAGTTTGATTTTATGAATTCAATTATAAAAGGCCTTATAATATGCATGTTTTTAGGAAAATATTTAGCCACACTGTTGTTAGTATATATGCAGAACACTTTATTCTTGAATAATGTGGGTGCCATTCTTGAGTGTGGATTTTTCTTTTGTTTCGGATTATTTTAAATATACAAACACCATAATAAGTGTATTTTCATGTTATCTACTTAAGACAGATCTAGTTCCAATTTTAACAAGTATTTTCAGAAACAACACGGACTTAAGTTGTCATACTATCTCCCTTGGTAGTTTTTTGGGCACTGATTCTTAGAGTTGGATTTATAACAATAATATAAAATATAAAATTTTTTTTTCTGGTCAGTTAAGACATAATAAAAAGGGAAAATATAAAATAAGGCTTATCAGTTTCCCACTTGTAAATGAAAAGTAAAAGACTCTTAATTATTTAATGTGTATTTTTATTTTGCCCCGTATCTTATTGAGGAATATTTATTATAATACTTTAACTTTTAAATATATGACCCCCTTATTTATGAAATAAAGCAGAAAAGGGCTGTAAGGAGCATTATAAACATTTTTAGTGATATTGTTTTCATTGATCAAACCTATTGTGCCATATTAAATTTAAAAGTCAAGTAAACATAGTAGTCCTCACCGCCTTGGAGAGAAACAGATAATTAACTGTCTTTTAAAAATGAGGTGCTTTTTATTTGTGAATGAGTGGAAATCATTCTATAATTTAATTCCTTAATTGATTTTAGTGGATAGTAGGAATCACTCTGTAGTAGCTTTGTTCATTTTCTTATTACATTTCTTTAAATATTTTGTAATAATTTTAATGTTGACAGTATGAGTTTAAAAATAGTTTGATTTTTCACTATTTTTAGATTTCTCTTTAATTTTATTGTAGAAATAGATGATTTAAAATAGTGGATTTTTTTTTGAAGACTTAATTTATATTACACTTATTTAATTTGTACTTGAGTCTCTAATTCTAAATAAAAAGTTTGTATACTTGTTTGAGTGATTCATCTGTTTATTATAGTGATTAGTAGTAATGGTTTTTATTCATTGTGCTTGTAATTATTGGGTAATGAAATAAAATTCAAACTATATTACAGATAGAAATTATTTTCTTTAATTTTATTTTTGGGTGCACTGTGCGGCATGCAGGATCTTAGTTCCCTGACCAGGGATCGAATCCGTGCCCTCTGCAGTGGAAGCATGGAGTCCTAACCGCTGGATCACGAGGGAATTCTGGCAGACAGAAGTTCTAAGAAAGGTCCAGAATATTGTTATATAAGTGAATTTACCGTAAAACAATCCTAGCTTTATGAAAGGAATGCTGACTTAGTTTTGTTTGGTGTAGATTTTGTTATTTTGAGGATACCTACTGGAATTCTCTGGGTAGAGAAGTGCAGATACCCCTCAAAGAGCATAACTGACACTGTCAGATGTTGAAACGGGGTGCTGAAAGTATTAGGGAGGGAGGGAGTAAATAGAGTAGAAGCCCTCTCATTTGATAGTTAGGACCTGTTAGTTGGTTCATTTTAATGGGCTGAATTGTATCCTTCCTTCCCCTCCCCCCAACCCCAGTTCATATGTTGAAGCCCTAACCCCCAAAGTGATTGTATTTGGATGAAAAGACTTTACAGAGGTAATTAAGGTTAAAAGAGGTCATAAGGGTGGGGCTCTGATCCAGTAGGACACAGAGATTGTTTGTCTGAGCATGCCCAGAAGAAGGCATTGGAGGACACAGCAAGAAGGCAGCCATCTGTAAGCCAGGAAGAGAGGTCTCATCAGACACCAAACCTGCTGGCACCTTGATCTTGGATTTCCAGCCTCTAGAAATATAAGAAAATAAATGTATGTTGTTTACTTCTCTCAATCAGTGGAATTTTGTTATGGCATCCTAAGCACAATAATACAGTTGGTTAATTCAAAATTAATTATAGCAGGAAATAATAAAAGATGATATATATACCTTAAAATTTTTAAAAATTCTTTATTGAAATATAATTGACATGTAATGAACTGCATATCTTTAAAGTGGACAGTTTGATACATTTGACATACGCCCATAAAACCATCACAACCCCTGAAAGATGCCTCATCTCCTTCATAACCCCTCCTGCTTTGGTTTCTTTTACTTGGCATAATTATTTAGAGATTCGTTCCTTTTTATTGTTGAGTCACATCCCATTGTATGTATTTGCTATGATTTGTTTTTGATATTTTTCCAACTTTATTACAATTTTTTCCAGCTTTATTGAGAAATAATTGACATGTAACATTGTGTAAATTTAAGGTGTACGTTTATCACAATAAGGTTAGTTAACATGTCCATCACCTCACAGTTATAATTTTGTGTGCTTGTATATATGTTGAGAACTATTCTCTTAGATCTATTCTCTTAGCAATTGTTGAAGAGTTTTATGGTATCATGTCTTATGTTTGTCTCATTTTGAGTTAATTTTTGTGAGTGGCGTAAGATAGGGGTCCAGTTTCAGTCATTGGCATGTGGATATCCAGTTTTCCCAACATCATTTATTGAAGAGACTATCCTTTCTCTATTGCATATTCTAGGCTCTCATCAAATATTAGTTGACTATATACGTATACGTTTATTTCTGGGCTCTCAGTTCTGTCCCATTGGTCTATGTGTCTGTTCTTAATGCCAGTGCCATACTGTTTTGATTAATATTGCTTTGAAATCAGGAAGTGTGATGCCTCCTACTTTGTTCTTTTTTCTCAGTTTTGGCTTTTTGGGTTCTTTTGTCGGTCCATATGACTTTTAGGATTGTTTTTTCTATTTCTGTAAAATGACACCATTGGAATCTCGTTAGGGATTGCAATCTGTTGATGGCTCTGGGTAATTTAGATGTTTTAACAGTATTAATCTTTTAATCCATGAACACAGGATATCTTTCCATTTATTTGTGTCTTTCTCAAGTTCTTTCATCAATGCCTTACTGTTTCCAGTGTAAAGAAATGTCACCTCCTTGGCTAAATTTATTTCAAAGTATTTTATTGTTTTTGATGCTATTGTGATAGAATTGTTTTATTTTTTTTTCAGATAGTTTGTTGTTAGTGTATAGAAATGCAACTGATTTTTGTATATTGATTTTGTATCCTGTAACTTTTCACTTGTATTCATTGATTATTTCTAACGGCTTTTTGGTAGCATCTTAAGGTTTTTTGCTGTATAAGATAATGTCATCTGCAAACAGACAATTTTACTTCTTCCTGGTTTGGATACTTTTTATTTCCTTTTTCTTGCCTGACTGCATTGGCTAGGACTTCCAGTATTATGTTGAATAGGAGTGGTGAGAGTGGGCACCCTTATTCCTGATCTTAGAGGAAAAGCTTTGAGGTTTTCACCATTGAGTATGATGTTGGCTGTGAGCTTGTCATACATGGCTTTTATTATGTTGAGGTGTGTTCCTTTTATACTCAATTTGTTGAGAGTTTTTTGTCATGAATGGATGTTGATTTTGTCAAATACTTTTTCTGCATAAATGATCATCTGATTTTTGTCTTTCATTCTATTAATGTGATGTATCACATTTATATTTTAAATTATATATTATTTATAAATTTAAATTATATGTTTATATATACATTATGTATTTGTATATATTATATGTATAACTACTATACATCATATATAACATAAAATTATTATATACAGTTGACATTTGAACATCACAAGGGTTAGGGGTCCCAACCCCCCTGCAAAGGCAAAAATCCTAGTATAACTTTACAGTCAGCCCTTTGTATCCAACAGTTCCACCTCAGAGGATTCAACTAACTGAGGATTGTGTAATCTTGTAGTATGTATGTATTGTAAAAATTCTATGTATAAGTGGACCTGTGCAGTTTAAACCCGTGTTCTAGGATCAACTGTATATATACCTGTGAAGTATCATATTTTTATTTTGTTTTGTTTTGTTTTATTCTATTCTAATTTTTTTTGGCTGTGCTGCACGGCATGCGGGATCTTAGTTCCCTGACCAGGGATCAAATCTGTGCCCCCTGCAGTGGAAGTGCAGAGTCTTAACTGCGGGACTGGCAGGGAAGTCCCTCATATTTGTATTTTAAGTGGTATATTATTTATAAATTATATATTTGCATACATCATATAATTATATACTATAAACTAATACATTATACATATTATTTTATAACATAATTATACACAATAATGTCAGGTATATATATGTTATGTATTTGTATGTTATATAATATGTAATTGTATTTATGTAATATTTATATAATATAAATAATATATATTTATAAATTATATATATTTGTGTATGTTGAAAGATCATCACATGGTGTATGATCCTCTTATTGTACTTTTGAATTCAGTTTGCTGGTGTTTTGTTGAGGAAGTATGTGACTTAACATATGATCTATCCTATAAAATATTCCATGTACACTTGAGAAGAATGTGTGTTCTACCACTGTTGGAAGGAATGTTCTATATGTCTGTTAGATCTATTTGGTCTGTAGTGTTGTTGAAATCTACTATTTCCTTACTCATTCTTTCCGTGGATGATTTATCCATTATTGAGAGTAGAGTATTAAAATCTCCAAGTATTATTGCACTACTCTTTATTTCCCTTTTTAGTTCTGTTTGTATTTGCTTTATGTATTTAAGTACCATGATGTTGGATGCATAAGTATTAATTATAGTTATGTCTTGGTGATGGATTGATCCCTTTATCATCATATAATGACCTTTGTCTCTTGACATTTTTGTCTTAAAGTCTATTTTATCTAAGTATAGCTACTCGTACTTTCTTTTGGTTACCATTTGCTTGAAATATCTTTTTCTCTTCCTTCACACTGTGTGTGTCCTCAAAGCTAAAGTGAGTCTCTTGTAGGCAGCATGTCATTGAATCTTGTTTTTTCATCCATTCAGCCATTCTCTGTCTTTTGATTAGTGAATTAAACTATTTACATTTAAAGTAATTATTGATAGGTAAGGACTTGTTATTGCCATTTTGTTAATTGTTTTCTGACTGTTTTGTAGATGCTTTCTTTGCTTTCTTCTGCTTTTGCTAGCTTCCTTTGTGATTTGATGAGTTTTTTTTTTGTGGTGGTATGCTTTAACTCCTTTATTCTAATCTTTTGTGTATTTACTACAGTTTTGTGTGTGTGTGTGTGTGTGTGATTACCATGAAGCTTACATAAAGTGTCTTATATTTTTAACATTCTATTGTAAGCTGATAACCATTTTGATAGCATATAGAAATTTTATACTTTTAGTATACTTTTAGGTAATCTCACATTTTAGGTTATTGATGATACATTTTTAGTATTGTGTATCCAATAAGAAATTTTGGTAGTTATGGTCTTTTTTTTGGTTACAAAGTATTTAATTTCTGGTACATTGTAAGAACTGACATTTAAAAATGAAATTATTACAACATTTTTCTATATGTATCATGAGAAATCAAGTACTCTAATTTTATAACTACCATAATCCATTTAAAATTACTCTTCTGTAACAATTAGAAAATTTCCATTGTTCCTTTTTGTTGTTGTTGTTAACTCATGTTTCTATTCCACTATACTCCCAAAGATATTTATCCTTGAATAATATATTTTGTGTTTGAAAAATATTTTGTTGATCATCATATCATGCTTATCTGTAACAATGTATGCATAGAAGTTTAAATTTAAATTTTTAATTTTCTCTAACCATGAGACTTTGTGTCCTGAATTTTTTTCTGGATTGAGTTACCATTTATCATTTTTAGTAATACATTCTTTTTCATTTATTTTTAAAATTTACTTAATTTTTATTGACATATAATTGATATACAATATTATATATTACAGGTGTACAATATAGTGATCACAGTTTTTAAAGGTTATACTCCATTTATAGTTGTCATAAAATATTTGCTATATTCCCTGGGTTGTACAATATACCCTTGTAGCTTATTTTATACCTAAAAGTTTGTACCTCTTAATCTCTACCTCTATCTTTCTCCTCCTGACTTCCCCCTCCCCACTGGTAACCACTAATTTGTTCTCTATATCTGTGAGTCTGCTTCTTTTTTGTTATAATCACTAGTTTGTTGTATTTTTAAGATTCCACATATAAGTGATATCATACAGTATTTGTCTTTCTTTGTCTGACCTATTTCATTTAACACAATAAATAACTTATTTCATATAACATAACAAATGCCCTCCAAGTCCATCTACATTGCTGCAAATGGCAAAATTTCATTTTTTATGGATAAGTAGTATTCCATTGTGTATGTGTGTGTGTGTGTGTGTGTATTTCTTTATCCATTCATCTATTTGTTGATGGACACATGTTGCTTCCACATCTTTGCAATTATAAATAATGCTGCTATGAACATTGGGGTGCATGCATCTTTTCTAATTAGTGGGTTTTTTTTTTCTTCAGATTAATACCCAGGAGTGGAATTGCTGAGTCATATGGTGGTTCTATTTTTAGTTTTTTGAGAAACCTCCATACTGTTTTCCACAGTGGCTGCTCCAATTTACATTCTCACCAACAGTGTAGGAGGGTTCCCTTTTCTCCACATCCTTATAAACACTTGTTGTTTGTGTTCATTTTGATGATAGCCATTCCGACAGGGGTGAGGTGATAATCTCATTGTAGTTTTTTTTTTTTTTTTTGGCGCATGGGCTTAGTTGCTCCACGGCATGTGGGATCTTCCTGGAGCAGGGATCAAACCCGTGTCCTCTGCATTGGCAGGCGGATTCTTAACCACTGCGCCACCTAGGAAGCCCCTCATTGTAGTTTTGATTTGCATTTCTCTGGTGGTTATTGACGTTGAGCATCTTTTCATATGCCTGTTGGCCATCTGCATTTCCTTTTTGGAAAAATGTCTGTTCATTTCTCCTGCCCATGTTTTAATTGGTTTGTTTGCTTTTTGATGTTGAGTTGGATGAGCTGTTTATATATGTTGGATATTAATCCCTTATTTATCATATTTGCAAATATTTTCTCCCATTCAGTGGATTATCTTTTTGTTTTGTCATTATGGTCATTTTTAGTACATTTCCTTTATGACTTTTTTTTTTGGTGGGCCCCACAGCTTGTGGGATCTTAGTTCCCTGACCAGGGATTGAACCCAGGCCATGGCAGTGAAAGCATTGAGTCCTAACCACTGGACCACCAGGGAATTCCCTCCTTTTTAACTTCTAAACTACAGTTGTAAGTGAATTACACAACAACATTGAAATATTAGAGAATCTTATTTTGACTGTAGCATTACCAGTGAGTTTTAGACATTCATGTTTTTATGATGTTAGCATTCTTCTGTTTCTGCTTGAAGATTTGATTCTGCTTTAGTATCCCTGGTAAGGCAGGTCTAGTGCTGATGAACTCCCACACCTTTTGTTTGTCTGGAAAAAATTTTCCCCCAGTTTTATTGAAATATAATTGACGTACAACACTGTATAAGTTTAAGGTATACAGTATAAGAATTTGACTTACACTTATCATGAAATGATTATCACAATAAGTTTGGTGAATATCCATCCATGTAGATACAAAATTAAAGAAAAAAAATTTTTTCTTGTGATGAGAACTCAAGATTTACTCTCTTAACAACCTTTGTATATAACATACAGCAGTGTAAACATTACATCCCTGGTACTTACTTATTTTATAACTGGACCACCTTCATCCAACTCCCCCTCTCCCAACCTCCTGCCTCTGGTAACTGCAAATCTGATGTCTTTTTCCGTGAGTTTGTTTTTTGTTCTTGAAATATAACTAGATTCTATTCTGTTCCATTATTTATTTGTTTATATCAATACTACACTATATTGATTACTATAGCTTTACACTAAGTCTTGAAGCCAGGTAATTTAAGTCCTTCATTGTTGTTCTTTTTCAACGTTGTTTTCTTTGAGTATAGATGCTCTGGGTTTCTGTGGCTTTTGTGTATAAATTTTACCTGTTGACGAAAATTCAATTAACTATCAAGTTAAGAAGAATAAAAATGGAGTTTTATTCAAGCCAAACTGAGGATTATAACCCAGGAAGCAGATTCTCAGACTGTTCTGAGAACTGTTCCTCCTGTTAGAAGTTGAAGGCACAGTCACATACATTTTTGAGACAAAGGATTGTACATCAAAATGACATACTGATATTATACATAAAGTTCACCAAGGATATGTAGTTCAGGTAAGCACGTACAAAGCAAACAGCAAGTCACCATGACCCCCTACAGAGCTGGGAAAGAACATTATTCTTTTAAGAAATTACATTGCTAGCATCAGAAGAAAGAAAAAACAAAGATCTTAATAGTTGAGCAGGCACTCCCATGTTTGAGGAGCTCTGGTTAATGTGTAATGCAGAAGCACATTGCATTTTAGGGAGGGAGGAGGCCCAAACAAAGACACAGAGGGAATTTTATGTTTAATTTTTTCTTGTCCTGACTTAAAATATATATTTTATTTCCTCAGCCTATAGTATGCCATTTCAATTTTTATTTCTCTAGAATGGAGAGCTTAAAAGCTCTTGTAAAACCATCCAAATGCGGAATACTTCTGGATAATTTTTCCCTCTGATCTTTGATAATTTTCTTGTCTATGCCTAACTCAATAGCAGTTTTTTTTTGTTTTATTCTTTTAAGCAATTCAGTTTTGAGTCTTTCTAAAGCACTCAACTATGTTTTCCAAGAATATTTTCTTTTGACACTTGATTGCAAAGGTTCATATAATAGATAACTAGATCATATAATTATAACAACATTATAAGTGGCATAAACTGGTTTAGAAACAAACAGAGCTCGAATTGGTGAGACTGGAAGTACACGCTCTGAAGAGAGGATTGAGAGCAAGTCAGTATAACAAAGGTTTTTGTGTACTTTCTCTTTTGTCTTTGAAGGAAAAGAAAATCTTTTTGTACTTCAAAAAAGACTCTTCCAGGGATTTCCCTGGTGGTTAAGACTCCATGCTTCCAAGCTCAGCACAAACCATGACCTTTTATCTCTTGGTAAGGAAGTGTTCCAAGCCAAAGTCTCATGCATGAAACACTGCCTTTCCCAACAAGAGGCAATTAAAGTTGAATGAGATCATAGGGTTGCACCCTAACCTGATGAGAATGGTGTCTTTATATGAGGAGGAGGAGACACCAGAGAGTTCTCATTCTCTCTGCCACATTAGGACACGGTGAGAAGGTGTTTATTTACAAGCCAGAAAGGGAACTGTCACCAGGAACTGAAATCAGCTGGCATCTTGAAGTGGGGCTTCTAGCCTCCAGAACTATGAGAAAATAAATTTCTGTTGTTTAAGCCACTCAGCCCATGGTATTTTATTATGGCAGCCTGAGCAGACTAATACAGGCACCAAATACCTCTTCTAGTCTCCTACCCTCGGCAGCTTCCTCTCACTGTCTCATGGTGTTTTAGAATAGGGTGGTTGGTATCCAATGTGATAACAGTCATTTATTTTGAACAATGGCTTGATGGTTCTTGGGGCCCAAATTTCAGTCACTTGTTCAAAAGGAGGAAGCAGAGGAACTGAACCAGGAGCTAACGTGGGCTCAGGAGTACTTATACCACAAGCTTCTGCCATTGAAGATGAAGCCAGATTTGCTGGTGAATATCCCTCAAGTTAGCTGCATCAGAAACAAGCTTAATTTGCTTTTGTTTATGTAAACTTAGGATGCACTCTTTGCTTTACTTAGAGAAACAAAGTTTAGTAATATTAGCATCTAAACCATTTCTGCAGACAGGTCAGAAATGACCAGTTCCTTTGGTTTCATATCAACACATACAAACCTATGTCCTCATTTTTTCCCCAAGCTCAAAGTTAGGTTATCATAAATGCAACATTTAGAAATTCCTTATGCTATGTCATAACCTGAGACTGGGAATTCAAGAGGAAGAGATTTGGGACAGTCTTCTAGGTAGTTTTCATTTGTTTTCTCACTTATTCCTGAGTGCAGGTAGTGTTGCCCCTAATTTACAGTTGAGGAAATGAACTTAGAGAAGTAATTTATCTAGGAGGGATGGCACTGCTAATCAGAGACAAAGCTGTGGATTAGACTCAGTCAGGCTAGGCGCCAAAGTGTATGTTTTTTTGTACAGTTATTCTGCATTGGGAGTGTGGTGCCTTTGCAGTCAGAGATCTTTTAAGAATCTAGTAGTGAGGGACTTCCCTGGTGGTCCAGTGGTTAAGACTCTGCCCTCCCAATGTAGGTGGCCAGGGTGCGATCCCTGGTCAGGGAATTAGAGCCCTCATGTCACAACTAAGACCTGGTGTAGCCAAATAAGTAAATATTAAAGAGAAAAAAAGAACCTAGTAGTGATGGACAGGCATCTCTGGTCCCTGCCACTCTTGTTTGTGTCTGTAATAACTGTAAAATACAAGATCACTCAAATGCCTTAGGGTAATGAGTGCCTGTGTGAATGAGGGTTAATAAGGATCACTAATGTGGTCCAAAACCATGACTAGAACTAAACATGTTCTGTTTAAGTATTTGCCACCTGCCAGACAACCAAACCGTGAAAGATAGATGGCAGGGAGTCCACCTAGTGGAAGACAGGACTTAATTAGAGCAGAAGTCGATCATCAGGCACAGAGGCAATGAAAACCACCTTTTATGAGTACAAAAGGCTGATCCTCAAGAAAGAAGAACGAAATGATTACCCCAGAAGAGACTGCCCCATGTAGAACCTCCTTTTATTCCAGTCATACGGGTCACCCATGCATTCAGACCTGCCATGAAAACTTCTGAATGAGCACATAGAGTCCATTGTGGTCAGTAAATGTCATATAATTTGACCTTGAGACAATCAACTGGGGAAGTCTGCTTTTCGAGCCTGCGTTTTGCTGGGATAACCCCACTGTGTTCCCAGCCCTGAGGAACACAGAGCACCCCAGTCATCCCTTCCAGATTCCTGAGCAAGTGCTTCTGTCTTCGAAGGACTCCTCTCAGTTCCTGAATTTCACATAGTTGCTACCGACGCTTTACCGCTTAGAAGCAAGTCCAAAATAGAAGTGGAGGGGCCGGGGGGAAGTAGTCAGGCCTTTTTGTTAGAAGACCCATATCACGTACAGGGGGAGTAAAAGCCACGGGGTTGTTTTAAGGGCTAATAGAATACGTCGACAAGTTTAAAGTAAGGAAAGATTCAAAGACCCGCCGGCTCCGTGCTCGAGCTTGGCACATCGTGTTTCTCTGGTGCAGGGCACAAAACACTGTGCCACGGAGGAGAAAGACGGCCCAAGCAGGGGCATCTCCGGATCGGTCATTTTTCGGTGCCAAGAAAAAAGCTTCGAAACAGATGCTCCCTGGGGAAACCCTGATGTCCGAAGGCGGCAGGAGCCGGGTCCCGACAGGGGCCAGAGCTCAGACCACAGGGCGACAGCAGCAGGACACCCCGCGCGCGAGACGCGGCGCGGAGCTCGACAGGCGCCAACGCTGCGTCCTGATTCTGCGGGACGTTCTGCGCTCGGAGCCCGCGGCTGTCAGTCAGCGTCATCGGCCCGCCCCTCCCACAGCTCAACCAATCGCAGCCGGGGGTCGGGGGTGAGGCCAAGGAGCTGGGCCAGGAAGCCCGGGCCAGTCGGCCTGGTGCAGCGGCGACGGACGGGGGCGACCGGGGCGCCCGGGTCCCCGGCAGCCGGAGAGTGCACGGCGGGAGGCCGGGCTGGAGGTGAGTGTCGGCCTGCGGCTTGTGCTCCGGCGCCGGGCCGGGCCGGGCGGCTGCCGCCCGAGCGAACCATGACCCGGCTCCTCCCGGGCGCCTCTCGGCTGCCAAGCCCCTTCCTCCGCGCTTTGGCTCCCGAGCTCCTGGCCGGGTGCAGAGGAGCTGCAGCCCCGGGGGTCATGGCTGGGGCACCTGAGCCTGGAACGGGAGGCTCCGGCCCGAGGCTGGGCAGAGTTGGAGCCCCCCGGCTGCCGCAGCTGGTCCCGGGGCGGGGCTGGGCGCGAGCATCTCCATCCTCAGCTTTCCCGACTTGCTGCAGCGCCCGCGGGAGCAGCCGCAGCGCCGCGGAGCCCAGACTTCTGGGCAGCCAGAGACCCCTCCCGCTAACACTTTTTCTAAGCGAGTGCGGGGCCGTTGGAGACGCCTTGCTCCTCTGCCCGCATCTCCAGTCCCATCGCTTCTCCGAGCCCAGCTGCTTTTTGGCTGGCGGTTCTCTCATGCGTTGGACTGTTCTGGTTTTACTGAGCTGCCGTTTTGGGACATCACATTCAGGTCGCTTGGGTAGAGTGTGACTTTACAAGGTGTGATGTGCATACTCTGCCTGGCCTGTCGTTCATCTCCACTTGATCAAGACCACTAGGATGGTGGTAAGAGGGAGTCTCAGGCAGGATTTATACAATATTTGTACTTGTCGGTAAAATTTTCCTTGCTTTTATTATTTACTCTAAAGGAGGATTGTTGCCACATTTTTTAAAAATAAAAGATCACGCTGCGCTGATGGGTCTCCCCCGTCCTCACTGTGGTTAATTATCATTTGGAACATCGGCGTGTGCTTGAAGCTGGCGGCACTCCCAGACCCTGGTAATTAATTGTCTCAATTCATGCAGTAGAACAGCGCACTGTTCCTCCATAGTGTTTGGGTTCTGCTTTTCTTTGACGGTGTTCAGTATCTTCTCTCTGTGTCTTTCATCCTCATAGTCTCTCAGGGCCTGATATAGTGCAGTTATTTGTTACTGAGAAAGGAAACGAAGGGATAGATCGCTGAAGTAGAGTTGGCTGTCCCCATTGCCCCAGAATCGGATTGTCATGGAGGAACAATGTAGGTTACAATTCAGACATCATTTCTGAAAGGCCATCCCTGACCAATCTGTACAAATCACACCCTCTGGCTACTCTATACCAGTGGTTCTCCTGCCTGGCTGTATATTATAATTATCTGCAGACCTTAAATAAAAAGCTGTTTCTCGGGCTCTACTCCTATGGATTCTGATCCAGTTGGTTGAGTGGCGTGCAGACATTGGTATTTTTATAAGTTTCGGGGATGATATTAACGGGCATGCAAGGTTAAAGACCACTGCCTATCAACATGCCCTATTTTTTTGTTATAGCACTTACTGCTTTGTGACTTATTTAACTGATTTGTTTACTTCTTTACCCTGCTTCCCCCTCCACCCCCCCCCCCCCCCGGGTATTATGAAAGCATTGGGGTGCTGCTTTGAAAGAAGGGAAGGCCTGGGTGAGTCAGCATTTTGGGCATGTGAGGTGGGGGTACGTGAAAGAAAAATGGACTGGGGAAACAAGTCCTGTAGACTTCGGTCCCTGTGCAGACTTCTGTCCTTGCTTCATTTTTGTCCTAGGATTGATCTTATTTGGTTGACCCATCATTGTCATGGTCTTGGATGAGTCTCCAGTTCTTTCTCTAGCCATCGCCCTGTTAAGTTTCAAACCCTTATTCAGCACCTTATGAAATACAGCTTCTCTTTGGAAAGTCTGAGATAGGAACATTTAAGTTGGGTATATTCCATGTAAATCTGTGCTTTTGTCTTTTATGTGGGAGGTCCTTGTATTCTGAATTGAAATTCCAGATACTTGCTCTGACAAGTACATTTATGTGGCAAGCAGGTCAGAGTGTTTAGGATGGAGACTGTCCCAGAAACTGGATGTGTGGTTGTTCAGTAATACATTGTTTTTGTGAAGTGGTTGTTGAAGAATGTTAGCCCTCAAGAGGGTGGGGTTGCTGCCTAATTTTTTTTTTGTACTGAACTCAAGTATTTCATTTGTGTTACTGACAAGTGTAATTCCAATTGATATAAGCAATCACTTTGTAATTCTCTTGTGAGATGGGGGTGGGAAGTCAGGTACCTAATGGCAGTATCGGGTTGTTGCCACAGGCCGTAAATAATTTAGATTGGCTGGTAAATAGTCTTAATCAAAATTTGGCAAAACAGACCCAGCAGACCATGGATTTTACTTTTCGCTTGTCCTTTGAACATAAATATGAAGCATGAGTAAGTGGTGT
Source organism: Hippopotamus amphibius kiboko (assembly GCF_030028045.1). Taxonomy (NCBI): domain Eukaryota; kingdom Metazoa; phylum Chordata; class Mammalia; order Artiodactyla; family Hippopotamidae; genus Hippopotamus; species Hippopotamus amphibius. The sequence continues at coordinate 68,531,765 of NC_080195.1, read as the reverse complement.
ACTAACACTTCAGAAAGATTTGAAAACAAGACTGCTCAAGTTGAGATTCCTCATGGAGTGATCACAACTCTTAGATGTGTCCAGATACCTCTTGTTTTCTCTAGTGATAGGATGGAGCATTGAACTACGTGATTATTCTAGTCTTTATGAAAGATAAGGACCTACTGTATAGCACAGGGAACTATACTCAGTACTCTGTAATGGCCTATATGGGAAAAGAATCTAAAAAAGAGTGGATATATGTGTGTGTATATATATATATATATATATATATATAACTGATTCACCCTGCTGTACACCTGAAACTAGCACAGCATTGTAAATCAACTATATTCCAATAAAAATTAAAAACAAAAAACATATGGAGCTTTTATCTGTGGTTTATATTTTTTCCAGTTATATTGCTATTTATAAGGTTTTGACCTTTAGCTCAGACCTGAGAGTGATTTGCCCTGTATAAGTTCATGAATATAAATAGCCAGTTATTGGGTTTTTTTTTTTATTACTAGGAAAGGAAATGTTCCTATCCTTACTCTGCCCACGACTTTGTGCTGAAATCTCTGTACATCTCTTTGCTATAAAATTGTATTCTTGATGTCAAATATATTTTCCTTTGCTTCATTTTCAGTATCTTTAACCTGTATTTCATGTGCTTATCTCTGTTGCAGCAGGAAGAATGGTATAAAAATGGAAAACATCAACATGTGCTTCGAATGTTACAAGAAAAGAATAAGGGTTATCACGATGGCTTGAATTCAGACTTTACACTGGAAGGAAAGTTAGATGTAAACCCTAATTTCTTAATTCTAATAAATATCTCTTCTTGGGAACTGGAAATTCCCCCCCCCCCCAAAAAAAAGGTAAATTAAATGCAATTATATATTTTTATTTTTTGTTTGATCTAGGAAATTTTTTTTTAGAGTCATGCCTATCTAGCACTATTGTTCTTACTCAATTCTAAGGCAGTTTGAGATACCGAATGATATTTTCCTGTTCTCTTTGCAAATAGATATCTTATTATAATGCCGAGGTTTTACATTTGTAGGAAAAACCCAGAAATCTGTTAGAGATTTCTTTTTTCACCTTGGAATCTTTCATTTTAAATTTGTTTTCGTATATCTGATTTAATGCCTTGATTTCCCCTTATGGCTCATCTTTAATTATTACTCTTAGAAACCAGCTTTATTCCTCATATTTGTGATTTTTATTTCCTGGTGAAGATGAAGGAGAAGAACAAAAACTGCCCAGAGGTGACAACTATCAACGTTTTAGTATGTGTCTTTTCAAGAGAGCTCTGTCTAATACACCTCAGGCTGTATCTATTTAGGTGTACAGATGGGTCTCTCAGTCTCAGTGTTCCACCTGCTTGTAGCAAGAAGTCAGATGTTTTCTTGGCATGACTCTCCATAATGATTTTTATAAGAAGTCCCTGGCTTTGAGGGATTTCTTGCATATTTGCTTTGCTGCCTGTAAGGCCTTTTGTTCCTTTAGCTCTGAAGTCTGCTGCCCTTGTTATCCTTCCGCACCACTGACCATTGCTGTACTGTTGCTGACCAGCTCTGAACCGCACTGATGTCTTCTGAACTGCTGGCCTTCACTCAGTACATAGACCACGGCCACCATGGGGTAGTCTAGTTCCTGTGGAGTATTATCTTTGGTCTTCTCTCTCTGGCCATCAGGGTAACGTATGATTCTTGTGGCCAACTCCTTGAGAAGAGGTTCTGCTGAGGAGCAGTTGGGACCCTGGTGACAGAGTTATTTCCTTTATTTCACAACCATTTCCTTCCTAGAATTTATAGGCACTTCAGGGTGGGTAGGTAGCTGGGTGTTGGAGAGGAGTGGTATTAGGGAGCCATGAAGTGGTTAGTGCAGTCTTTCACGGTAACTGGCAGCTCTGTGGAGGTGGCCAGGAATGGGGGATTTATTCCTCTTTAAGTAACTATTTTATTTATTTTTGGCTGTGTTCGGTCTTCATTGCTGTGTGTGGGCTTTCTTTAGTTGTGGTGAGCCGGGGGCTACTTTTTGTTGAGGTGCACAGGCTTCTCATTGTGGTGGCTTCTCTTGTTGCGGAGCACGGGCTCTAGGTGTGAGGGCTTCAGTAGTTGTGGCACACAGGCTCAGTAGTTGTGGCTCATGGGCATATTGCTCTGCGGCATGTGGGATCTTCCCAGACCAGGGCTCGAACCCATGTCCCCTGCATTGACAGGCAGATTCTTGACCTCTGCACCACCAGGGAAGCCCCATTCCTCTTTAATTTAGGAGGGAAATACCTCTTGCCTAATATGAGTGTAAGCTTTGACAGGGGAATTTCTGGCACTTAGTACAGTGTGTGGTACAGAATAGGCCTTCATAATTATTGTGTGGATTGTTGAATCAACATATATATCATGTAAAGAGCTAAGTACTGGGAAGGAATCAAAAAGTATGATGCATTGTTATCCTGAAGTTGCAATTCTCTGATATACAGTTTCTGTTTTTTTAAAAAATATAAAATAGTCTTGGGACTTCCCTGGTGGCCCACTGGTTAAGAATCCGTCTGCCAGTGCAGGGGACACGGGTTCAATCCCTGGTCTGGGAAGATTGCATATGCCACAGAGCAACTAAGCCCATGTGCTGCAGCTACAGAGCCCATGCGCTGCAACTACTGAAGCCCGAGGGCTCTAGAGCCCCCATGCTGCAGCTTCTAAAGCCCGTGAGCCTAGAACCTGTGCTCTGCAACTGAGAAGCCTGTGCACCACAATGAAGAGTAGCCCCTGCTCACCGCAGCTAGAGAAAGCCAGCACACAGCGATGAAGACCCAATGCAGCCAAAAAAAAAAAAAAAAAAAAAGTCTTAATTGGTATAGTATAGTTGGGAAGACGAGAAATACATAGAAACATGGAGATTAGCTGAGAAGTGGAAAAAGTATGTGCTGTGGGAATTCTGAGGATGGAAAGCATATTGGAATAGCTTAGCCTTGTCTCCTTTACGAAGCTGGGGCGGGGAAGGGTTGTTGTATGTCCTTGTGGTGTGGGACTTGTGGTATGGGAATGGATTAGACCAGAAGAGTAGAGCAGTGAGGGAAGTAGGGGCTTGCCAGGTCCAACACAACACTGTAGGAGTGTTGGTGCAGGTCCAACACAACACTGTAGGAGTGTTGGTGCAGCTGAGGTATCCTGAGGTCCTCTGCACTGTGATTATGCACTCTTTTCACCTTTACCTCTCTACCCTGCCTTCCATGGAAAGCTTCTCTGGGAACAAAATGTGAGCCTTTTCACTGCTTACCTATGTCATAATTACAGCTGGGAAGAGCATTTACAATAACTACATGGAAGAACAGAGGCGCTCAAGTCCTCTGCCTCTAGCAGGTGTGATGAAGGATTTGGGTGACCTGTTACTCCTCAGGCTTAGCTTTCCTCTCCTGCATGTTCAGGGCAGGTGTCTTTACTCCTGTGTCTTGTTACTCAGCCGAGGGAGCATCAGGACCACGTGTGTGGTGGGGGAGCCAGAAACCCAAAGGGTGTGTCCTGTCTCCTGCCATACAGAGGGATGGCATTCCTGTTTTCCAGAGGTTATCAGGATGGTTTGCACCTAATCCCAGAACTCCTCATAAAATCACAGATTTTCCTCTGACTGCTCTTTAAATATAATGACTCTAGTCATGCAATAAAACTTAAACTGTAAGGGAAGGGAAGTGGTTTTATTTACTTAGACCTCTTTAGAAAATTAACACTTGAATTTTATGATTTCTAAGGGTTTGAAGATATTCTTCTTTGCTCTCTTAAAATTTAACATCTAAATAGGTAGTAGGACACATATCTCTGTATTTACACAGAAGCCTGGAATTGGGTTTGAGTAAATTGTCCAGATATGAAATAGATGTTATTGTGGTCTGGTTCTTTGCTTTCTCTTATGACTTTGGGCCTTCAATAGGTTAAGGAAGAGGACATATGGTATCTTTCCTTTTACTCCACTCTAAGCTGTTGTAATAGCTGACTTGTTTTCTCATCTCCCCTCTTTGAAGGAGTCCTTTGGAGAAAAATGTGCTTCTTAAACCAACCCCAGCTGCTCTTCTCTACAAAGAACTCTTAAAGAAACTAGCAGAAAACAAGCAAATCAAACTGAAAGCTCATCTGCAGCTCAGAAAAACAAAGACATGGAGTTTTAAGGAGTGAAGGGAGCATGTTGGCCATGGGTGATCAAGACACAGCCAGACAATGTGGATCAGTTTCTTCAGACTACGGTTTTTCTGCTGTCTGCTTGCAGTATTGATGGTGGTGGTGCTGGTCATCAATGTTACTCAGGTGGAGGTGAGTCCTCAGCGTATCCTTGATAACTAAGGGAACCAAATTGAAGGATTTGGGGCTACCTAGCCTGGAAAACGTTGATCATCAGGAAACGTATCCCGGTCACACTTCTTGTTTTCACTTATTCAATAAGTGTTTGATGTAACATAGATAGCTAGTGGGGAGTTGCTGCATAACACAGGGAGATCAGCTCGATGATGGGTGATGACTTAGAGGGCTGGGATAGGGAGGGTGGGAGGGAGTCGTGGGAGGGAGGGGATGTGGGGATATATGTATACATACAGCTGATTCACTCTGGTGTACAGCAAAAACTGGCACAACAGTGTAAAGCAATTATATTCCAATAAAGAGCTGAAAAAAAAAAAAGTATTTGAGTGCCTTCAATGGTTAAATACTGTGCTAGTTACCAACGGTGCATTGCTTCCTTCACTGTGGAGCTTGTATTCTAAATGTGCATGAGAGAAAATAAGAGGAATAAGTAATCATAAAATATAATAATAAGTGAGAATTAGAAATTGTGAGAAGTACTATAGAGAAAAGAAAGTTGGTTCCTCTAGAGTAGCTTTAGAGTGATGAAAGTAAGCCTTTTCAAGGAGGGAACCTTTTAGCACTCCTGGCAAAAAGCCGAAGGAGTGTTTCAGGGGAGGGAGTCGATGGTGAGTCTGTTTTAAAGACTACGTGTGGCACTGCGGGCAGGGACCGTGTCTTATTGAACTCTCACAAGTGCCTGGCACTGAGAAGACGCTTAGTCGTGGTCCCCTCTCTCCCTCTCTGCCGTTCCCTGCATGAACTCACACATCAGCAAAATTTGTGGAGTATTTTCTATCTAAAATTATGCTGTCCTTTTAATTTTGTTGGCTTGTGGTACTTCTCAGGCTACAGGTCCAACTTAATTATGGTATTTTTTGCTCTTTGGATTTTGCTGTAGACTGGATATTTGGGTCCCTCAAACATCGTGGCCTTGTGGGAGCTCAGGTTACTGTTCTCTTTCTTGCTTTCAGGTGGGTTCTTTCCCAAGCCTCCAGGAGTTTCCGTACATACATGTGCTCTTCAGTACTCTGCTGAATACTTCATTAGGACTCTCTGTAGATCTCCTGAGTTCTCTCTGTGTGCAGCTCTCTCCTACTGTTACGGTCCTGCAGATTCGAATCAGCTTGGTCTTTTAAGACTCTCAGCTCATCTTCTCAATTTAGGGGGTTCTCCAGGCTCCACCTGGGTTCCCCTCCTGCTGCTGCAGCCTGGAGATGCTCTCAAGGCTGTAAGCAAAGGGCAATCAGTCATAGGGATCATTTCCTTTATTTCCCACCTTTCAGGCATCATTTCTTTTGTTGTCTGATGGGCAGTGTCTGGAAAGGCACTGTTTCAGGTGGAAGAGTAAATCTCACTGTTTGTCTTGGTTGCAAGCAGAAGTTTGAGGGACTTGAATTTGAGGGGAAAGAGTTCATAGAGAAGCTGGAGAGAAGGATTAATGGACCAAGGGCAGGAGGAGAGGATGGAACCTAGAGCACAGATGGAGCACATAATTATGTAGAATGAGGGACAGGGTACATTGTGAGTGTTCTTGTTATAATTTTATTATTAATTGTATAGGAGGAGCCATGCTCCTTCCTCTGACCTAAGAGGGAAAAAAATATCGTAATGGTTGGCAATGTAGATAGATTCGCTCCTGAAAGGTAAGATATTGAGGGAGTTCTTACCTAGAGAGGAGGTGGAAGGTGGAAGGAGGGTGGAGCCCAGGAGGTTAGTATGTAGGGGCTTGAAAGAATAGGGGTGGAAGATGGAGCTGACCCTGCAGGATGGTAGAGGGGCAATAACTTTCAAGGTGATATGTGTGCGTGGCGCTTCCCTGCATTGGTTTTGTGAGTGTGTGTTTTGTTTTACCACGTTCAGCAGTCCGTGGAAGAATAGAGAAGAGAGCTGTGTAGGTCTAGGATGGCTGAAGAGGTAGGAAAAGGGAGAGAGACTTGAGAGGGTAGGTCGTAGTCCCACGTCATTAACGTTATTCTAATCAGGAAGGAATCTTAGGAATTACGGTTAGGAATTCCCCTAGTAGTCCTGCCCTAGTTCTTCGAAACTTCTTGAGAATATCCACTGACAGCTGTGACTGTCCGCACAGACACACACTGAACAATAATGGAGGAGGGGGTGGCAGTAATAAATGATGGGCGAGGTTAATATTGAAAATAGAAATAGGTCTTTTAGTGGAGTGTGGTGGAACGCTTTCCCTTGTGTAAAGAGGTTATGGTGTGCAGGCTGAGAATACTGTTACGACTTTTAAACTTTTATTACTGTGATGATAATTGTTAAAGAAGCTTGAGGGGGGGGTGGGGAGTGGGAAAGGCTGTGAGCCTTGGCCATCTCCCATCCCTTAATCCCTGGTCCATCCTAGGCTTCTGATCCTGACTGTTCTCTCCTTGCAATTGGAATATCTCAGTATTTTCTAAAAAAGCACAGACTTAATGTTTTTTAAAACACTTTTATTAAGATACAGTTGACATACAATAAACTGCATATATTTAAAGTGTACAATTTGATATTTTTTTTCTTATTAGTAATGTATATATGGCAATCCCAATCTCCCAATTCGTTCCCCCCAACCCTCCCCGCTTTTCCCACTTGGTGTCCGTATGTTTGTTCTCTACATCTGTGTCTCTGTTTCTGCCTTGCAAAGCGCTTGATTTGTACCATTTTTCTATATTCCGCATATATGTGTGAATATATGATATTTGGTTTTCTCTTTCTGACTCACTTCACTCTGTATGACAGTCTCTAGGGAAAGCTCAGACTTAATTTTAATTAAAAATATCATAAGAAAATTAAGCATCACAGGTGGTGAGGGGAGAAAAAGCATTTTCAAATGTGCCAAATTCAGAGTTGGTTAAGATAAACAAAACAACAAACAGCACTAAATGCAGCAAATATTCTTTCCATTGGTAACAGGTCTCTTCACGTTTTTGTTTCCTCATCTCATGCTCAAGTTAGTCTCCTTTACATTGTGTATATGGAGTTTTTTGCAATTTGAGAAAGAAATACTTTCTTTGTCACAACTATTACATTTTTACTTAGTTTTCTAGCATAAAATGTGGTTAGATACTTTAAATTCTTCAGCTTCTGAAACATTAATAAATATTTATTGAATGAAAGGTGAATAAATTCAAAATAATTCTTTTTTTATTTTTTACAGAAGTTTTAGGTCTGACTTTTTAAAAAAAATAATTTTAAATTTATTTTTGGCTGCATTGGGTCTTTGTTGCTGCACACAGGCTTTCTCTAATTGTGGCAAGCGGGGGTTACTTTTCTCCGGGGTGCGTGGGCTTCTCAGTTGTGGTGGCCTCTCTTATTGTGGAGCATGGGCTCTAGGCACACAGGCTTCAGTAGGTGCGGAGCATGGACTCAGTAGTTGTGGCTCACGGGCTCGAGAGCGCAGGCTCAGCAGTTGTGGCGCACGGGCTTAGTTGCTCTGCATCATGTGGGATCTTCCCCGACTAGGAATCGAACCCATGTTCCCTGTATTGGCAGGCGGATTCTTAACCACTGCGCTACCAGGGAAGTCTCAATTCATGAGGCTTTTAAAAAATAGGAATCCTAGGACATCCTATCTGCTCCATCTCAGATGTATCATAGCAAATCCCCACATTTCATAAGATCTGGCCAAATTCAGCTAAACCAATAGAGGAAGAAATAAAATCCACAAACAAGCAAAACTTCTCTCGTTATGTGGTTGTGAGTAGAACAACTGCTATGGTGAATTCACAGCTTTCTGAATTTCTAGAGGTCTCTGACTGTAAAGGATTTCTTTTCATGTTGGTATATATGGTAGGCTGAATAGGGCCCCCAAAGATGTCAATGTTTGAATTCCCAGAACCTGTGAATATGTTATCTGACAAAAGGGACTTTGCAGACAAGTTTAAGTGGAGGTGCTTGAGAGTGGGTGGGCCCAGTATAATCACATGGGTCCTTGTGAGAGAGTGGCAAGAAGGTGGAGGTGATATGATGGTGGACGTGGAGATTAGAGTGATGCAGGTAGAAACCATGGGAGAAAAAATATCACAAATGAGAAGGATGTGTGTGTATCAATATCTAGCAAAAGGTTGTAGGGAGAATTCTGTTATTCCTCTGATAAGCTGTCATTGAGCATGGCCTGTATTTGTTTTTTCCTTATTCATTGATATTTTAAATATATATTTTTCTGATTATGAAAACAATACCAGTATATTAGGGCTTTTGGCTGCAAGTGAAGAAAGCTGACTCAATCTGACTTTAATATTAAGGAATAATATTTATTTAGAATAGAAGTGAGTATTTAAAATAAATAATAGAATATTTATTTAGAATAAATAATAATATTTATTTAGAATAGACGCATCCATCAGAAACCTCCAGCAGCTTTTCCTAGAACAGAATTGGGTCACAGTCCCATCCCTGAATCAGTCACTTGGGATTATCCTTTGATCAGTCAGGCCTGCCCCTGAGCTGACAGGTCAGTAAACAGCATTGCTGTTTTTCAGGAGTGAAACAGGCCTGTGGAACAGGCAAACATAGTGTTCACTCCAATCCACACCTTGCAGTGGCTCCAGGAGTGACCAGTGGTGTTTCCTCTTGGCTCTGAATCTAAAAAGATGGCAGACCTTGAAGCTGCCCTTGTCACTGGCCTAGAATAAAGTTTTCATTTAAGAAAATTGAGTAAATTGACCTTTTTTCATTCTTTTTCATTTTTAAGTAAAATTCAGGTGACTTTGCACCAAGTGTCTGGTGATTCTTAGATTGGGCGGCATGGGTCAGTTTGCTGGTTTTGGATTGGTAGTTCGCGGCTACCCAAGGAACCAGAGTGACCGTGGGAGAGGAAGAGAGGAAGAAGAAAGGAGAAGGGGACATGTTGTGAGCACATAGTGCATAGTTTGGTCCTTAGTCGTTTGTCATAGCCTCACAACAACTAAAAAGGAGAGGGAACCTGGAATATTTCTTAAAAGGTAATCAGTAAGGGAAATTTTTCTGTTTTTGAAAAATTGAGATATAATTTACATATAACTTTGTGTAAGTTTAAGATGTACAATGTGTTGATTTGTTACATTTATATATTGCAATACGATTACCACTATAGTGTTAGCTAGCACTTCTATCATGTCACATAATTAGCATTTCATTTTATGGTGAGAACAATTAAGATCTTGTCTCTTAGCAACTTTAAAGTTTATTACATAAACTTATTGCATTCATATTAATGCAGTAGTACAGTATTGTTGACTATAGTTGGTATGCTGTGCATTTGCTCTCCAGGACTTATTTATCTACTAGTTGCAAGTTTGTACCCTTGAACAATATCTCCCCAATTCCCCCATCCCCTGGCCCCTGGTAATCACCATTCTTTTCTCTTTTTACGAGTTCAGCTTTTTTTTTTTTAACACTTTTTCCCTTTGTGTGTGTGTGTGTTTTTTGGCTGTACCATGTGACTTGTGGTATCTTAGTTCCCCAACTAGGGATTGAACCTGAGTCCTTGGCAGTGAAAGCACAGAGTCCTAAACACTGGATTGGCAGGGAATTTTGGAGTTCAGCTTTTTTAGATTTCACATATAAGTGATATAGAGTACTTGTCTTTCTCTGACTCATCTCACTTAGCATAATATTCCATTGTGTGTGTGTGTGTGTGTATATATTCTTTATTCATCCATCAATGGACTTGGCTGTTGTGAATAATGCTACAGTAAACATGGGTGTGCAGATATCTTTTTTATACCTTTTTTCATTTCCTTAGGGATATATACCCAGAAGTAGTAGGTCTGGGTATATGAACTACTACTATGGTAGTTCGATTTTTAATTTTTAATTGAAAAAAAATTTTTGAGGAACCTTCATACTGTTTTTTATAGCAGCTGAACTAATTTACATTCCCAACAACACTGTATAAGGGTTTGCGTCTCTCCCCATCCTCGCCAACACTGTTTGTCTCTTATCTTTCTGTTGATAGCCATTCTGGCAGGTGTGAGGTGATATCTCATTGTGGTACTGTTCCCTGATGATTAGTGATGCTGATCATCTTTTCATGTACCTGTTCACCATTTGGGTGTCTTCCTTGGAAAAAATGTCTTCGTTCCTCTGCCCTTTTTAAAGTTGAATTTTTGTTGTTATTGTTATTGAATTGTATGAATTCTCTATTTTAGATATTAACCCTGTATCTGATATATGGGTTGCAGATATTTCTCCCATTCCATAGGTTATCTTTTCATTTTATTGGTGATATCAGTTGCAGTGCAGAAGCTTTCTGGTTTGATGTAATACCCCTTGTTGATTTTTGCTTTGGGTGCTTGTGCTTTTGGTGTCGTATCTAAAAAAATCATTGCCAAGACCAATGCCAAGGAACTTCTTCTTCTGGTGTTTTATAATATCAGATCTTATGTTTGCCTTTAATCCATTTTGAGTTCATTTTTGTGAGTGGTGTAAGATAGGGGCCCAATTTCATTTGTTTGTGGTTATCCAGTTTTCCCAGCACCGTTTTTGAAGAGACTATATTTTCTTCATTATTTGTTGCTCCCTTGTCAAATATTAGTTGACTGTTTATGTGGAGGTTTATTTCTGAACTCTTGATTGTATTCCATTGGTCTATGTGTCTGTATTTATGCTGGTGCCATACTGTTTTGATTACTATAGCTTTTTTAAAATATAAATTTATTTATTTTATTTATTTATTGGCTGCGCTGGGTCTTCGTTGTTGCACACGGGCTTTCTCTAGTTGCTGTGAGCGGGGGCTATTCTTCATTGTGGTGCGCAGGCTCCTCACTGTAGTGGCTTCTCTTGTGGAGCACGGGCCCTAGGCTCGTGGGCTTCACTAGTTGTGGCACATGGGCTCAGTAGTTGTGGCTCGCGGGCTCTAGAGCACAGGCTGAATAGTTGTGGCCCACGGGCTTAGTTGCTCTGTGGCATGTGGAATCTTCCCAGGGCAGGGCTCGAACCCGTGTCCCCTGCATTGGCAGGCGGATTCTTTACCACTGCACCACCTAGGAAATCCAATTACTATAGCTTTGTAGTGTAGTTTGAAATCAGGATGTGTCATACCTTTAGCTTTGTTCTTTTTTCTCAGGATTGCTTTGGTTATTTGGGATCTTTTGTGGTTCCATATAAATTTTAGGATTGTTTTTTCTATTTTTGTGAAAAATGCCACTGGAATTTTGATAGGGTTTTCATTGAATCTGTAGATGACTCTGGGTAGTATAGGCATTTTAACAGTACTGATTCTTCCAATCTGTGAACATGGGATGTCTTTCCATTTCCAGTTTATGTCTGCTTCAGTTTCTTTCATCAGAGTTTTGTAGTTTTCATTGTAAGATCTTTCACTTCTTCAGTTAATTTAGTCCTAATTATTTTATTTTTTTTGATGCTCCTGTGAATGGGATTTTTTTCCCCAGATGTTTTATTGTTAGTGTATAGAAATGCAACTAATTTCTGTATATTGATTTTATATCCTGCAACTTTACTGAATTTGTTGATTAGTTCCAACAGTTTTTTTGATTGAGTCTTTAGGATTTTCTAAATATAGGTGACCCTTGAACAACGTTGGTTTGAACTGTGTGGGTTCACTTATACATGGATTTTTTTTTCAGTAGTAAATACTACAATGCTACATGGTCCATAGTTAGTTGAATCCATGGATGTGGAACCACAGATAGGGAGAAACCACGTGTATGGAGGGCTGACTGTAGGTTATATGCAGATTTTCAACTGTGTGGAGGGTAAGTGCCCCTAACCTCTGCATTATTCAAGGGTCAACTGTGTGAGATCATATCATCTGCAAATAATGACAACTTTACTTCTTCATTTCTGATTTGGATGCCTTTTATTTCTTTGTCTTGCCTAATTGCCGTAGCTAACACTTCTAGTACTATGTTGAATCAGAGTGGTGAAAGTGGGCATCTTTGTCTTGTTCTTGATCTTAGAATAAAAGCTTTTAATCTTTCATCATTGAGTGTGATATTAGCTATGGGTTTGTTGTAAATGGCCTTTATTAAATTTACCTTCTATACCCAGTTTGTTGAGAGGTTTTTATCATGAAAGGATGTTTTGTATTTAATCAAATGCTTTTTCTGCATCTGTTGAGGTGATCATATGATTTTTTATTTTTCATTCTATTTGTATTTTGTATCACATTTATTGTTTTGTGCTGTTGAATCATCCTTGCATCCCAGGAATAAATCTCACTTGGTCATGGTGTGTATCCCTTTAATATGTTGTTGCATTTAATATATTGGGTTTTTTTGTTTGTTTTGTTTTAAATTTTATTTATTTTTTGGCTACATTGGGTCTTGGTTGCTGCACGCAGGCTTTCTCTAGTTGCAGAGAGTGGGGCTACTCTTTGTTGCGGTGCGTGGGCTTCTCATTGCAGTGGCTTCTCTCGTTGTGGAGCACAGGCTGTAGGCACGCGGGCTTAGTAGTTGTGGCTCGCAGACTCTAGAGCACAGGCTCAGTTTTGGCACATGGGCTTAGTTGCTCTGTGGCATGTGGGATCTTCCCAGCCCAGGGATGGAATCCATGTCCGCTGCATTTCCAGGTGGATCCTTAACCACTGTGCCACCAGGGAAGTCCCAATATATTATTGAATTAATATTTTGTTGAGAATTTTTGAATCTGTATTCATCAGGGATGTTGGCCTGTGGTTTTGTTTCCTTGTAGTGTCCTTATCTGGCTTTGGAACCAGGGTAATGCTGGTCTCATAAAATGAGTTTGGGAGTGTTCTCTCCTCTTCAATTTTTCGGAAGACTTTGAGAAGTTTTGGTGTTAATTTTTAACACCAACTTTTAGTTTTGTTGATCTTTTCTGTTGTTTTTCTGGTCTCTACTTCATTTATTTACACTATGATCTTTATTTCTTCCCTTCTGCTAACTTTGGGCTTCGTTTGTTCTTCTTCTAGTTCCCTCAGATGTAAAGTTAGGTTGCATGAGATCTGTTTTCTTAATATATGCATTTATTGCTATGGACGTCCCTCTCAGAACTGCTTTTGCAGTAGGTTTTCCATAGGTTTCAGTATGTTTCCAGCTTCATTTGTTTTCAGATATTTAGAAATATTCTCTTTTGATTTATTCTTTGATCCATTAGTTGTTCAGGAGTCTGTTGTTTAGTTTGTACATATCTGTAGATTTTCCAGCTTTCCTCTTGTTGTTGATATCTAGTTTCATGCCATTGTGGTCAAAAAGGGATACTTGGTATGATTTCATTCTTCTTAAATTTGCTAAGACTTGCTTTGTGGTCTATCGTGTGATCTAAACTGGGGCATGTTCCATGTGCACTTGAGAAGAATATGTGTTCTACTGCTGTGATTGAATGTTCTATAAATGTCTCTTAGGTTCATTTGATCTAATATATGGTTCAAGTCCAATGCTTCTTTATTGATTTTCTGTCTTGGTGATCCATCCATTGCTGAAACTGGGGTATTGAAACCCCCTACTATTACTATATTGTCTATTTTTCCCTTCAGTTTCATTAGTATTTGCTTAATATATTTAAGTGTTTTGATGTTGGGTAGGTATAGATTTATGATTGTTATATTTTCTTAATAAATTAACCCTTTTATCATTATATAATGATCTTTATCTCTTGTTACTGGTTTTGGTTTAAAGCCTATTTTGTCTCATATAAGTGTAGCTACCCCCCTTTCTTTTGGTTTCTATTTGCATGTAATGTCTTTTTCCAACCCTTCATGTTGAGCCTTTATGTATTATGAAATCTGAAATGAATCTCTTGTAGGCTGTATGCAGTTGGGTCTTATTTTTTTATTCATTCAGCCACTCTGTGCCTTTTGATTGGTGAATTCAATCCACTTACATTTAGAGTATTTATTGATATGTGAGGACTTATTAATGCTATCTTCTTAATTGCTTTCTGTTTGTTTTGCATTTTCATTGTTTCTTTTTCCTTGTTTCTGTCTTCCTTTGTAAATTGGTGATTTTCCATGGTGGTATGCTCTGTTTTCATTTCTTTCCCTTTCTTTCAATTCTCTCTTTGTGATCTTTCTTTGTGTTTTTGCTTTGTGGTTACCATGAGGTTTACATAAAACATTTCATAGATAAAGCAATGCATTTTAGGCTGATAACAACTTCAATTGCATACAAAACTCCACCTTTTTATTCCCTCCTTTTTATATTTTTGATGTGGAGGTTTACCTCTTTTTGTATTATGAATTCATTAACAAATTATAGTAGCCATAGTTATTTTCGTTAACCATTATACTATAGTTATGTGGTTAACATGCCATCCTATTTAAGAATTAGAGTTTTCTAAAACTGTATATTTATTTTTACCAGTATGTTATATACATTTAAACAGGATAACTTTTCCGAGTATTCTTGGCTGGCAGTTTTTTTCTTTCAGTACTTTGAATATGTCATTACACTGTCTCCCAGCCTGTAGGATTTCTGCTTAGAAATCCACTAGGAGCCAAATGGGCATTTTTTTGTAGATTACAGTATTTTTTTTCCTTCCTACTTTCAGGATTTTCTCTTTATGCCTGTTTTTTGACAATTTCATTATAATGTGTATTGGAGAAGGTCTTTTTGCATAGAGAGAGTAGGGGATCTGTTAGCTTCTTGAACTTGGTTGTCCAAGTATATCCCTAGGTCTGGGAAGTTCTCAGCTACTGTTTCTTTCAATAAACTCTCTGCCCCCTCTTTTCTCCCTCTCCTCTCTCTCAAACCTGGATTATTCTAATAGTTGTACATTTGGTAGCATTGCATAGATCATGTAGGCTTTCTGTGCTCTTTTTCATTCTTTTTATTCTGTTTTCTCTTCTGATTGGGTTATTTCAAAGTTCCTGTCCTCTAGCTCCCTTATTCAGTCTTCCATTTGATCTCCTCAGCTATAGATGCTCTCTATTGCATTTTTTCATTTTATTCATTGAAGTTTTCAGCTCCAGAATTTTCATTTGCTTCTTCTTTATGATTTCTATCTCTTTGTAAATTTCTGATTTTGTTCATGTATTTTTTGACTTGTTTGTCTGTTTTATTGTAGCTCATTGAGTTTCCTCAAACATCTGTTTTGAATTCTTTATCATTTAGGTTGCTAAATTCTGTGTTTTTGAGCTTTGTTATTGGAGGATTATTGTTATCTTTTGGTGGTGATATGTTTCCTTGATTCTTTATGTTCCTTGTACATTTGTATTACTGCTTTCACACTTGAAGTAGCGGACACCTCTCCTGTCTTACTGGTTGCCTTTAGATGGGGTAAAAAGTTCATCAGTCCTGTTTTATCTGTGTTTTTTCTTGCCCTTGTATGGGTACACTTCCTTCTCATGTCTTGCTTCTTCTTGTGGCACAATTCTTAAGCTTTTCTTACAACCCACCAGGCTAACTGCTATTAACTTTTTGTTTTCCAGAAGGAAGGACTGTAGCTTAAGTTTGTGTTTCTCCCTTGCCCACAGAAACTGGTCTGTTTTTCTGACAGTGTTCTTACCAGAGTCTCACTTGCTGCCTCATTTGTAAGCATCGACATGGAGCTGCTGGTTCCAGATTGTGGGGAGGTGTCGGTTTAGCATTCAAGGAACTGGGGATACCTGTAGACTCTGTGGCAAGATTGTTGGGCGAGGTTCTCCCATAGGCTCATGGGTGGCCTTCCTGCTAAAGTCCTGAGCACAGTTAGCAGGAACTGCATCCCTTCTTTCTTTCTTTTTCTTTTTTTAAAATTAATTATTTATTTTTATTGGCTGTGTTGGGTCTTCGTTGCTGCTCCCAGGCTTTCTCTAGTTGTGGAGGGTGGGGGTTATACTTTAATGGGGTGCATGGGCTTCTCAGCTCGGTGGCTTCTCTTGTTGCGGATCGTGGGCTCTAGGCATGCACAGACTTCAATAGTTGTGGCACTCAGCCTCAGTATTGTGGCTTGTGGGCTCTAGAGCACAGGCTTAGTAGTTGTGGTGCATGGACTTGGTTGCTCAACGGCATGTGGGATCTTCCCAGATGAAGGATTGAACCTGTGTCCCCTGCATTGGCAGGTAGATTCTTAACCACTGTGCCATCAGAGAAGTCCCAGGAGCTGTGTCTCTTCAATGCCCTTTGATATTCTTATCTGCCTTTTTCCTGATCCCCTTCCTCCCTCCAGTCATGGAGGTCCCACCTCAGTACTTGGGGTGCTGCTGAGTTAAATGGGTTTCTCTCATAGTGGGGGTAGCTGGGCACTAATTTGCCGCTCTCCTTTTTCCTCTTAGAAGAGGACGCTGCTGTGTGGTTCAGCCCTGGGCTTGTTATGTGTGGGGAGGGGCAGTGCTGGCAAAATTCCTCTTACCCTCTCAGTTGCATCCACACTTGTATTTTTTTTTCTTTCTGGAATTTCCCCTTGGGAAGGCTGGATTTCTGCAAATTCTTTCTCATCTGTTGGTATCTGCCTGGGTCAGCACTCTCCTGGTTTTCCCTTACTGTGTCCAAGAGGGACTGGGACAAGTTCACTGTCTGTGCTGTCTGCACTGAGGTTTATCTGCCTATTACCAGATACACATGTGGGTGAGACTCCTTCTAGGTCCCTTGGAGTGTGGTGCTGGATCCCACAATTCCCACAGAGGCACCTTTGTTTTTGGATGGGTGCCTAATTTTTTGTTAAAAAGGGGGACAAAAAAGGAGGAATGTCTTATGCCATGTCATGATGCTGATGTCAACTCTGCTAGGGAAAAATTTTCCAGGTTGTTATTACCCTTTTTAACGAACAAATAATACCGTGTGTTACTTTAAAATGAAGGAGCCTAATGAAATTCGTCCAATTGAGAGTGTCTGGATGTAAGTGTAAAATGAAAGGGAAAAAATACAGAATCTGGGGCTTCCTAGGTGGCTCAGTCGTTGAGAATCCGCCTGCCAATGCAGGGGACACGGGTTCGAGCCCTGCTCTGGGAGGATCCCACATGCCGTGGAGCAACTGGGCCAGTGCTCCACAGCTGTTGAGCCCATGTGCTGCAGCTGCTGAAGCTCACGCGCCTAGAGCCCATACTTCACAACAAGAGAAGCCACGGCAATGAGGAGCCCGCACACCACAATGAAGAGCGGCCCCCACTCACCGCAACTAAAAGAAAGCCCATGCACAGCAAAAAAGACCCAACACAGCCAATAAAATAAATAAATGAATTAAAAAAAATACAGAATCTAAGAAGATCATTAAAAATCCTTCTGTATTTTGGAATTTTTTTTTTTTTACCTCGTTTGGGATTATGTTTACCTTGTATAGGATTTTGAAGTGATTTGGCATAGATGGGGAGCCTGAGGCCTTGTTTAAGTGGTTTGTAACGGGTAATACTAGCTATTGAAGAGAGTGATTTTCAGTTTTGCTTTGCTGTTGTTGTTTTTCCCTTGCGATTTAACTCATTGCATAATATAAGATGCAGTTTCCCAGATTAGGTACTCAAAAAGTTCTGCACCCAATTTCCACTGTGTGTAGGGGGTATGTTTCCATAACTGCCAGGCAATTCTTGGACACCGGCAGGGTGACATGCAGTTCAAATCAATTCTGACACTGTAACTGAGCAGGAGCCCCTTCCATAGTTACAGGGGGCCCTCTTCCTGGACAGACCCCTCCCCCCATGTCCTCTGCCTGCCTCTCCTTTGTAGAAAAGCTGTAGTCTCTCAGCTCAGGCCTCCCCTGAGTCACAAAAGTCTGGCCCAAGAATTAATGATTGAAAGGATGTGAACCTATAGTGACAAAAGTAGCAGTTGGGCCAGGATAACCGGTAACAATTTAAACAGTAAATCAGGGACTTCCCTGGTGGCGCAGTGGTTAAGAATCCACCTGTCAATGCAGGGGATACGGGTTCAAGCCCTGATCTGGGAAGGTCCCACATGCTGCTGGGCAACTAAAGCCTGTGTGCCACAACTACAGAAACCCGTGCGCCTAGAGCTCATGCTTTGCAACAAGAGAAGCCACTGCAATGAGAAGCCCCTGCAATAAGAAACCCCACACAGTGCAACGAAGAGTAGCCCCCGCTTGCTGCAACTAGAGAAAAGCCCGTGTGCAGCGACAAAGACCCAACACAGGCAAATAAATAAATAAAAATTAAAAAAATAATGATAATAATAAACAGTAAGTCAGCCATATGGCAGTCACAATATCTTTAGTTCCTCCACGAAATACATAGATGACAGTATGAGACATTCCTGAGTTGTTTTACCAGTGCTAAAACCCCCACCAAATGGAAGAAGTTAACTACTTGATGATCGTGAGCATGTGGCCCCCAGACCAGCTGGAGCCTGAAGATTGATAATGTTAACCCCTGTGACACTGCCTTGCTAGCACACTGTCAACCAATCAGAGAATTGTGCAGGAGCTGATCACATACCCTGCGACTCCGCTCCCTCACCTTGTCTTTAAAAATGCCTCCCTGGGACTTCCCTAGTGGTGCAGTGGTTAAGAATCTGCCTGCCAATGCAGGGGACATAGGTTCGAGCCCCGGTCTGGGAGGATCCCACATGCCATGGAGCAACTAAGCCCGTGCGCCACAACTACTGAGCCTGTGCTCTAGAGCCTGCGAGCCACAACTACTGAAGCCTGTGCACCTAGAGCCCATGCTCCGCAACAAGAGAAGCCACCACAATGAGAAGTCCATGCACCGCAACGAAGAGTAGCCCCTGCTCGCTGCGACTAGAGAAAGTCCTCGCACAGCAACAAAGACCCAACACAGCCAATGAATAAATAAATAAATAAAATTATTAAAAAAAGAATGCTTCCCTGAAACCCATCTGGGTTTTGAGGTGCTTTTGAGCATTAGCTGTCCTGGACTCCTAGTTTGGCACCTTACAATAAATGCTGCACTTTCTTTCCCCACAACCTCATGTCAGTAGATTGGCTTTACTGTGAGCAGGCAAGTGGACCCAAGTTTGGTTTGGTAACAACACTGTCCATCTGAAGATGGCATCAAATCCCACAGGTTAAGGGCTCAGTCCTATAAGACTCTCCCCCACCCCCACTTCAGATGGCAGTCACAAGTCCAGGTTGTCACCTATGCTTCTGACCGACTAACTGTAGATGAGAGGTTCCAGTGATCTCTGCCTTGGCTTCAATTAATTTACTAGAACAGCTCACAGAAATCAGAGAATCATTTTACTTACAAGAGTACTGGTTTAATATACACAACTGTAACTCAGGAACATCCAGAAGGAAGAGACTCCACAGGGCAAGGTTTATGGGAAGGACGTAGAACTTCCATGCTCTGAGGGCGCCATTCTCCTTGAATCTCCATGTGTTTGTCAACCTGGAAGCTCTCCAAACCCCATCCCTTTGGGTTTTTATGGAGGCGTCATTCCATAGATGTGATTGATTCAGCCTCCAGGGGCGGAGGTCAGGGGTGGGACTGAAAGTTCCAACCCTCTAATCATGGTTGGTTCTCCTGACAACCAGCCCCCATCTTCAGGTGCTTTCCAGAAGCCACCTCAGTAACATACACCCAGTTGTGGTGGAAAGGAGCTTTAACAATTTCCCCTTGATGACTGAAGTGTTTTCAGGAACTGGGAACACGAAACCAAATATTACAGAAAAATATGTTCCCATTGCTCTTGTTGATGCCAGGGGTTTTGGGAGCTGTGAGCTAGGAACTGTAGATGAAGACCAAATGTATATTTCTTACAAAGCACAATATTGCAGGTATGTAACTATTTTCCCCATCCATTTGTTCATCTGTCCTGTCTATTAAGAAAATAATTAATGAAAAGCATAAAACACTTGAAAGAATAAAGAGTGGTATTAGGTAATTGAATTCCCTCTTCAACCTTCACTCTCAGTGTTGTTTCTTGGATGTAATTGCTTGTTTTTAATTATTTGCTTAGTTAGCACTAATTATACATTGCATAGTTATATCTTGATTTGTCAGCTTTACACTGTACCTCCTGACCTTTCTGCATCAGGTAGTGCAGCGTGAGTGGTTAAGTTATAACACAGACCAAAGTCAGACTGCTTGGGTTCCAGTCCAGGTTTGCTGCTTATAACCTATGTGACCTTGGGCAAATTATCAAGCCATTCTTTGCCTCAGTTTCCTTGTCTATAAGATGACATAATAATAGGACTTATCTCATGGCATAATTTAAGCATTATATTAAAAGATTTATGTAAAATCTTTAAAAAAGTGTCTGGCACATAGGTGCTTAGTAGATGTTGGTTGATACTACTGCTCCTGTTAGTATAGTGAAAGATGAAGTCTTCTGCTGACTCATACTTTCTGTCACTCTCTTTCCAAACTTTGTAAAATTATTTTTATTTCTGTGTGCATTAAATAATGTATTTAGGCCTTTTCTTTCCCTAATAGCATTAGATAGTACATCTTTTAAAAAATTTTTATTTTATTTTTAGCTGTGTTGGGTCTTCGTTGCTACACGCGGGCTTTCTCTAGTTGTGGCAAGCGGGGGCAAGTGGGGCTACTCTTTGTTGTGGTGCTCAGGCTTCTCATTGCAGTGGCTTCACTTGTTGTGGAGCATGGGCCGTAGAGCATGTGGGCTTCAGTAGTTGCAGCACGTGGGCTCTAGAGCTCAGGCTCAGTAGTTGTGGCATGTGGGCTTAGTTGCTCCATGGTATGTGGGATCCTCCCGGACCAGGGCTTGAACCCATATCCCCTGCATTGGCAGCAGATTCTTAACCACTGCACCACCAGGGAAGTCCCTAGATAGTACATCTTAACTCCCTCCTGTAAGTGAGGAAGAAAAGCACTCCTGCATTATTTTACATTTGACTTCTGTTAGCTATCACATAACTTATGCATCGTCAGGCTTTATAATCTTTAGTTGTATTGCTCTAACTATAATTAAGACACTTTTTATGGATTGATTCTTGTACTTAAAAAATAGCATTATTATGATTATGTAAATGTTACTCAATATAGAATATGATCTTTGAAACCAAACCTGTATCTCTTGATGGAGAATGTCATAAGCATCAAGGTCAAGTGGATCTTTTTTATACACTACATCAGTTGCTTTATCATGCTGCATTTTGCTTTGCTTTGTGTTTTAACCATGACTTTCTTATCCCTCTTCTTGTTTTTTTTCTGGAGTGCTAATTGCTTTTTTTTTCTGATGAGAGAAAATACAACCTTCTATAGCATGTCATGAGGATCTTCCTTCATATAATTTGTTGAATTGAATCCACTTGCTTCTTTTTTTAAAAATTAATTAATTAATTTTATTGGCTGTGTTGGGTCTTCGTTGCTGCACATGGGCTTTCTCTAGTTGCGGTGAGTGGGGGCTGCTCTTCCTCATGGTGTGTGGGCTCCTCATTGCCGTGGCTTCTCTCGTTGCAGACCACGGACTCTAGGCGCGTGGGCTTCAGTAGTTGTGGCACATGGGCTCAATAGTTGTGGCTCACGGGCTCTAGAGCGCAGGCTCAATAGTTGTGGCACACGGGCTTAGTTGCTTCATGGCATGTGGTATCTTCCTGGGGGCAGGGCTTGAACCCATGTCTCCTGCATTGGCAGGTGGATTCTTAACCACTGCGCCACCTAGGAAGTCCCACTTGCTTCTTCAAGGCATTTTCTTTTCCCCTCAGAGTCCTCTATCTTCCTATTTCAGTGTTCACTGATTATTGACTTGATCTGTTACCCAGCTGTTATTCTGTTTGCTTTTCATTGAATTCCTGGGTTGGTTTCACTGTTGCTCATGTCTTTTACTTCCTTGGGTTTTTCTTTCCGTTTTACTGGATTAAATCTTCAAATAAGGTTTTTCTGAAACGGCACATGGGAACTAAGCTCACATGTCTGAAATTGTCTTTATTTTGCCCTCATGTATGATTTGTATTTGGGTTTAGAATGTTGTATTCAAAACCAGTTTCCTTCAGAACGTTTACAACTTTCCTCCACTGTCTTCTAGTGTCCAGTATAGCAACAGACAAGGTTAATACCAATCTAATTCTTGAGTTAAATATTTTTTTTTATTGGTAACATTGTTCTCCTTTCTGGAAGTTATTAAGACTTTTTCTTTACCTCTGAAATTTTACAAGACTCTTTTTTTTGGGTATAAAACTGTACTGTTAAACAGGCAGATCTGCTCACTAATAAGAAAAGAGCTTAAGCATCTGAATTTTTAGAGGTAGAGTATAAAATTTTGAGGTACAAAATGTTAGAAAGCCATTGTGTTGTACAGTATATAGAGCAAAATGCCACACTATAAATAACAATTGATGTCCAAACTAGAAAAGACTGAACTCCTTTTAAGGTCTTGTCTTCGAAGCAGAAAGGCCAAAGTGATGATTAAGGATCAGTTCTAAGAGGGTGTAAAACAGGGTCTTTAGGAAGCACTGGGGTTCTATTAAGGCACTTTCTTACATACCTGGGATAAATCCCGTTTTGTTATGGTGTATAAGTCTTTATACACATTGTTGGATTTGATTTGTTAATATTTTGTTGATGATTTTACATCTGTGTTTATAAGGGAAATCTGTAGTTTTCTTCTCTTGGTCTAGTTTTGGTATTAAGGTAATGCTGAACTTATAGAAAGAGTTAGGAAGTATTCCCTCTGCTTCTGTATTCTGACAGAGGTTGTAGAGAATTGCTACAATTTCTTCCTTAAATATTTGGTAGAATTCATCAGTGAACCTCACCTGGACCTGGTGGTATCTGTTTTGAAAGGTTATTACTTATTGATTGTTTCTTTACTAGAGACTGTAGGCCTTCAGATGATCTGTTTTCTTCTTGCTTAAGTTTTGGCAGAGTGTATCTTTCAAGGAATTGGCCCATTTCATCTCAGTTATCAAATTTGTGGTGTACACTTGTTCATAGTATCCTTTTAATGTCTATGGGATCTAAAGTGATGTCTCTTCTCTCATTTCTGATAATAGTAATTTGTGTCCCTTGTCTTTTTTCCTTAGTTAGCTTTGCTGCAGGCTTATTGATTTTACTGATCTTTTCAAGGAACCAGCTTTTGGTCTCATTGTCTTTTCTCTATTGATTTCCTGTTTTCAGTTTCATTGATTTCTGCTCTAATTTCTAATGTCTTTTCTTCTCCTTACTTTGGAGTTGATTTGCTTTTCTTTTGCTAGTTTCCTAAGGTTGGAGTTTAGATGATTTATTTTATTTTATTTTATTTTTTATTAATTTTTTTATTGAAGTATACTTGATTTACAGTGTTGTGTTAATTTCTGCTGTACAGCAAAGTGACTCAGTTATACATATATACACATTCTTTTTCATATTCTTCACCATTATGGTTTATTCCAGGATGTTGAATATAGTTCCCTGTGCTATACAGTAGGACCTCGTTGTTTATCAATTCTGTATGTAATAGTTTGCTAGATAATTGATTTTAGATCTTTTCTTTTCCTTCCTTCCTTCCTTCCTTCCTTCCTTCCTTCCTTCCTTCCTTCCTTCCTTCCTATTTATTGGCTGTGTTGCTGTGCACAGGCTTTCTCTAGTTGCAGAGAGCAGGGGCTATTCTTTGTTGCGGTGCGTGGGCCTCTCATTTCGGTGGCTTCTCTTGTTGCAGAGCACTGGCTCTGGGCACGAGGGCTTCAGTAGTTGTGGAGCGTAGGCTCATTAGTTGTGGCTTGTGGGCTCAAGAGCGCAGGCTCAGTAGCTGTGGTGCACGGGCTTAGTTGCTCCACATCATGTGGGATCTTCCCGGACCAGGAACTGAACCCATGTCCCCTGCATTGGCAGGCAGATTCTTAACCACTGGACCTCCAGGGAATTCCCAGAAGTATGTTGTTCAGTCTCCAGGTATTTGGGAATTTCCTAGCTATCTTTCTGTTATTAATTTCTAGTTTAATTCCATTGTAGTCTGAGAGCAGACATTGTATGATTTCTATTCTTTTCAATTTTTAAAAAAATATTTATTTGGCTGCGTTGGGTCTTAGTTGTGGCACACAGGATCTTTGTTGTGGCACACAGGATCTTTTTTGTGGCATGTGTGATCTTTTGTTGCAGTGTGTGGACTCCTTGTTGTGGCACTTAGGCTTCTCTAGCTGTGGTGCCTGGGCTTCTTTCTAGTTGTGGTGCACGGGCTCTCTAGTTTGTGGTACGTGGGCTCCAGAGTGCATGGGCTTAGTAGTAGTGGCATGCAGGCTTAGTTGCCCCGCAGCATGTGGGATCTTCGTCCCCGAACAGGGATCGAACCTGTATCCCCTGTATTGGAAGGCACATTCTTAACCACTGGCCCACCAGGGAAGTCCTTATTCTTTTCAGTTTTTTATGGTATGTTTTATGGTCCAGAATATGATCTTTTTTGTGCATGTTTCATTTGAGCTTGAGAAGAATGTGTTTTCTGCTGTTGCTGGATAAGTAGTTTATAGATGTCCATCAAATCTAGTTGATTGGTGGTGCTGTTGAGTTCAACTGTGTACTTACTGACTTTCTGCCTGCTGGATCTGTCTGTTTCTGATAGAGGGGTATTGGAGTCTTTAACTACAATAGTGAATTCATCTATTTTTTCCTGCATTTCTACCAGTGTTTGCCTCACGTGTTTTGACTTTCTTTTGTTAGGCATATACGTGTTAAAGATTGTTATATCTTCTTGGAGAATTGACTCTTTTATTACTAGATAGTACCCTTCTTTATCTCTGATGACATTCCTTGCTCTAAAGTCTACTCTGTCTGAAGTTAATGTAACTATTCCTGCTTTCTTTTGATTAGTGCTAGCAAGGTATATCTTTCTTCATACACTTACTTTTAATCTATATATGTCTTTATATTTAAAGTAGGTTTCTTACAGACAAGATATAATTCAGTCTTCTAATTGGTGCCTTTAGCCCATTGATGTTCAAGGTGATTATTGATATAGTTGGATTAATATCTACCATATTTGTTAGTGTTTTCTAGTCATTGTCCTTGTTCTTTGCCCTATTTTTGTCTTCCTGCTCTTTTTCTGGCTTTTGTGGTTTTAATTGAGCATTTTATAGATTCCGTTTTGTTTCCTTTCTTAGTATATCAGTTATACTTCTCATTTGGCTTTAAGAGGTTGCCCTAGAGTTTGCAATATGCACTTACAAGCAATCCAAGTCCACTATCAAATAATACCCATACTGCTTCATGGGCAGTGCAGGTACCTTATTATTAACAAAATATTCCCAATTCCTCCCTCCTGTCCCTTGTATTATTGCTGTATTTTTTTCCTTTTAGTGTGTCTTATAATTTTTGTTGAAAGCTGGACATGATGTGCTGAGTAAAAGGAACTCCGATAAATAGGCTTTCTGTAGTGTGGGGGGGAGGTGTAGGGGAGGCGAAGCATTTTATAGTCCTCTGATCCTCAGTCCTTTAGTGAGTCTGTGAACTTCAGAATTGTTTCTTAGTCTTACCCCCAACCTTTAAATGGGGTGGCATGGTGAGAGTGGCTGGAGTTGGGTATGTCCCTTACCTTAGTTTGGTTAGGCTCTGATAAAACTTCAGTAGGTTAGGCTCTGGTAAAATAGTTTTTCTTGAGGGCAGGCCTTGTTTTGTTTTGTTTTTTCCTCTGAAAAGATCAGTTTTATTGTTAACTTGAAGGAATGTGCATTTATAATTCTTAAGGTATAATATTTAGTTTTTAGTAGAGTACCCCAAAAATAATTTGCAGGAAGTTAAATAACTTTTCCTTTTTCTTTTTAGCAGTCAAGATTTATTTATTTATTATTTTTTTGAGGTACACCAAGTTCAATCATCTGTATTTATATACATATCCCCGTATTCCCTCCTTCCCTCGATTCCCCCCACCCTCCCTGTCCCAGTCCTCTAAGGCATCATCCATCCTCGAGTTGAACTCCCTTTGTTATACAGCACCTTCCCACTGGCTATCTATTTTACAGTTGGTAGTGTATATATGTCTATGTTACTCTCTCACTTCGTCTCAGCTTCCCCTTCACCCCCTGCCCTCCCAAACCTCGAGTTCTCCAGTCCATTCTCTGTATCTGCGTCCTTGTTCTTGTCTTGTCACTGAGTTCATCAGTACCATTTTTAGATTCCGTATATGTGAGTTAGCATACAATATTTGTCTTTCTCTTTCTGACTTACTTCACTCTGTATGACAGACTCTAGGTCTATCCACCTCATTACATATAGTTCCATCTCATTCCTTTTTATAGCTGATTTTTTAAAATTTTATTTATTTATTATTTTTTGGGGGTACACCAAGTTCAATCATCTGTTTTTATACACATATCCCCGTATTCCCTCCCTCCCTTGACTTCCCCCCACCCTCCCTCGAGTCCCCCCCATCCTCCCCGTCCCAGTCCTCCCCATCCTCCCCCTCCCAGTCCTCTAAGGCATCTTCCATCCTCGAGTTGAACTCCCTTTGTTATACAGCAACTTCCCACTGCCTATCTGTTTTACAGTTGGTAGTATATATATGTCTGTGCTACTCTCTCACTTCGTCTCAGCTTCCCCTTCACCCCCGGCCCCCCCCAAACCTCGAGTTCTCCAGTCCATTCTCTGCATCTGCGTCCTTGTTCTTGTTGCTGAGTTCATCAGTACCATTTTTTTTTTTTTTTTTGGCACACGGGCTTAGTTGCTCCGCGGCATGTGGGATCTTCCTGGAGCTGGGATCGAACCTGTGACCTCTGCATTGGCAGGCGGATTCTTAACCATTGCGCCACCTAGGAAGCCCCATCAGTACCATTTTTAGATTCCGTATATGTGAGTTAGCATACAATATTTGTCTTTCTCTTTCTGACTTACTTCACTCTGTATGACAGACTCTAGGTCTATCCACCTCATTACATATAGCTCCATCTCATCCCTTTTTATAGCTGAGTAATATTCCATTGTTTATATATGGAGGGCAGGCCTTGTTAAGAAGAACTGACTACTGTGGTATTCAGCAGTCCCTCCATCCACAGCTTCACTTTCTGTGGCGCCATTTACCCGTGGGTAACTATGATCTGAAAATATTAAGTGGAGAATTCCAGGAACAAACAGCTCACCAGTTTGAAATTGTGCATTGTTCTGAGCAGCATGATGAAATCTTGGGCTGTCCTGCTGTTTCCCATCCGGGGTCCTCAACCACTGACATCCCTGCAACTCAGTCCAGGGTCACCTGAAGCAGGTGATCCTCCTGACGCGTTGTCAGAAGGTCAGTAGTAGCCTAACGCTACATCACAGCGCCTGCCTCGTTCACCTCACTTCATCTCATCATGTAGGCATTGTATCCTTTTACATCAGCACGAGAAGGAAAAGTACACCACAATAAGATATTTTGAGAGAGACCTCATTCACATAACTTTTATTCCAGTATATTATTATAATTGTTCTATTTTATTATGTTATTATTGTTAATTTCTTACTGTGCCTGATTTATAAATTAAACTTTATCACAGGTATATATGTCTAGGAAAAAGCTGTGTATATAGGGTTTGACATAACCCACAGTTTCAGGCATCCACTGGGGGTCTCAGAAGTATCTCCTGCAGATAAAGGGGGACTGCTGTACTTCAAAATGATTCCTTTTCCCCTTCTCCTTCTGGAAGCACCAAAGGGAATTTTTTTTCTCTGATATTTGCTGTAGGATATCACCTGTAAAACTGGTGACCTGTGGTTTTTGAAACAATGTTATCCCAAGTGAGTTTTATTAAAATTTAAACTGAAGCAGGGATTTATTTGGTTGACCATAAGGAGATTTATTGTAGTTGTGGCTTCTGTTGTTTGTGTCTTTCTCTTCAGTACTTGGACCATGAGACTGCATCAGCCACATTCATCGACGGTGGTGGACAGTTTGTTTTCTCCCAGGTGACAGGAATTAGCCGGAATCCTTACTGTGGCTACGAGCACCAGACTCTGTCCAGCCAGGAGCGCCTGGAGGAGGACTCCTTGCTGGCTGCTCTACAGTGGCAGGTGCCTGATGTGGGCCCAGTCCCCTTTTTGAAGAGCACTGACCCTTCATCCAGCTACTTTGTCATCTTGAATTCTGCAGCCTTCTTCAAGGTGGGAAGCCAGCTAGAGGTGCTGGTTCATGTACAGGATTTTCAAAGAAAGCCCAAGAAGTATGGTGGAGACTACCTGCAGGCCAGAATCCACTCCCCTAAGCTGCAGGCAGGGGCCGTGGGCAGAGTGGTGGACTACCAGAATGGGTTTTACAAGGTCTTTTTTACTCTGCTCTGGCCAGGCAGAGTTAAAGTGTCCATATCTCTGGTCCACCCCAGTGAAGGGATCCGAGTTCTTCAGCACCTGCAGGAAGAGAAACCAGACAGGGTCTATTTCAAGAGCCTCTTCCGTTCCGGGAGAATTTCTGAAACTACAGAGTGTAACATGTGTCTTCCCGGGAGTCTTCCCCTCTGCAACTTTACAGATCTCTACACTGGAGAACCCTGGTTCTGCTTCAAACCAAAGAAGCTCCCTTGCAGTAGCAGAATTAACCATTTCAAAGGTGGATACCTGAAGGGCCTCCTAACTGCTGCAGAGAATGCTTTCTTCCAGAGGTACGTGCGCCTTGCTCTAGCGGGTAATTTATGAGTCCCTTTCCATTGTCTTTGTCCCACTTAAGAGACGTTCTTGTTTTGGTTATGTGCTTCTTATAGCTCTCTGAACTTGGCCCAGTTCGGGAGAGGTGGCAAGAAAATAAATAAAAATTTATATTTTGTGATTAGTGTGCTTATTTCAGTTCAAATTAAAGACCTTAAGTTTTTGTTCTTTTACCTTAATATCTTTTACTTCAGAACTGCATACCATATCTGTATAAATAAGCAAGATTACTTATTCACAGAGCAGATAAAATCATCCAAGAACAGGGCTGCTAGAGGTCTTATAGTCAGGCTAGTGTTTTAGTTCCATGTGTAATAAACTGAAAGAATTTTAAGTGACATATTATTAGTTGTTAAAATCATATAAACAGGGACTTCCTAGGTGGCGCAGTGGGTAAGAATCCACCTGCCAATGCAGGGGACACGGGTTCGATCCCTGCCCCAGGAAGATACCACATGCCGCGGAGCAACTAAGCCTGTGCGCCTCAACTATTGAGCCTGTGCTCTAGAGCCTGTGAGCCACAACTGTTGAGCCCATGTGCCACAACTACTGAAGCCCACGTGCCTAGAGCCCGTGCTCTGCAACAAGAGAGGCCACGGCAATGAGGAGCCTGCGCGTCACAATGAAGAGTAGCCCCCGCTCTCAGCAACTAGAGAAAGCCCGTGTGCAGCAACGAAGACCCAACACAGCCAATAAAATAAATAAATAAATTAATTAATTAAAAAAAATCATATAAACATTTATTTATAGGAAAAAGACCATGAATATGGTAACATTGCTGGATTGATTTAATGATAAGCATGGAAGCCAGGAATACTACAGTAAACTGTACTTTTTAAGTTAACAGTTGTTGAAATTATTGCATTATCATGCACGTATTCCTATTGTTGAACGTAAGTATAAATCTTTTTCAGTGTAATGAATGGCGTAATGCGCAGAAGGAAGTGTATAGAATCAGTATGAATTGATTCCCATTTTCTTCAACGTTCCATATAATTCTGAAATAAAATAACATTCCTAAGAAATAAAAAGTTAGAAAAATCACATAGTCAAAAAGTACAATTATTTGAGAGAATGTAAAACATTTTTTATTTTTAAATGAAATCTATACTTTTAAAATACTCCCTTGTAGAGAGGGTAGAGAGGGATTTTTGTTGAGTATATCTCGGTACTCTAAAACTTTTTATGCTTTATGTCCACTCATTACGTGGTGGGGGAAAAGTTCCTACCCTAAGGTATGTGGTCTGTAGGAGCTTCTAAAATAAAACACTGATTTGTCACTTCTGGAGTCAGCTTTTGGTCGTAATAGTTTTCAGTACATATTTGATGTCATGCTTTCAGAAGGCCAACAGAGGGAGCACTACTCCCAGTATATTTACTGTGCTGTTTTTGAGGGGACTGCCTAGTTTTTTGTGGCTCAGTACAAAAGGACTTTAGTTTTATTCTTGGGTTCAGATCTCAGACACATTATTTATCAGCGACTGAGCAGATTATTTTATTACTGTGTACTTTTTGCCTATGTATGAAGACTGTTCAGTTACCCCTTTTTAGAGTTGTGTTGTCAGTCTACTTAGTGGCTTAGCAAAGAGGAGGAAGCATGGCTTGTAATTTACTGAAATTCCACATGGAAAAAGTGGGAAAAAGGTTAGAGAATTAAGTTAGTGAAAAATTTAAAGTGTTCCTAACACTAAATCCTACTATTAAAACCAAAAAACACCTGTGAACCTGAAAGGATATAATAATGTCTGCTCCTGCCTTTACTTGCATATCCTGGATGAGGCTGGCTGATGGTACTTTGTAGTAGAATCATAAAAAAAATTCTACTTATCTTGAAGTTCACTGGGAAAGTGAGGTGGCATAAGTTTTTGGAAACCAAACATTTGACAGAGTCCTGATACAGATTTAATTTTTTAATTTTATTTTTTTTAAACATATTTATTGGAATATAATTGCTTTACAATGCATTTTGTTTCAGTGCGCAGGCTTCTCACTGTGGTGGCTTTTCTTGTTGTGGAGCACGGACTCTAGGTGCTTGGGCTTCAGTAGATGTAGCACGTGGACTCAGTAGTTGTGGCTCTAGAGCTCAGGCTCAGTAGTTGTGGCACATGGGCTTTGTTGCTCCAAGGCATGTGGGATCTTCCTGGACCAGGGATTGAACCCATGTCCCCTGCATTGACAGATGGATTCTTAACCTCTGCGCCACAAGGGAAGTCCCCATCCCCTCCCTCTTGAGCCTTTCTCCCACCCCTCTATGTCATCACAAAGCACCGAGCTGAACTCCCTGTGCTGTGTAGCAGCTTCCCACTAGCTGTCTATTTTACATTTGGTAGTGCTGATACAGATTTTAATTTTTGCATTGTTTACTCTGTTAAAAGTCTGAAATTTTGCATTAGGCTAATTGAAAAGGAAAAGAGAAAGATCGAAATTGATCATTTGAGGGATCTTTGAGTGTAGTATTTTGAGCTCATGGCCTGAATATGTTAAGCTATACCCGTTTTTACCTCTCTTCTTTGGTGGCTTGTAATGTTGCTCAATTCAGAAAGGGTTAAGAAGCTTAGCGTTGGTCTTTGGTTCTCAAATGACAGTTGGACAATTAAGGATCTAATCTTTGTTCTCTACTCTTAAGGAAAAAAAAGTGTTTGTTTTAGAAAGAACCACTGTACTTTAAAGATCCAGATAATGAGAGAATGCTTTTGAAAGAATGAGCTTATCACATGAAAAGCTTCCCTTTTATTTTAGCATGATTTATGCTTTTTTCTCTTTCTAACTTTGTATTAAAAAAAGTTCAAATCTGTAGAAACACTGCAGGGGTGACAGTGAGCACCCATGTATCTTTAACTTAGACTCACTATTGTTATGTTTTGCCACATTTGTTGTCTCTCTTTCTGTGTGTTTGTATGTGTGTATTTGTGTATAGTTCTTTCCCCTCAGGCCGTTTGAGAGTGAGGTGCAGACATCACAGCACTGTGTCCCGGGAGCGTGCATCTCCTAGGACTTTCCCCAGCATATAACCGTAACACAGTGATCACGCTGGCGGCATTTATCACTGACACAACATTATTATGTAATATGCAGCCTGTATTCAAGTTATCCAGTTGTCCCAGTAATGTCCTTTATCGCTATCTCTTTTATTTTAATTAACTGAATCTCTGATCACACACAATCAGTTTAGTTGTCTCTTTCATCTCTTTTAGTCCAGAAGAGTTCTCTAGCTTGTTTTGTTTTTTACAGCTGTTGACATTTTTGTGGAATGTTGCTTAATCTGGATTTGCTGCATTATTGTTTCTGCATGATTAGATTGAGAGTAAACATTTTTACAGGAAAAATTACAGAGGTGAAGTTTTCTTCTTTTCCTTACCTTAAAGCTCTAAACTCATGAAAGTAGTTTATATGTGCTCTCTTAAAGTCATGTTGTATACTAACTGTAACTTTTGTAATCCATGAAATGCTGTTATTCTCTAATATAGTCCCCTATAATTCCTTCCTTCCTTGTTTTTTTGTCTGTTTCCCTCATTAGAATGTCAGTGCCATGAAGGAGGAGATGCTGTGGTTTTTCTTTTTTTTTTTTTTGCCACGCTGTGTGACTTGCGGGATCTTAGTTCCCTGACTGCCCTGACCAGGGATAATTGAACCTGGACCCTCAGCAATGAAAACTGGACTGCAGGGAATTCCCGATGCTGTGTGTTTTATTTACTGTTATATCCCTGGCAGCTCGGATAGTACCTGGCACATAGTAGAAGCTTAAGAATTATTTAAGAACAAATCTGTTTTGAATTGATTTTTGATGAAATGAAATATCATGACTGCAAGTTCCCATATCGAGTTTGGAAAGTTAACATTTTATTTTTTTGTTTGTTTTTGGTCTAAGTGCAAGAGACCTAATTATTGTGACCCATTTTCTGGGATAGTTACACCATGTTTTCAGTACACTTCTCCTGGATTCCACTGTTCCCCCACCTTTTCACACGGCCCTCTATCAGATATTTTCTGAGCGTGGACTCTAGTCCAGGGCCTGTGCTACGTACTGAAGATGAAAGATGGATGGGACACAATCCACGTCTTTGAGGTTTAGTAAGGGGAGCAGACACTACAGAGCCACGGTAATGATGAACAGAGTACATGCATGAGCACGTGTGGGGCAGATGTCCCCAGTTAGGACTCATCTCAGCTCTGGGCAAGGCCTAAGGAGTCTGACGTGTGACTTAATGCTCCATAGTGTTGCAGCCTGAAAACTAAGTAGTGACAAAATAGACATTCTCATCAGTGTGAGCCATTCTCTGAGTCCAAGGGAAGTAAGTAATTCAAACAGCTTATGCCATTTTGGAGTTTGCACTCTAAGGGCGAAGCAGTGAAAAATGAAGAACCTGTTTAATTCTTATTCAGTTTGTGTATCCATATAACCTGCTTAATATAAGATACCTAGTTTGTTAATGATCACTTGTATCAACATTTATAAGAATATTTTATCTTAATAAAGCTCTGTGAAATCTTGTCCATTAAAAAATTTGCAAATAAAGATACACATTGGGAAATAAATGTTCCTGAATCTAAGCTTGTACTCTTTTTATTCCTCTTTCAAGTGGTGTCAATATCAAAATGCCAATCAACTCCAGTGGACCTGATTGGGTGACTGTGATCCCCAGGAGTATAAAAGGTAAAAAGGAATGAGCTTGATGATTTGTTGTTTTTCCTGCTAAGTGTGTTGAGGCTCTGTAATTACACTGATGTTACAACCCCCCGACCCCCTTTTTTCCCCCTTTAATGTGCCCTGGTTACTGCTGGACACAGTTTTAACTGTGTTTTAACAAACCTTCCAGGTGATTCTGATCCATTGGTATAGGGTATTATTAAAGGTAAAAGAATGAAATTTAGAAGAGTAAATGTATGTATTTTGTTGTTGCCGAATAGATATAATGAGCTATGGTGACCTATAGAAAGGATGAACATTATTAAGGCACTTATGCAGGTGGCAGGTGGTCACTTCTTGGCCTTTTGGCTAAGATCAAGTGCAAATGGCAGGTGAGGTCCTTTTGGCTGTTGAAAGCAGGTATGTAGTATCCCACAGAGCAGACTGTGCAAACGCTAATGCCACAGGGACGAGGTATGTAACACATGTGAACCTACCAGGGTGGGTATTGGCCATGTGCATGCCTTGTGTGAGTGGTGGGGAAGGAACTGCAGAGCAGGGACCATCTAAAGGGGGCAGTCTCTCAGTTCCTACACGTTGTTGCTATGCAAAAATGTAGACCCAGCACAGCCAGATCTATAGATTTTTTTCCTTGAAAAACCACAAGTCTTAATTTTTGAATGTAATAGCTCCAGATTTCAAAACATTGGCATCCAGTTAAAAACTTTAAAAATATTGCGTGGGCTAAATAAAATTTGTGGCCCAGATGCAAGCAGGACCCTGCCAGTCTGTATCTCTGGTGTTCACTGCCATGTGCCACAAGAAATCCCAATCTTTTCCTAATGAAGAGCTGTATTTGATGTACTTGAACCCAGTGAGTTACTAATTTTAGAGGATACATATGTGAAACATCATTAACGGAAATTGCTTACCTTTTATCTGCCGGGCCTTCAACCCCACAGCCGAGATGTCAGTAAAATGGGATCCCCCAGTAGTACTGAACCCCTCACATGCTCACATCTGACACCTCCCAAGGCCCCATCCCACTACCACATCTGTCCTTCTCTTCCACAGCCCTGGTTGTCTGTCTTACCCACCTTATGATGTCCCTGGCTGTCCAGTCGGATGGTCAGTGGGAGGAGCTTTGGATGGTTTACTTGCACATGACAGGTCTTGGGGTTCAGCCAGGAAGTGGTTGTGGGTTTGCGATGTACTATCCTGTTTAGAGAGAAGAAAGATTCAGTAACTAGTGAGGCTTTTAGTGGATTTTCAGAGGAAAAAAGAAACCATGAATCAGTAGCAGGGTAGCCTGGCTTTGAGAAAACTGTCTCAGAGCAGGTAAATAATTGGAAAGAAAAGAGAAGGACAATTTATATAATAGCAAAGAAGTCCAGCTTGGGGGAATGTCACCTGAATTCACCTTAGTGACCAGCAGAGGGCACTCAAAGGTGCTGAATGAAAGGCTCACATTCTTCTTTAATTCCTTCCTTCTCCCCTCCCTCCCTTAATTCCTTCGTTCCCTTTGTCCTCTTTTTAAAATGTTTTGTTTTCAGATAATTTTAGACTTAAGGAAGAGTTGTGGAAATAATACAAAGTTCCTGTATAGCCTTCACCCAGTTTTCCTAATGCTCACTTCTTGGGAAATCCCAGAACAGCTATCAAAACTAAGAGTTTAACATCGTATAATAGTATTAACTAAACTATAGAGTTTATTTGGATTCCCTCAGTTTTTCCACTAATGTCCTGTCTTGTTCCAGAATCCGGTGCGGATCTCACATTGCGTTTAGTTGCGTGTCTCCTTAGTCTTCCCTCTGTGACAGACCCTCAGGCTCTCATTGTCTTCCATGACTTTGACACTTTTGAAGCGCGTTGGTGAGACAGTTTTTAGAATCTCTCTAAACTTTGGTTTGTCTGGTGTTTTCTTATGATTGGAATGAGGTTCTGCATTTTTGGAAAGAATAGGACAGAAGTGATGTGGTATCCTTTTGAGGGGGGACGGGATGTTGATATGTATTGCTCATGATGTTAACCGTGATCGTTTGATTAAAGTGGTGTCTACTCAGGTTTTTCAGCGTAAGCTAATTATTTTTCTTTGTTTTTTTTTTTTTTTTTTTTTTTGGCCGTGCCTTGCGGCTTGTGGGATCTTAGTTCCTCCACCAGGGATCCAGCCCAGGCCCTCGGCAGTGAAAACATGGAGTCCTAACCACTGGACTGCCAGGGAATTCCCTGAACTAATTATTTGTGTCTTTGTATGGACTCAGTATTCTGGGGAGATACTTTGAGACTGTGGTAGGCCGAAAATGGCCCCTGAAGATATCCAGATCCTAATTTCTTGAATTTGTGAATGTTACCTTATATGGCAAAAGAAATTTTGCAAATGTGATTAAGTTAAGAATTTTGAGCTGGAAGAGGTTATCCGGTTTATGTGAGTGGGCCCTAAATGCAATCACAAGTCCTCTTAGGAGGGAGGGAGAGGGAGATTTCATATGGAAGTCAGAAGTTCGTGTGGAGGTGGAAGCAGAGAGAGATTTGAAGATGCCATGACGCTGACTTTAGAAATGGAGAAAGCCAAAGAATATAGCCCTAGAAAAGGCAAGGAAACAAGTTCTTCCCTAGACCCTCCAGAGAGAGTGTGACTCTGCCAACATCTTG
Source organism: Hippopotamus amphibius kiboko (assembly GCF_030028045.1). Taxonomy (NCBI): domain Eukaryota; kingdom Metazoa; phylum Chordata; class Mammalia; order Artiodactyla; family Hippopotamidae; genus Hippopotamus; species Hippopotamus amphibius. The sequence goes on along the minus strand of NC_080195.1, from coordinate 68,495,848 downwards.
GTTTTGGCCCAGTGATACTGAGTTTGGATTTCTGGCCTTCAGAACTGTAAGCGAATAAAACTGTGTTGTTTTAAGCCACTAAATTTGTGGTAATTTGTTACAGCAGCTACAGGAAACTAATACACAGACTATGTAAACATTCTGTTTCTGCTTAAACTTTCATCTACTAATTTTAGCATTCATCATTCGATCTTGCCTGCAGCAGTTATTTCTGTGGCGTTCTAATGGTGACTTACTATATGTCTCATTCTTAAGACATTTATTAATTGAAATTTTTTTGTAAGGAAGAGTTGTCCCTTCTTTACCATTAATTTAATCAGTATAGACTCCTGACTATTTCATTCCTTGGATTATAATCCAATTCAGTTGTTCAAATTGTTTCAGTTTTGGCAATCGAGAACCTTTTTAGTGTGGCTTCTGCGCCCTTTTGACATGCTCTCATTCTTTTAATTAATTAATTTTTTTTGAGCACTTCTTCACTGTCCGGTACCACAGGATATTTCAGGCCCATATTATATTTTCTTTGCCCAGGTCTTGGAAGTATTCATAATCTTTCCACTTTTCTTATTTCACTTATGAACCCTATATTTTGGAGGTTTTATTTTCCCTGTGACATTTCATAATTTATGTGTTAGTTAATTGATTTTCCTACAAGGTAAAACTGTTCTCAGGTGCATATTTGGAGTCTGGTGGATTGCTTGAGGTTGCCAGTGCTACCCCATGCATGCATAATTCCAGCCAAAAGCAAAGAAACACAGCTTTCAATTAGGCAAGCATCTGGTTTCTGACAGGCTTTTCCAGTATCAGAGTTACTAATGAATTTTCGTAAGCATTTGCACTGTGGTCCTTAGACCATTTTAACCTAATGGCTTTGGGACTTTGGTGGCTTCTAACCTCATCAGCAACTAAACTAGAGCTCATATTTTTTGGGGAGTTTACTGAAAGTTTAGGATAGGACTAGATCTAATAGCAATAGGATAAATATCAACATCTTTATAGCTTTTTAATGTTTTTTCTATTGAAATTTATCTCATATGCAATAGAGCACACAGATCATAAGCATATAGTATGATGGAGTTTTACATGTGTACATATCTTTGTAGGGTGACTTCTTTTTTTTAAAATTTTTATTGGCGTATAGTTGCTTTACAGTATTGTGTCAGTTTGTACTGTACAGCAAAGTGAATCAGCAATACATGCATATATCCCCTCTTTTTTTGGATTTCCTTCCCATTTAGGTCACCACAGAGCCTTAAGTAGGGTTCCCTGTGCTATACAGTAGGTTTCCATTAGTTATCTATTTTATACATAGCATCAGTAGTGGATATATGTCAATCCCAATCTCCCAGTTCATCCCACCCTCCCTTCCCTCTGGGTATCCATGCAATTGTTCTCTACGTCTGTGTCTCTGTTTCTGCTTTGTGTTTCTATTTCTGTTTGTTCTCTATGTCTGTGTCTCTATTTCTGCTATACCATTTTTTTTCAGATTTCACATGTATGATATTTAATATATTTATATGTTGTTAATATATGATATTTGTGTTTCTCTTTCTGACTTACTTAGATGACTCCCAGTGATCCATGCCCTTATGTAAACCCTTCCCTTCAGTTATATGACGAAGTTGACTTTAAAAAAAGAGAGATTATCCTGGGTTGATCTGACCTAACCAGATAAGTCCTTAACAGGGAATAGGTTCTTCCAGAAGGAGGAGATTGAAAGTGTGAGACGGGTTCCACGAGAGGGAGATTCTTCACTGCTGGCTTGAAAGACGGAGGAGGCCACAGGGCAGGGAATGTAGGCAGCCTCTAGGAGCTGAAGGGCATTTGCTGGCTGACAACTAGCAAGGAAATGAGAAATTCGGTCTTATAACCACACGGAACTGAATTTGGCTAACAACCTGAACGAACTTGGAAGCAGATTCTTCTCCAGAGCCTTCAGAAAGGAACACGGTCCTGCTGACATCCTGATTTCCACTCGTGAGACCCTGAGCAGAGAACCCAGCCATACCACGCCCAAGACTCCTGACGTCTAAAACTGTGGGAAAACTTGTTTTTAAGCCATTAAGTTTTTGGTTATTTGTTACACAGCAATAGAAAAGTAATTAACTACCACCCAGATCAAGATATAGAACGTTCGGAGTGTATAGAGTGTTTCTAGCATTCCAGCATGGGCTCTTACTGTGAAAAATGTGCTTTCACACGATTACAGTGTTGAATTTTCACAGCAACCCTCAAAATAACCAGTAGTTTACCCCTTTTATAGATAATGAAACCAAGGTCCAGATCCAGTTAACTTAGGAAATCAAAGGACTCGTATCCTGCACGTAACATCCAGCAAACTGGTATCATTTGGGGAAAGGAAGCCCACTCCCACAATCATTTCAGCCATAAATGTAGGCCTCTGTAAATGGTCCTGCCTCTGCCAGCTCCCAGCTCCTCAACTCCCTGAGAAACTTTGGCAGGTCACTCTGACTTGCTTTCTTTACCTTTAAAAGATATTTGGAGTAGCTATTCTCTGAGGTCCCTTTCAACATTCTCTGAATCTATAGGTTTTTCTACCTTATATAGCATTTTTAGCTTTCCTCTGTAAAATGCTTAGCTTTTAGGGGACTAAAATAGAAAGAGAAGAAGAAAATCAAATTCCCAGGGTTTTGTAGGGGGACACTCAAACCACTCTAATTGCTGAGTAGCTAGGACCTCCTCATATTCCCAGCACGGGACAGGGTGTGCCCAGAGCTTGGCACGCCATCCTCATTCCTTACCTCCCTGAGGAGGCGCCCAGGCAAATAATCAAAGCTATCCCTCCTGATTTTGCATAAAGATCTTTATATCTGCTCTTACAGCCACCTCCCTGTAAACGTCCTTCACTGTCAACGTTCAAGATAACCATAAAACTGAGTAATAACCCATTTTTGTTTTTTAATTATTTTTATTCCACTTGTACAGTACATTAAGGGTTATATTATTGGTTTACGGGGCTTTTGTATCTCAGATACCTTAAATGAAAACGCATTCTGAGCTCCAAGAAATGCTGACTTTTTAAACTTCAGACTGCTTGAAATCATTAGTCAGGAAATGTTTTTGTCCCAGTTGACCACAAGAGGGCAATGTAGGTACACACATGTCACTTTAGAAATATGTTCTGTTATCTAGTGCTGCATGTGTAAAGAATTAATGTCAGGTTCAGTAATTGATTTGCTTTGCTTGACTTAACTCTGTTAGTAAATATAATTAACATTTTCATGGAAATGGTAATTGTTTCCTGTGTGATATACACGTTTCTTTATAACACTTATTTGACACAGAATAGCTGAGTCTACTGACTTACCCATGGTAAAAATTGTGACTTCAAAATCACTTTTAATTCCCATTCCAGTAAATGTTTTTTTGGGTCCCAGGTGTCTGTTCTGGAGCTCTCTGGCCTGTGCAGCCTTGATGTGCTGATATAATGAGGAGCTTTGGGCAAGGTGTGGTGACATGGCAAAGCCACACTTGGTATCATGTTGAGAAACTGCTTTTGAATAAGACAAACAAATGTTTATCCTACCCTCCATTTTTCTTTGATAATCACATTTGCCAAAAAAGCGCTTAAAATGCTGTTTACTTTTCAATTTAGACCCTGAACCTGCAGAGAATTAACAGATACCTAAGAAAAAGGATTAAATATGCGTTGTCAAATAGGTCATCTTCTTTGAAGGGAATAAAACCAAAATAATTTTGAGTATACAGATAATATCAAGAAGTCAAAGAAGCTGAAAATAGTTACAAATAGGAGACTCACTTAAATGTAAATTTCTGAGTCATATATAAATTTAAATTTCTGACCATTTGCATTTTGAATTGTGGTTTAGCAGGTGAGACTATAGAATTACTGGATTATGATCAAGGTTTGAACCGGGGGGTATGTAAAGGAGGGATATAAAATGATTGGTGGTTTTTTGAAGATTGTAGATTTCAATAATGTGTTACAAATGAATAAACATACTCTTTCAGAAAGAAAGGTATCTACAAACATCTCTTGAGAGGTGATGTAGCACAGCGGTTACGATTATGGGCTTGGGGGCTCACCTGTTTGGATTAGATCCTGGCTTTGTTACTTACTGGCTCTGGAGCTGAGGTCAAGTTGCTTAACTGTTTTGAAAGGTAGGGATAATAAGAGGACCTACCTTAAATGGTTATCGTGAATATCCCATGAGATAATACATTCAATTGCTCAGAACAGTGTCTGGTGCAGAGTAAACCTGCAGGAAATGTTAGGCATCCCTGTTGAAGCATGTGAAGCGTGCTGTTTCCACAGTGGCATTTTCTGAAGGAGGTGTTAGGACAGAAGGGTGTTGACTCTCCCTGTGAAAGGTGTACTGGTGCATGTGTTATCATGTGTGGCTAGGCTACAACCATGAGTACACACTGCTGATGCAATTTTAACATTGTTCATTGTGCATAAAGACTTCTGAACCTTTTGTGTTCTGGGCAGTAAATCTTTAGAATGTGTGTCATTGATTTGTTTTCTGTATTCAGTGGTGGTTTTCTGAGTTAATATTTGATTGCTGGACCCATGGGTTGAAACTTCTCTTTTTAATGGGCTGAGCAACAATGTGGACTAATATTACTACGCATATGTAAAATATGAATTTAAGTTGTTACTTGCCTTATAGGCATTTGGAGGAGACGTTCTTCTCCTGTTCTGGGATAGTGCTGGACAATGCTTAGATCTACACATTTCCTTGGTTTTTGCCTGCCTTTATTTTTGGCTTTGAGAAAAATATGCAAAATCAGAGGGAATACTCCCTGTCCACCTACCTCTTCTGTCCACGAACACCCTCACATCCGCTTCAGATCTTCTTATTTTTGTGCGAAGGAGAACTTTTTTGTAGGAGGGGGAAAGTCTGGGATTTCTTTGAGACGTGACAGCAGGAAATCTTCCCCATAGTCCGCAGGCTAACAGACATGGGGCATAGTTATGTTTCTTGGAACATTTTTTATGTATGGTTTGTTGGAGGAGGATTTCAGAATATCTTTTGTTTCTTTTTCTTTCTTCTTTTTTTTCCAGAAACCAACAACCTAGAACTATCTCAAGGCTTAGGAACTTTTCCTTCTGGTTATTATTACAAAGATCAGTGGAGGCCCAGAAAGTTTAAGATGCGCCAGTTTGATGACCCTGACAACATTACAGAATGCTTACAGAGAAAAGTGGTGTATTTATTTGGTGACTCAACAATCAGGCAATGGTTTGAGTACCTCACTACATTTGTTCCAGGTTGGTATTTTGCTTTTTGTTTCATAACTCTTTCCCACACATACAAAATCTAGCTTTGAAATAAGCAGACCCGCTCCGGTGCCTGAAGAAGGCCATCAGGCGAGGAAGCAGTTATCTCTCTGTAGGGCTGAAGAGGTGTCCTACCTCTGGAGAGATGAGTGATAGTTTCTGATCAATGGCGAGGCTGTGATGCGTGGATGAAAGCACTGGCTGCATGTTGAAGTTCATACCACTCATGAGCTGGGTGACCCTGGGTGAGTCATCTGCTTCTCGGGGCTTCATTTCTCCAAGTGTGAGGTGAGGCAGCCAGACACTGTCACCTCACAGGTGTCTTTCACTTCGAACATTCGGGGCTGTGAGATGGACGTGAACATTTCCAGTCGTTTCTCTTCCAGTTCTGTTTGGTCCAACTCCAAGTATATAACAGATTCAAGTGTGGGGGAGGGGCAGCCAAACTGTCGCCCATTTTAACGCATCCATGCAGCAGGGCCATCCCTGCGTCACCTGTCGGGCTGTCCACTGGTGTGAGTGAGACGGAGCTGCCTCCCACCGAGGGGGAGTCTGGTCAGTCCCAGCCTTCTTAGCTTCCTGGTCTCACTGCTGGGCTCTGGGGCAGCTCTCCAGACTCTGAATAAAACCCCGCTCATTGCAGGGCCATCGCTTATTCACGATGGGCCTTTTCCTCTTCCTGGAAGGGGTGTGGATGGAGTGAAGAGGGATGGATCTGGGGCAGCAGGACTAAGACCCCGCTTAGAGTTTAGAGAGCTGATGAATAGTTCTGTGGGAACTGGGTTTTTTTTTTGTTTGTTTGTTTTTTAATCTTTTTTTTAACTTTTTATTTTGTATTGGAGTATAGCCAATTAACAATGTTGTGATAGTTTCAGGTACACAGCAAAGCGACTCAGCCATACATATACAGGAATCCATTATCTCCCAAACTCCTCTCCCATCCAGGCTGCCACATAACATTGAGCAGAGGGAACTGTTTTTGATGATTGTTTATAGACAGGGCTTTTCGTGAAGCAGATTCCCACAGTTGTGAGTGGTTGTGTGTGATGTTTTTCTTTTTTCTCTTTTATTTATCAACTTAGTTTCAAATTTAATTTCTAGAAGGAAAGGAGGAAGTAGATATGACCCCCAAAAGTAGAAAGTTAATTCCATTTTTGATTTGCTTTTTTTTTTTTTTTAAACTGAGACATAGCGGAGTTCTAGTTGATAAAGTGTAAGTTACAAAGCAGGAGAAGGGAAATCATTTGTATGGTGTGATGCTAGGCATGTTTTGGTGCTGACCCGGCGAGGCCCTCCTGGAGCCTGTAGTTGCTTGATTCTTAAGTTCTAATGACGTAGCTGGGTATTTCCTTTCATAGCAATGATGACATTGAGTGTCTTGATCATTTTCCACCATACCCTTCGCAGACAGATTTGTACCTGATAAAGCCTTGTGTCGGTGCTTGATCTTAATCAAAAGAAAGAATAGTGAATTGAACTTTTATTCAATTTAAGTGGGACCAAATGCTAAGCAGTAATGAAATAGGTATGAGAATCTAGAAGAGGGGCCTGGGACCTCTTGGAGAAAAGAAGTGAAAGCTTAACTTTAACCCTTAAGAGTAAATAATATGGGGCAATTATGTTACTTCTTCAGAGTTGACTGTAAACTCCTTGAGGGCAAGGACTCTGACTTACCCGTCTGAGCCTTGCTGGCTTTTTTTTTTTTTTTTTGAAAACTGGGAACAATTCTAATTTATTATTATTATCATTATTTTTCTTTTTGGCCACACCGTGTGCCATGCGGGATCTTAATTCCCCGACCAGGGACTGAACCCGTGCCCCCTGCAGTGGAAGCGTGGAGTCTGAACCACTGGACCACCAGGGAAGTCCCACACTGCTGGCCTATAGCACAATAGTGCTGGCACAGAATAGGCGCTTAGGAAATGTTAAGTCAGTTGGGTTGCCAAAGGTTACTTAATCTGGTCTGTGTAAGGCACTTATAGGAATATTTGAGAATATGAGACAGACCCTCTTTCCTCATGGAGTGAATGTTCAGTGATGAATTGTACAGCTTTTTTTTAGGAGTAATAAGGGAGAATAATCACTGATTCCTAGGATCTTCATAGGAGCTGGACTTGGAAACACAACTTAGATAAGGGGAGGGAGAGAAGGGAATTCTAACTTGTGCTGCTGTCTTTGTTATGACACAGAGAGAGAAGTTTCCTAAGACATTAACAGGGTTTTCCATCCATAGGGTGAAATTGAAAGTCAAAAGAAGCTGGGTTGCTTCTTTCTTTTGCTTATTGCAAAAAGAGATATTTGGTTACTATTATGTGTTTGTAAAAAAGCAGAAGTTATAGTTCTTGACCTGAAAGAAATACTATTTATCTGTTAGAACAATAATGTGTAAATACTAAATTGATGTTTAGATACTCAACAGTCACTGCAAACAGGAAGATTTCTTGGCCTAATAGTTAGAGGTAAACAGGTTATTTTGCTTCTGAGGTCTAGAATCTGTTGTTGATGGTATTACTTGTAATGTCATGCTTATGGAGTGACTTAAATAATATGTTAGAATAAAGGTCCATTAAAGCCAAGGGGGCCAAGGTGAAATGAGATAGGCGTTTCCTTTACATTTGTATTCTACCTTTTTTGTTATTTTATTAAAAAAAAATTGTTCTTTGAAGCCACTAACTAAAGAGTAATCAAAATATATCGCTTGGTTTAAACATTTTTTGTGAATCTGACTTTTCCTTGTTTCAGATTTAGTGGAGTTTGACTTGGGTAGTCCCAAGAATGTGGGTCCCTTCCTTGCGGTGGACCAGAAGCACAACATCCTACTCAAATACCGCTGCCATGGTCCACCCATCCGATTCACGACCGTCTTTAGCAGTGACCTCCGTTATGTGGCGAATGAGCTGAATGGCATCGTGGGAGGGAAGAACACAGTGGTTGCCATAGCTGTGTGGTCTCATTTCAGCACCTTCCCCTTGGAAGTGTATATCCGGCGGCTCAGGAACATCCGTCGAGCTGTGGTCCAGCTCCTGGATCGAAGCCCCAAGACTGTGGTAGTCGTCCGGACAGCCAATGCCCAAGAGCTGGGACCTGAGGTGAGCCTTTTCAACAGCGACTGGTATAACTTTCAGCTGGACACCATCCTTCGGAAGATGTTCTCAGGGGTTGGCGTATATCTCGTTGATGCCTGGGAGATGACCCTGGCCCATTATCTGCCCCACAAGCTACATCCAGATGAAGTTATTGTGAAGAACCAACTGGACATGTTCTTGTCCTTTGTGTGCCCCTTGGAGACCTAGCATGCTCTGGAGGGGACTGGAGGAATCACATTTGGTGACCTCCTCTATCACCTGTACTACAGAAAGTTTATGGGTGGCCCTATGGAGAGATGGCTTCCATTGATATGTATTTAAAATTTAAAAAAGAGCTGGACTTTATATAATGACTTATAAGGAGCTTAGAAAATGCAGATTACATTTATACCTACCTATAGGATTTTTTCCCATCTTGACTTAGCCACGGGGGAACCGTTAGTAACAGCATCCACGCACTATATTTCCCTTGTAACCAAAGAAACTAATGAGTGTGTCTGAACTAGTTTCTCCTGGGAGGGGATATTACTGTGCTAAAAAATGTGAAAGATGTTCCAACCTAAGTGGAAGGGACAAGTTTGGTTGGCAGTGGAGGGTTTGTAGCGTGTCCGGTAAAGGAAATTGAGCACATCTGCGTGAACAGTATCAGCGGCGGGTGGTTAACCCTGAGGCTTGCAGTCAGTGGCTCCTGCAACACACTGAAGGCCGCCGTGTCTCAGAAATTTCTCTTGCTGATCCAGTTTTTTATGAATTACTTGAAAAGGCCAGTGTCCTTGGTCAGAACTTTCTAATGAGAATACTTATAGTGTCCTGCTTTTAACTAGAAAAGAAGCGGAAGGGAAATATGAAAGCAGTATATATAAAATCTGTGCATTGAATTGATATTTGCATTGGGTAATTGTTACTTATTTGATTTAGCTAAATTTTACAGGATGAATACTTACTCTAAAATAACCACTTTTGGAACTGGAAAGGGAAAAATCTGTAAAGGAAAATTTATTTTTGTGTTCTGAAGTTTGAGGGTTTTAAGAATTGACTTTCATGTAAAGATTGCTATTTGTTATAAAGCTGTGGAAATTATTTCCATCAATTTTGAGTATTTCTTTTTTGATTGTTCTTTTGAATTGCATACCCAGATTAGAAATTAAAATCTAATTAAAAATTAAATTTAGACATTGAAATCTGTGATGGGTTGATGTGGGCATAAGGTACACACATTCTCTCATGCTTGGAAGTAAAAGGTGCTGTTCCTGTTGGCTGTCTTGAAATAATTGAATTATCAGGTTTACTTGACTGTCTTTATCTTATTAATTTTAAATAAGTTTAAATTAATTTGTGCCATTTAGTAAGTACTCTTTTCTTTTTGAGCCACAGTAGAGTATAGTTTTATTTATCGCTAAATGAACATGTGAAGAAACTGAGGAGGCATTAGAGATGAAGACAGATGCCTAAAGCATGAAAAAATACACTCTTAGAAGAATGAGTCAAAGAATCTGGGTTTTTAACTTAAAATGGGGCGTTTAAGATCTTTCTTTCCTAGCCTTGGGGGCCATCTTCAAGTTTATAAAGTAAATAAATATGACTTTAAATTATTTTCTGTCCGAAGTGGACCAGGTAGTTAAATATATTAAGATGGGTTAATTTTAATGGTCTTTAACTTTTAGAGTGTCTAAGGATCACGTGGAATATTTGATAAAAATGCAGAACTAGGGGCTATGCCTCTGGGAATTGTGGAATCAACCTTAGTGACAAATGCCCAGGAATTCTGATGCAATAGTGGTATTCTACATTTTGAGAAACACTAAGGGAAGAGAGAAGATAGAACTAAGGAAATAATATTTTTTGTCTATTTTAGGGGCTTTTCCGTAACATTTAATTCTGATCATGATCTTGTAGTGCAGATAATATTAGCTCCTTTTTATAGATGAGGAACTTGAGTTTAGATTTGAACTAAGGTATGTGAGAGTCCATAGCCCTTTTCAACTGGAACTTTCTTGACTTTGTAAAGACATTTTATATTTTATAAAAGAACTTTTGAGCATTTTCTCGAGGATACTGGAGAAGGCTGAGTCATGTCTTTCCAGGAGAATTTCAATTTCCACTGCCTCTCCAGAGCTTTGGAGTGGTACTACTTGTTTGCGCAAATGATTTCTCGTGATCTCATCCAGTTATTTATTTATTTATTTTTTAATTTTTTAAAAAAATTATTTATTTATTATTTTATTGGCTGTGTTGGGTCTTTTTTCACTGTGCGCGGGCTTTCTTTTTAGTTGCGGTGAGTGGGGACTACTCTTCTTGCAGTGCTCAGGTTCCTCATTGCTGTGGCTTCTCTTGTTTCAGAGCATGGGCTCTAGGCGCGTGGGCTTCAGTAGTTGCAGCACGTGGGCTCAATAGTTGTGGCGCACAGGCTTAGTTGCTCCGCGGCATGTGGGATCTTCCTGGATCAGGGATCGAACCCGTGTCCCCTCCATTGGCAGGAGGATTCTCAACCACTGCGCCACCTAGGAAGCCCTCCAGTTATTTTTTGATATAGTGCCGATATGTCATAAAGATTTGATGACACAGTTTCTTAAGAAAGTATTCTCATTCACTCTGTCCTTCTAATTTGTCTTTCTATGCTTGTGTGGAAGTTAAAAAAAATGCCTACGTGTAGAGTTTGGAATATTATTCTCAGAACAATTAGATACAATATTTTAATTTCTTCTGAAAAGTTTATTTTAAGCCAATACCACAGAGTTGTAACTGTTAGCATGCCAGCCAAATAATATAGTTCATTTTAAATACGTATTTTCCATTATAAATGTAAAGGATATAAAATATAAAAAAATTGTACACTTTAGAAAAAGAAAATCTATGGATAGAATCCATAATTCTATCATCTGAATGCAATGAGCATTAGCAATTTGGTTTATTTTCTTCTAGTTTTTTAAAATCACATAGCTGTAATCACAGAGAACTTGTAATTTGTATCTGTTTGTTAATTTAACCTACAAATATTTTTCCGTGTTTTCATGACTTAATTATAAAAGTCTGCCTAACAGTTTAGCTAAATAATATCATTATTTACATGGGTTGGCCATTTAGGTTTATAATAAAATATTAAAATGGTGGTTTATATATAATTTCATTGGGTTAAAATATCGATTTTTATTTTAGAATGACAGTATTAACTTCATTTAGTAGATCTATCTCCTCATATTCTAGAACTCAAACGACTGATCTGATGCTACTGGTGAAAGGGAGAATCCATAATAAGGCCCTTCTATGCAAATTATATTTTATAGAAGTTAAGAGTAACTTTAGCAAATATAAGTTTGGTGTTCCAATATGATCCATTTTACCATTCATTTTATTAAATATCAATTGACTGATACTTCCCAGCTTCAGGTATTAAGTTTCAGATTGGTGCATCAGGGCGCTTGACAAGAATGTATATGGTAAGCCTTTATATCCGTGTGTTACATGCCGGAGGTAAGTCTGTTTCTGGGTCCTATTAAAGGAAATAGCAGTTACCCAGAAAGTACTAGGAAATAAACACCCAAGGGAAACAACAGAAATAAGACCTCCCCATTCCTGTCTCCTCAGTGTGCAGTAAATAAATAAGATCTGGGAGGTGCTCGTTTTTTCTTTGAACGTGAGACCACAGTCCCAGAGTGCTAGGGACTTACAGGAATCCCAGGGGAGGCGGGGGTGGTGGTGGTGGAAAAGAAGAGGGTTCTTGAGGGGCATCAGTCTATAGGGCGCAGGAGGAAGAGCGCAAAATGCACTCCAAGTTCACTTTGTCTCCAAAGTGCACTTACCTTTTAACTTTTGAGAAAAAGCGTGAACTTCAGTGTGTTATATTTTGCCTTTTAATCTACATGAAGTGAGAGCACGCCAGGCTTCTTTTTAATAAGGACATTCTGCTGCCTTAAAGTTTTAAGAACCTTCTGGTGTTTAAGTCTAGATGCCCATTCTTACTGGAGAACCAGACATTTCCTGTCTTATTCTAAAGCTGGATTGTAACACTGCTTTGGGGGTGGGGTGGGGGGAGGAAGCATTACAGAGATGACGGTAGAAAGTGTCCCTAAAGGAAAAGCCACAGCGAAACCAAATGTCGTAGAAGAAATCCCTTCAGTGTTGCGCAATGGTTCATTCTCTGTTTAAATTCACCCTCCTCTACCCCACATGAAAATAATACGACCTTCATGTTACGGGACCACTGCTTTATTTATACCGCAGATTCCTTGTCCTTTAGTGTGTCCACGAAGGCACACGAGAGGGATGCTACTTTCTGATTGCCGTATTTCAAAAGCTGTGCTGTAGAAAGCCCCGCCCCGTCCCGTCCCGCCCCGTCCTTTGGAGGCTTTACAGAAAAAGCGAAAGAAAAAGAGAAGGTGACTCCAAAGAGGGGGCAACGCTCCTGCCCGGCAGTGAGTTCCCTGAGACCACTGAGTTCACTGAGACGTTTTAAAAAGGCTTCCCGAAGGAAAACGTTTCGTTGATAGCTTTGCTTCTGATTCCTCTGCGCGGTTCCAGTCCAGGTCTTGGAGCCGGCCCTCGCGGGGAATGTCCGGGACTCGGGTCGGTACCTTTCTGGCCTGGGAATTTCCAGGGTGCAGAAAAAAAGTCCACGCACGGAGCACTGGCTGCGCCCTTCCCGCCTGCTCTGCCCCTCCCCTGTGCCCACGCAGCCCCTTGCGAATGAGCGTCTGACCGTATTCTGTACTGTAGGAAACAGGCCCTTCGCTTCCCCCGCCCCCATCCCTTTTAGAGCCGTGAACAGCAAGCGAACACTATAAAGGGGGCCGGGGAGAGGGGCTGGCCTCCTCTTGCCCAGAGGCCGGACACCGAGGTCTTAGAGAAAGAGGCTGCTTCACTGCTCTGCTGCTTATCATGTAACCTCAAAAGGAAACTGATCATTCTTCTCATGGTCTCACGTACTTGGGTTATTATCGCTGATTACAGCTGGAAACAGTTGACTTGCCTTTACGTATTTGTATGCCTTGATTCTTCAAACACGAAGGTATATTTTTATTTTTTGATATTAAGTGTGAAAAAGTATCTTAAATGCTAATTTTTTTTTTTTTTTTGCTTTTCCCATATGCAGATTCTTTACTTTGGAGTCACTTTCTGATATTTGGGTGATCATACTTGTTTTGGGGCAAAATATTAGGGGACAGTATTTTGGGGAAGGAAAATCTGGGATGTTTTTATAGTTTGGTAATGGCTATGAGTTGTGTCTGTTCACCTTGAAGGCTCAGGAAAGACTAAGATGCAAATGGAGGAGCTGGATAGGATGGGTGATGAAAGTATCATAAATCTAATGTAAAAATTTTGATTTAGCCAGTGAAAAGAACTACGATAGGAGTGTCCCAGGAGGTCTGAATGTGGGTTTAGCGGTATACTTTCTCACCAAGGGTAGGCATAGAACCATATCTTTCTGGAACAATATATCTGAGTAGATCAAAATATTGTATAACACGTAATTCTTATATTACCTTTGTAAAATGGAAGGCATATTACAAGACCATTTTATGAATGAAGGAAACCTTGAAGTTTGATGACTTGGCTGGACCCCCTAGATCTATTACAATCTTGGATTTTGTGCGAATAAAAGTACATTTCTAAGTAGGATGGATTGAGATTCTCTCCATGGGGATTAGCGAACTGGCCGTTATGGGCTGGGGGTGTCTCTGAGAATGACATTTATTATGTACATTTTAAGCACTTAGTAATATATATCCCCTCACTTTAAATCTGGCATCTGAAGAAATACATTATTGATCAGGTGGATTTTTTTTTTGTGCCTCTTTTGTCAGTAGGTTGTTTAGACAATAAAAGGAGAGAAAATTTTCTTAGGCTTATTCAATACCCTCAATAATCCCAGGTAGAGGAAGAGATCAGCCACACAGATCATCCAAACATTCAGATAACCCTAAGTCTTTTTATTTGGCTTCATAGTACAGTGTATGATCTACCACCCCTCTCCATTATAACATCATTTCGCTTTGGTTAAAGACATGGTTGGGAAGGGTACCGGTACTATAGAAGAGAGTCTGGGAAGAGTTAGCACAAGAACTGGGTGCGCGCGCGTTCCCTGGTGGCTTAGCGGTTAGGATTCTAGGCTTTTAATGCTGGGGCCTGGGTTCATTCCCTGGTGGGGGCACTGAGCTCCTGCAAGGAGCACGGTCAGAAAAAAAAAGTGAGCGCACAGCAAACCTCATGTTAAGCGTTTGGCACTATCCTTCCCAGCATGGAGGTCATAACCAAGCTCAGTGTAATTTAGTCGTCGTCCAGCTACAGGCTTTTCCTCATTGAGGACGTTGACGCAAACCTCTCTCTTTCTACTTTGTCCTGAAAGAAGTCCGGAACCAAAAAAAAAACCTCTCAGAAGTTAAAGAGCTGTGGAGAGCACTACTGAGAGGGAAGATTTTCTAGTTATTCTGAGATCCACAGTGAACCGCTCCTAAGAAAACCATTTCCCTTTGCCTCTTAGCTGACATGGATCTGGTGGCCTCTTGATTTCCCCCCACCCAGGTTAACAGGAAGATCAGGAGGCTGACTTCACCTTTTGGCTTTCTTGGGCTGATACTGAACTCCTGATGGTGAGAAAGGTGGATATTCCTAATTCTAGATGTTACGTGGGCCTTGACTGGTGTCGTCAAAGTGGGCAGTGGGATGTTTTCTAAAATTTCTATGATTCTTGGATCTCTTAATCAATTTTTGAAGTTGCCTCAAAGTTACTATGAATGGTATAGGCATTTTACTGTGATTTCTTGTGAACTAACATATTTTTGGTGATTTAGCATCTTTTTAACCAATTTGAATTTCCACTACTTTCCATGAGAAGAGGACACATGTGTACATCTAAGAGGGGAATTCAGCTCTCCGCTGACTGGCAGTTTCGGGGTTATGTAATCTCCAGCTCGTTCAGAGGGCGTCACGCCCCCTACAGTTCTGGTGAAGCCCGTCATTCAAGCCAGCATACGTGGTTTCTGATTAAAGCACTTCCTGTTCCTTTAATTTGGGACGGTGCTGAGGTAAAACACGTTCCTTCCAAACTAAGTGGATGAAAATATCTTCCTGCTTTCTGTGGGGAGGTAGTGGATAGGGAATTAACATTTGTTTTTGGAGTTGGCTGGTGAGATCTCATTCAGCGCTCATAATGGCATCTGAGGTAGGCATAATTAGCCTTATTTTATAGGTGAGGAAATGGAGGCTCAGAGGGGTTGACAGCTGGTTCAGAGTCCCCCAGATCATGTGGCAGAGCTTAGATTTGAATCTGAGGGGCCTTGTCCCCATAGCCAGTGCCCTTGCCACCAGGTCCCTGGGATATTAGCAGAGATACAATGGGGAGAGGTCAGCCTCTTTCGAGGGCTCTGATTTCCCTAGGGGCCTTCCTTTTCCCTAGCTCCCACCTGGCTACCATCTACTCCCTGTTCAGATTTACTGGTAGTTAGCCAGGGGAGTTGATGACCACCATAACCCTTCATATTTTAAGAAGACCACAGGGAACGTCTTTCAGACCTCAGAGTGGAACTATATGGTGGAGTTAATGGGAGTGTGGGCTAATGCTTGGGGAGAGGCAGCCTCTCACTTATTGAGTCGTTTTTGGACACACCAGCTGGGATTATAGAGAAAAGGGAATCCTGCTGCTTTCTCACGCTGCTCCTCTTGGGATGTTTCCTTCCGTGCTAGAAAGCGAAGGCTTGGAAGAGCATTCCTAGTCACACCTCTGGTGATGGGCCCTCTGCTGCTGCTTCTGATGAGAGGAATCTTGGGCACTTGGCAGACCAGTTCACCTGCTCTCTACCATCCCTGCTATTGCAGAGTGCGTTAACTATCCGAACTAACTTCTTGGAGGGGTCGGCCCCAGGATAGAAATTTACATACTTTGTATCTGGTGATTTTTTAAAAAAATTTTGCGTGATTCTTTTCTCCTTTGCATTTCCTCTAGGCTCCGTAGTATAGAATGAGTGGAATAATAAATCTACTGGGATGGTTAAATAAAATGCTCTGATGAATTAAGGAAGATATTTGTCTTTTAAGGCAGTCTTTCTCAGACTTTAATGTGCATAAGAATTACCTAGCGATCTCACTGAACTTCTGTTTTAGTAGATCTGGGGTGGAGCTTATAACTCTGCATTTTTAATACACTTCCTTATGATGCTGATGTTGCAACAGTCTGAGTAGCAAAATTATAAGGCTCCTTAAATTCCAGGTAATAAGAAGAATTGTGGAGTTTTTCTATAAAATCTGCATATGTCATCTTACCATGTAGAAAAATAAATTCTGTCATGGTTATGTTAAACAACAATGATGACGCTGCATTCTCTATACATGATACCACATATCTGAATTAAACTTCTCAAAAATCTATTAATCAGGTGTATCATCTATACAATGGCAATTTCTAGATACTTGGAGGCACTA
This sequence comes from Hippopotamus amphibius kiboko, assembly GCF_030028045.1. NCBI lineage: Eukaryota > Metazoa > Chordata > Mammalia > Artiodactyla > Hippopotamidae > Hippopotamus > Hippopotamus amphibius. The sequence continues at coordinate 68,479,081 of NC_080195.1, read as the reverse complement.
ATGAATGTCTCACTTTTTGTTCAGATGTTTAGCAGTGTGCAGATACTTTTAATATTGGTAATAGACTTTTGGACACATTTTGGTGTTAGTATGTGTGCATCTCCAGCCCTCTGATTATTTCAGTCAGATGTGCTATTTGTCATGGCTATTTGATTTGGCTAATACTGCAAATCATACCTTCTCAAAGAGGGTGGTATTGCATACAAGAGGGCAAAATTGGTTCTTGGGGGGGAATATCTCAGATATCATAATGGTTTGTGGCCCTCTAAAGGACCATTGTACATAAACAGATATATAGTATATCTGTGGTTTTAAACTTTCATCAGGGGACAGTTAGGGAAAAAACATCTACAAAGTTTCCTTAGTAGGTATGATAATGAAAGAAAGGTTGAGACACATAGCTGTAAATGCTCTTACACAGACTTATTCAATTGAGGTAAAAAAGATTTTCCCCTGGCCTGTTGTCTCTTTGTGTTTTGCTTTGTATCTGCATCATTGCCATGGATTTTTAAAGCACCGGCTTCCAGAAGAGGGATGATTTCTTTCTTTCTTTTTTTTCCATATTTATTTCAGGAACATTTTCTTCTATTATATCCTTAAATGTTTTAATGTTTTAAGAAACTGTGATAAAATATACATAACAAAATTTACCGTCTTAACCATTTTTAAGTGTAGAGTTCAGTGGCATTAAATACATTCACATTGTTGTGCAATCATCACTACTATTCATCTTTAGAAATTTTTCATCTTCTCAAACTGAAACTTCACATCCATTGAACAATGACTCTGCATTCATCCCTTCCCCAGCCCTTGGCAGCCGCTGTTCTATTTTCTGTGTCTATGAAGTTGACAGCTCTAGGTATTTTGTATAAGTGGAATCACACAATATTTGTCCTTTTGTGACTTGCTAATTTCACTTAGCATAATATCCTCAAGTTTCATCCAAGCTGTTGCATGTGTCAGAGATTCCTTCTAAGGCTGAATGATGTTCCATTTTATGTACATATCCTGTGTTGTGTGTCCCTTCTTCCCTCGATGGACACTTGGGTTGCTTCCACCTTTGGGCTACCATGAATAATGCTGCAGTGAACATAGGTGTATAAAGAATCTGTTTTTAGCCTCTGCTTTCAGTTCTTTTGGGTGTATACTCAGAAGTGGAGTTAGATCATATGATAATTCTGTGTTTACTATTACCATTTTCTACAGCAGCAGTACTAGGATGATTTCTTTTTAACACATTTTGTACAGTGTTTGGGCAAGTGCAGTGAATATATGACAGAACGTTGATATGAAGTTCAGAGTAAATAATCTGCTGAATGATTCAGCACCACGACTGTTAAATCAACCTCTGCTACACGCTCTCCCTTGTGTGTCCACGTACTACAAAGTATGCGTTCACAAACAAGTGCATGGCTGGGAATTTAGAACATATGGGTCAGATCCTTTTGAAAATGTGGACCACTTGCCATGGAATCCCACGTTTAAAGGAAACCTAGAAAGGCTCGTGGGAGATTTCAAAGGGTCAGAGCTGCAAAGGTGATCCACAGATGTGAATGAAGACTAGCCGAACCAAGAACACGTTGAGGGTAGGAATTGCAGGAGTTTGGATTTTCACCGTCCTTTTCTTTCCTCCATCTCCTTTTCTCAGCTCTGCAACATACGTACATGGTCACTCTATGAATTTTGGTTGAATAAATAACCCAGAATGGAAAGAAAAAAGTGAAAGAATTGTTTCATTGTTTTCTAATCTGTGAAAAACTATTTTAAAGACTGTAAGAATTTTCTGTTTTATACCTCTGTCCAGGGTAAAGGAGGTGGGTTTCATGAGGGGTGGAAGAGAAGGGCTGGAGAAATGGAAAACGAGCACTGGGCAAGGCTGCCAAATTTACCTTTGGCATCTCTAGTGTCAGGGTAGAGGAACTGGAACTATCTGAAGAATGGTCGATGCTGATGTATCATGGACCTTCCCAGCCCTGCTGTTCTGTGCTGATGTTTCTCAGAGTTTAAACAGACAATGAAAACAATTTTGTTTGGTTTTTTGCAGTGTTGAACAGCACCCAGCATTAAGATAAGAACGTGGTGCTTAAACACAACCCCAAACTCAAAATATAGGGATGGCCCCAGATTGCGGCCAAAGTGTTTGTAGCAGGAGGAGGTGGAATGTATGATGACAATAGTTGCTAGAGGACGTGGTGTTCCTATCCCCTACCTCACTCATGTGTGTCAGTTATCCAGGTTTCTTGTCATTCATCTTGCGGGGCGGTGGGGCGGGGCGCTTTATTCCAATGAAGATAGCCTTTAAGAAAGGCTACCATTTATATCTTGGCGTAAATTAATTTTGAAATCCCTTCTTGCAGTTTTACTGGAACAGAAGGGCACCGAGACTGCCCTGTTCAGACTGCAGATACGGGTTGAGATGCGGTGGCAGGAGCAGCACAGGGATGGAGTGTGAAGGCTAAAATCAAGCCTGATGCCTCCCTGTGCTCCTGCACCTTCGCCCGGCCTCCATATTTCTGTCCATGGTGCTAGCATTCTAGCAATCTCAAGGCCTAGGGGTGACCTATGCCTCTGCCCTCCCTTTCGGTGTTCCGTCTGTTGCCGTCCTGTAGACTATATATCTGAAATCTTTCTCTACACAATTCCCCTCTTTCTCTTCCTATAAGCACCATTCAAGTTTAGTTCTTTATGACCCGTCACCTGGAATATTGCATGGTCTGTCCTGATCATCTACACGCAGCTGCCAGTTTATCCTTCCTAAAGCATGGCTTTGATGATGCTTTTCCTTGGTTCAAAATCCCTGACGGGCTCCCCGTGGCTTATCACATTAACTCCAGTGTTCTCAGGTGGTGTCAGGCCCTGTAGGGTAGGGCTCTAATCTTGACTCCATGATTCTCCTCTTCTGTATTTTCTTCAAGTTTGGCTGGTGATCCAAAGAGGCCAGAATGCTTAACAATCAGGTATCAAATGGAGCTTTGAAAAATGGATATTAGCTACAACTACCACCATGGAATGCATGCTGTGTGCCAGCTGTTGTGTTGGGCATGTCATGTACACGAACCTCATTTAACCTACGTACTGACTGAATTCAGTGATGTACCCATTTATGTATGAGAAAACAGAGTCTTAGAGAAGTTAATTAAAGCTACATGGCTATTAAGTGAATGAAGCTGGGATTTGAACCTAGGTTTGCTTCAAAATCCTGTGCTTTTAGAAAGGAATGGAGAATATTACAGGCAAGAATTCTAGCTTGGGTAAAAGTTAGGGACAAGAATTAGTGTGCTGTTTTCCAGGATCATTTGTAAGGACTGCATGTTGAGTAACAGATACAAGTATGAAGGGTTAGTGCATTAGTCTGCTTGGGCTGCCGTAACAATACTGCATACTGGGCGGCTTAAATAACAGAAATTTGTTTTCTCACAGTTTTGGAGGCTGAAACTCCAAGATCAAAGTGCCAGCAGGTTTCTCCTGAAGCCTGTCTCCTTGGCTGGCAGATGGTTGCCTTCTCACGTGTGCACATATGGCCTTTCCTCTGTACACATGTCCCTGGTGTCTCTTTCTCTTTTAATAAGGACATCAGTCAGATTGGATTAGGGCACATCCTAATGGCCTCATTTTCACTTAATTATCTCTTTAAAGGCCCTTATCTCCAAATACAATCACAATCTCAGGTACTGGGGATTAGGGCTTGATATATAAATTTTGGGGGTACACAGTTCAGTCCATACCAGATCTGATGGAGCTGGATTTTGAAGGGTATGAAAATGAGGCATAGGGATTTAGTTTTCACATGGAAGGTCATAGGGTCCAGTTGCGGTTGAGCAGGGCTTTCCCAAACAAACTTCCAGCTGCTCTTAAATGTGATGCTTGTGAGAATGGGGACTACAGGGTGTATAGCAAGCATTTTGGAGGAAGAACTATTAGTACCTTTTCTTCTTTCTTTTTTTTTTACAGTGGAATAAAGGAGCAGAAAGAGTCAAAACATTAAGACCTCTAGACATTTCTAGAAAAATGAAGATAGTCTTTTGGTGTTTGGGGGTGTGTGTGTGTAAAGGAGCCAAGGGGGAGCTAGTTTGGTTTTAGTTCTGTCAATTATACTCTTGACATCATGGGATTAGACTTCAGGGTAAAGGTCAGAGCTGGAGATAAGAATCTGGATTTTTTAATATAGATCAGAGTTGAACCTGGGGGAGTGGAAAAGCTTGCTCAGAATTCAAAATAGACAAGAGGCAAGAACTCTCAGGTCTCAAACTGCTTTGCCATCACATAGGTTTGGAAGATAATATGGAAGTTTTCCAGGACCTCTGGTTAAAATAGTATCTCTGGCTCTCTCCCTTTGCCTTGCTTTGTTTTTCTTCTCAGCACATTATCACAACCTGGCTTTACATATATATTTAAAAATTTAAAATTTTCTTTTCCTTTTTTCTTTTTTTTCTTTTTTTGGGCACACCATATTACTTGAGGGATCTTATTTCCCCAACCAAGTATAGAACCCTGGCCCCCAGCAGTGGAAGCATGGAAGTCCTAACCACTGGACCACCAGGGAATTTCTCTTTATATTTATATAGCTATTTTATTATTGTCTGTCTTTCCCAGTAGAATATAAGCTCCATGAGGGCATCGATTGTTTTTGTTAAGTACTGTATTCCTAATACCTTGAAGAGTGTCTTGAACATTGTATGAGCTCAATAAATATTTGCTGAATGAACCTATGAATAGGTTAAAGTTTATGTCCAATAGAATTTAAATTGATGCTAGATTGCTGGATATTGCCTTTTTATCTTTTCTTAAAATAAAATTTTTTTCCTTACCATATATCTTTAGATCAGTGAACCAACAGACACATATATTTGAGAATCTTGAAATATACAGCCTAAAAACTTAGTTTTGTTTCTGTTTGTGTTTGTCCTTAAATTGTGCTGTCCCCAAATCATGATCATATAGTCCCTTCTCTGCAGTAGCATTTCTTTATAAGAAAGTAGGTGTGACTTTCTTTAAAAATCCAGGTGTTTCAGCAATCTGGTTACTCTTATCAGATTATCTGTTTGCGTTTACTCTTTTTGTTGTAATTTTCATAGAAGGTTACTTGCAGAGTCTTTGGTTTCTGTCAGATCTCTTTTCCTTTTACTCATCACACTTGTATTTAAAAATTCACCTCTCATCATACCTTTGTGGGTGCTAACAGTCCATTCAAACATAAGCCTATCACCTTTCCCTATGATTTTCTCCAGGAGGGCTGCTGGTTATGGTATGGTGTCTCATGTAATACAACTATAGGTAGGTTAGGCATTTAAACCAGGCCCACCATCCTTCTGTTTTCTAAGGAATCATAATCAAAGGTAAATCTGAATCTGCTTGTATTTCATATAGGTAAAGACTCATTAAATCTAGTCCCTTGTTTTCATGTAGTCTGAGTGGTATAAATGGCACTAGAATTATTGGGTAAAGTAATTTAAAGCAATCGTTCTCCAATAGATTGGGAATTCCTCCTTAATGGTCTATCAGAATCACGGGGGAGGTGTTTTCAAGGGTCATGCAACCCCATTTTGAAGATCGTAGTGGCCAGAGAACATCTTACTGGTGGGAGTGTATCATACCTCTCAGGTGTGCTGGGGGAGGAACGGGGTTGAGAATCACTGGTCAAAGATTCTGAGAGTTAAACAAACAGAACACATGAAACTAAAAGACGACTTTGTTTCTATCTATCCTCTACTCTTTATCACAGGATGATCTTTTGGTCCTCTAGACACGGTTTGCTAGCATTTTATGGAACTTTTAAACTGTGTAGGATGATGTAGGCTGATGGGAAGAGGAAACTCTGCAGGGCAACATGTAATCCAGAATGAGGTTAAAAGATGAAATTTGAGCATGTTTGTTGGAAATAGAGAAAAATGGAAGGATGTTAACAGGAGAATCTGTTTACTGAACCCCACATCTAATTTAGTGCATCTTTAGGAACTGTTCATTATAATAATTTTCTGACCTACAGCTTCTACAGTTATGATTTTTTTAAAAAAATGCATTGGGTTCCTAACCAATTGGATTGCCCAAGTGGGAGAGTACTCTGGGGGGAAATGCCATGCAGACACAAGGTATGACAAGTTTTAGTTCAATATGTAATCTATTCTCCCTGCTTCTCTCAGCCACACGCATGCAAGTAGGTTGGAGATTCACTCAGTGCTCACAATAATTTATGCAAACTGGAAGGGAACTAAAATGAAGTATCTAGAGTGTGTCAATTTGATTTAGATACTTGTAGCCCACTTTATATGTGAGTAAACTGAGGCTCAGAGATGAAGGACTTGCCCCAAATCACATAGCTGGTCAGTGCTAGAGCTGAGTTTGCAGGCTCCGAAGCCATAACATTGCGGTACTTTTGCTTAAAGCAAGGGTTCATCAACTTTTTCTGTAATGAGCTGCATAGTAAATATTTTAGATTTTGTGGACTAAGAGACAAGATGGGGGATATTCTGTAGGCACTTATATAACCATTTAAAATGTAACCTTTAAAAAATATAGAAACCATTCCTTGGACTGGAGGACACAGGGTTGGCGGGGCGGGGGGCGAAGGGGAAGCTGGGACGAAGTGAGAGGGTAGCACAGACATATATACACTACCAACTGTAAAATAGATAGCTGGTGGGAAGTTGCTGTATAACAAAGGGAGATCAACTCGATGATGGGTGATGCCTTGGAGGGCCAGGACAGGAAGGGTGGGGGGGAGTCACGGGAGGGAGGGGATACGGGGATATATGTATAAATACAGCTGATTGACTTTGGTGTACCTCATAAACTGGTACAAGAGTGTAAGGCAATTCTATTCTAATAAAGAGCTTAAAAAATTATGTAGAAACCATTCTTAAGTGACAGGCTGTGCAATAGGCCAGATTTGGCCTGCAGGCCATAGTAGGAAGCAAAAACAATTTGGGGGGAGATGAGGTGATTGTTTGAATGAATAATTGTCGTTAATGTATGAAATTTGTGTAGTCTTTAAGTACCTGAGCGTTCAGATTCCTCATTAATGAATACCAATATTAAATTATCCTTTCAATTTACTCACAGCAATCTATGTTTGTTGTGTTTTGTCTGCTACTGTGGATGTGGTTGGGAAAATTTCATAACTGCGTATTTCACCTTAATCTTTGGCCGTTCTCCCAGGCATTAACTACATAAGAGATGAAGTATATATGTAAATACCTAATATAGTATTCAGTACATGGTGTACATTCAATAATAGTAGTTACTATTAACCTTATCAGTATATGAAAGTATTATTATGTTGTGGGTCTATAGTTATTTTTTATTTTGGGGGGTAATGATGTTTCTCCCGCACATGATCTAGGTTAATTTCTCCTCAGCTCTTAAACATTTTATAATTAGTCTTTCTATTTGGTACATATTACTGTGCTGTTTATAGAAATTCAAAATAAATTCCTGTAGACGTATGGGAAAAAACCAAGCCCCCCCCCCAATTCCTCCTCCCACAAAAGCCCCTGAACTTCAAGTTTTAAATTCTGAATTTAAAGTTCTAGAAGTAAAATTCTTCTTGATAAAATTCTTCTTCATATAAGCCCCTAATCTAATTTGACAAATGTGTCGCCTGTGTTTAAAAGGGAAGGGAAAAGATTATGAAAGTTTTGAAAAAGATGAGTCAATATATAAAGCAGTCCAATCAACATGTTTATTAAACAACTGTATACTGAGCATTTAGAAGTATGGTATCCTATTTCTATATTAATAAGGCATTAAACTCAAATTACCCCACCTTTCAAATTTAAACTATTCTTCTGGGAAAAGAGAAGGTTTAAATCATTACCTAAAGGAAAGTAGAATAATCCTTGGAACTTTCTTAGCTTCACGATGCACGTGGGCCAATATCTTACACAAAGGAAGAGTAAAGGGTTTTTCTCTCAAAATTCTCCTTTGCTTAATTACTTCAGATCCCCAAATTCAACTGTGACACATTCAGTCCTTTGGGCTTGTCTTCAGATTTGTTTTCTCTTTAAAAGGTAATTATTCCCATGAACGGTAACAAAGTAATTTATTTATCTTATTATGTGAATCAGTTTATCAGCAGTTTCTTTTTAAAAAATTATTTTATTTTATATTGGAGTATCGTTGATTAACGATGTGTTGTTAGTTTCAGGTGCATGGAAAAGTGATTCAGTTATCAGCATTTTCTTCCTGAAAGCTGAGTTAACTTCCCAGGTGAGGGAAGTTTTTTATAGTAGAAGGATACATAGGGAAGGATAATTCTGGACTATGTATTACCGTCTGGTGTCTATAGATTTGTGTGGGAAAAGAGAGGCAAAAAGGAAAATGGAAAGAAAAAAAAGAGAGGAAAAAGGGGAGTTGTGTGAAGATAACTCTTCTTTCTTCACCATTCTGTTTCAGACAGCTCAGGTTTTAGTAACATTTAAAGCGGGCAAGAATGGACAATATTCCCACATCCAGTATATATGACGACGGTTTCTTTCATATGTGTGGAAATGAAATATCTGAATTGTCAACAAGGCAGAGAAAGCAGAAGCAACCACAGAACTTGTAATTCTCTGCCCTTTTAGACAAATATTACCGTACGGTATATTTCTATGTGTGTCTATTATGGATAAACTTCATTATTACAAATAAAAACTGGGAAACACCCTTGTGAACTAAGAACCATCTACTCTAAGAGTGAATTTTAGGAGAGTGTACTTGTTTCATGTGGGTGTTTTATGTGAGTTTGGATCATTACTTATTAGAGACTGTAGTACACCAGGTAGCCCTTCAGACAACCACTGAACGTTACTCCATCATATATAGCATATGATTTTGCACAAATCATGCACATATTTATAGTATGTGAATATTTCCTCAAATCAATGGAAAATCATGTCTTTGGAAATGAAGTGTTAAAATAAATACAGCTGATTCAGTTTGTTGTACAGCAGAAACTGGCACATCAGTGTAAAGCAGTTATACTCCAATAAAGAGCTAAAAAAAAAGCAGACGATTAAAAAAAAAATAACAATACGAAAAAAATGGGATGGGAGGAGACAAATTTGTTTTGTCTTCCAGTTTACATACTGGGATTTCAATCTGCTGCTGGACTAGAAGGTGTTTCAGGGTATTGTAGCACTGCTGTGATTCAACCTCTGTTTACAGGGCATCTCAATTGGTTGAGATGTTTAACTGTGTGACCTGGCTCTGTACAAGCAGCCTCTTCTGCCCATCCATCAGAGGACAGGCCTTGGGTACCTTTTGGAAAGCAGTGGAGTTACTTTACATCATGGACATCATAGGTGCTCAGAAAATATTTGTGGGACAAAGTGGTACCTGGCACCTTTTACAGATACTTCAGGCAAGAAAAGGTTCCAGAGAGATGTCTCCAGGGACACTCCAGCATTAATTTTGCCTCAACACAATCAGTGCATAATATGCAAAGTTGTGCAAACTATACATACAGTACTTAGAGGCGTTACAATTTCATTCTGTCAGCGCTGAGGAGTGTTCCAAGATGTGCATATCCTTCGCTAATTTGTCCGTATAATGATTAGGTTACTAGACAGGTATGTTTACCTGCTTTGAGAAATTTCCTCAACAGAAATATAAGGGTATACTGAGCTTCGGTACCAGATGTTAATAATTTGCTGCAAACAGGACCTAGGAAACTATTTCCAGAGATACTTTTTTCATCTTCCTAGGCAAAAACACACAGAATAATGTGTTACATCATTTGTAAGGAAGCAGTTTACGGCTCTTACTAACTATAGCTGTCTGTGCTGTAGCCCGGTAGGTCAGATGTCGTAGGTATTCTGTTGGGAAGTACATGAGTCTCAGTAGAACTGAGTATGTGTATCTCAGCAATAGTGTCTGAGTATATGACCAGAATGGTCATACCTCTGGATATAAGCTCCAAAAAGACAGGACTTTTGTCTCATGCACTACTGTGCCCCAGTGCCTAGAAAAGCACCTGCCATTTAGAAGGCACTATCATATTGAAGAAAAAATGAAATTTAAAAATAAGTGGTCTAATTTGTTCCTCTGCATTAAAAAACTATTGAACACCCAGAAGTTTAAATGTTTTTTGAGATGTTAAAAAGTGTTTTACATTGTTATGGAGATAATAAATTATTATTTTTCAGAGAACGCATCAAAAAAATCAATGTATTACATACTATGATATCTGTTTTGAAAGCTCCTGAAAGCATTTTACATTCTTTACAAAGTTGATATGAACCAAAGAATCCTGCGCCAAGACAGCTGGGCTTTTTCTATTTGTAATGTATTGGAAATAGTTTTATAGTAATCCAGGTGCTGAGAATGAAGGGATTCTAATTGAGGCGTCAAAGCATCTATTCTGATGTCTGTGGTGTTGCACATAAGTAATTTTGGAAGCACTTGCATTTGTTTCTACCAGTCAATTAAATGCGTACTGCATAACAGGTTGTTGACTACTTACAAGGCATATGCGTCCTGAGAATTTATAGTGGAACAGAAGAGACAGACTCACCCAAATGAATAATTTCAGCCCAGCTTAAGAGCTATGATGGAAGTCTGTGTGGGAACGCAGAATAGGGGCTCTTATGCCAGTCTGGGGATGAGAGTGAGGGTGGGGGGGAGGGAGGGTCAGGGAAGACTCCAGGGGTGTTGGATATTAATCTGAGTCTTGGGGAAGATGAGTGAGAATTGGCCAGGAGAGGAAGGGTAGAGCATTCCATGCAGAAGGAACAGCAGAAGTGAAGTCCCAGATCTGTGAGCAACTGTATTCAGTTTGGTAATATTGCAAGTAATGAGGAAAACGACACTTGTGAGGAAGGCAGGGCTTGGACACCTGCCATCCTGAAATTGAAGTCAATGCTGAAGATGATTGGGAGCCATTTGAAGAATCCTTAGGTACAGTAGAGGAGGAGTCTTTGGATTTGGGTGTATATATGGCATGCTGATGGCAGTCTGGAGGATGGATTTTAGGTGGACAAGGCTAGGTGGGCAATCATTTGGCTCAGATGAGAGATGAATTCCTGTCTTGGACAGTTTAAATAGAGATGGAGAAGAGAGGAAGTTTCCAGAGTCAGGTGTTCAACAATTATTGGTCCAATATGGAACTATAAGTTTGAAAGATATATAGCCTACACCCTACCAATAAAATGAAAAAAAATCTTTACTTACTAATTCATTTTAGAAACTGTAATTTCTTAACTAGAAAAAATAGTGAGAAGAGCAGTATTGTTTTACATTTTTGCAAATCTCAAAGTCTGGCTTTATAGAGGACAGAGTCATATCTTTTTCTGCATTTAATTTGTTGCAATATGTTGTTTTGGTTGAAGTATGTAAAGAAAATCTGTCCTCATACAGCTATGTCGTTGGAAAAGGAAGAAATGTTTTAATAGTCTTGTGGATATTCTTTTTTAATATTATGTCAAAATAAGCGATAATTCCTTAAAGGATAAATGCAATGTGGAATCTGAAACCATGTCCGTGAACCTTATGTACTCTGATACATTAATATCCATTGGTCTCTCTTGCACTTTGAATGGATCTTTTACCCAGGTGTGATTTTGTGAGGTCTTGCATTGTTCATTTGGAAAATATTAGTCTATTGAGTTACGCAAATTTTGTAATGTTGCCACCTTTCATTATATAATACAGAAAAAAATCACATTTGTTAATAACACATCATCATTGACCTCATCAAAAATGTCTCAAATATTGGGAAGCTCTCAAGCTCAGGGTGTCAGAAGTTTCCCAAATTCTAATTTTCATTTGAAGGATTGAATTTTATCATTGGGGACAAATACTATCAGTTGTTTCTTCACACGCTTGCTTTGTTCATAGAAAAAAATCTGACAAATACCCAAATCTGAACAACCAGTTTGTCAGGCAAGTAACACTGGTGTTCCATAAAAAATAGTGACTAGTTCAGCTCACAGCTCAAACAGAACAAATGGCAATGTCATATCATTCAACCTAAGAGACCAAATGCCCTTTCGGACAATTGTCATAAAATATTAAAGATATATATATTTCAAAGGTCAAGTTTTAATAAAGTTAGTAATTATTACTGTTTCATCTATGACTTTCTTAAGTGAAACTAGCTTCTCTCTCTTTTGTTTTCTTTTTTTTCTGCAAATGGGTAGTGGTGAAGAATACAGTGATGACTAGTTCATTTTGCTGCCACTGGCTTCATTTGTTGTAAGGCCCTAGCAAGTTTACCCACCATTATTTCTGTACCATCAGTGCAAATGTCAACACAACTGTTCCAGGATATATGATGAGATTCAAAAAAATTATTGTATACTTCAAATGATTCAGCACCTCTTATGTTTGTTGTCAAGCATTCATACGAAAGATCTTTGGTGATTAGCTGGTGCTGATACCTGATGAATAAAACCAAAATAGCAAGTGCAGACAGTTGGCAGATCTGTCCATTTCTAAGGCAAAAGTACAGTTCTGCAGAAAAGATCAGTTTTAATGTTTGCAGTCAAATCTTTAATTTGATGAGTTGCTATAGCAATGAAAAGTGGCAGTGCCATGGTTTCTTCTGCTGACTTTTCCTCTAGACGGCATTCAGCAAGATAAACTCTACCAGACTTTATTGTTCTCTCACCTATGATGTTCACTTCTTCAGCCAATTATCTTATAAGATACTTCACTGGCATTTTCTCAAGTTTGAAAAGCTGCACCAAATAATTTTTGGCTTCTCAAAAGTTCATTACATCTTCATTTAAAAGTTTTTTTTAAATAAATTTATTTATTTATATTGGCTGCATTGGGTCTTCACTGCGGGCTTTCTCTAGTTGCAGTGAGTGGGGGCTACTCTTTGTTGCGGTTTTCAAGCTTCTCGTTGTGGTGGCTTCTCTTGTTGCGGAACACCAGCTCTAGGTGCGCAGGCTTCAGTCGTTGTGGCACTCAGGCTCAATAGTTGTGGCTCGCTTGCTCTAGAGTGCAGGCTCAGTAGTTGTGGCTCACAGGTTTAGTTGCTCCGTGCCATGTGGGATCTTCCTGAAGCAGGGATCGAATCCATGTCCCCTGCCTTCACAGGTGGATTCTTAACCACTGCACCACCAGGGAAGTCCCCTACATGTTTTTTTAAAAATTAATTAATTAATTAATTATTTTTGGGGGGTTACACAAAGTTCAGTCATCTGTTTTTTTTTTTTTAAATTATTTATTTTTTATTATTATTTTTTTGGGGGGTACACCAAGTTCAATCATCTGTTTTTATACACATATACCCATATTCCCTCCCTCCCTCGACTCCCCCCCACCCTCCCTTGAGTCCTCCCCACCCTCCCCATCCCAGTCCTCTAAGGCATCTTCCATCCTCAAGTTGAACTCCCTTTGTTATACAACAACTTCCCACTGCCTATCTGTTTTACAGTTGGTAGTATATATATGTCTGTGCTACTCTCTCACTTCGTCTCAGCTTCCCCTTCACCCCCCGCCCCCCCCAAACCTCGAGTTCTCCAGTCCGTTCTCTGCATCTGCGTCCTTGTTCTTGTCTTGTCACTGAGTTCTTCAGTACCGTTTTTAGATTCCGTATATGTGAGTTAGCATACAATATTTGTCTTTCTCTTTCTGACTTACTTCACTCTGTATGACAGATTGTAGTTCTATCCACCTCATGACATATAGCTCCATCTCATCCCTTTTTATAGCTGAGTAATATTCCATTGTATATATATGCCACATCTTCTTTATCCATTCATTTGTTGATGGACATTTAGGTTGCTTCCATGTCCTGGCTATTGTAAACAGTGCTGCAATAAACATTATGGTACATGTTTCTTTTGGGATTATGGTTTTCTTTGGGTATATGCCCAGGAGTGGGATTACTGGATCATATGGTAGTTCTATTTGTAGTTTTTTAAGGAACCTCCAAACTGTTTTCCATAGTGGCTGTACCAACTTACAGTCCCACCAACAGTGCAGGAGAGTTCCCTTTTCTCCACACCCTCTCCAACATTTGTTTCTAGATTTTGTGATGATGGCCATTCTGACCGGTGTGAGGTGATACCTCATTGTGGCTTTGACTTGCATTTCTCTGATGAGTAGTGATGTTGAGCATCTTTTCATGTGTGTGTTGGCCATCTGTATGTCTTCTTTGGTGAAATGTCTGTTTAGGTCTTCCGCCCATTTGTGGATTGGGTTATTTGCTTTTTTGGTATTAAGCTGCATGAGCTGTTTGTATATTTTGGAGGTTAATCCTTTGTCCGTTGTTTCATAGGCAACTATTTTTTCCCATTCTGAGGGTTGCCTTCTAGTCTTGTTTATGGTTTCTTTTGCTGTGCAAAAGCTTTTAAGTTTCATGAGGTCCCATTTGTTTATTCTTGATTTTATTTCCATGATTCTTGGAGGTGGGTCCAAAAGGATCTTGCTTTGATGGATGTCATAGAGTGTTCTGCCTATGTTTTCCTCTAGGAGTTTGATCGTGTCTGGCCTTACATGTAGGTCTTTAATCCATTTGGAGTTTATTTTTGTGGATGGTGTTAGGAAGTGTTCTAACTTCATTCTTTGACATGTTGCTGTCCAATGTTCCCAGCACCACTTATTGAAGAGGCTGTCTTTTTTCCATTGTATATTCGTGCCTCCTTTGTCAAAGATAAGGTGCCCATATGTGTTTGGGCTTACTTCTGAATTCTCTATTCTATTCCATTGATCTTCCTTTCTGTTTTTGTGCCAGTACCCTACTGTCTTGATCACTATGGCCTTGTAGTATAGTTTGAAGTCAGGAAGCCTGATTCCACCAACTCCATTTTTCCTTCTCAAGATTGCTTTGGCTATTCGGGGTCTTTTGCGTTTCCATACAAATCGTAAGATTTCTTGCTCTAGTTCTGTGAAAAATGCCATTGGTAATTTGATCGGGATTGCATTGAATCTGTAAATTCCCCTACATCTTCATTTAAGAAGTCCATTCCGTTTTAAAAACTCTGAATGACTGGTCTCAAAATGGTGTTACAACTTAACGGACACCATATTAGTATGCAGAAATGTTCTACTGTATAAGACACAATAAGGTAAATTATTAACATTTATAAAGCCAAGGAAAAGATAGCATCGTCTTATTTTTATTTTTTACTTACAGTTCCTTCCAATTGCTTTGGAATAGAGTTCTTCCTTCCATGAGTCAGGGAACTCTCTGATCTGTCATTTTCATCTTTTTTATATCTTTACATGTAGACAGTGCATCTGAGCCTTGAGGAAATGAGTCTTCTGATCTCCCTTTCTAAAGCAAAAGATTGTTTTCCATAGTGGCTGTACCAATTTACAATCTTTTGCTTTAGAAAGGGAGATCTGGAGGTTCCTTAAAAAACTAAAAATAAAACTACCATATGACTCAGCAATCCCACTACGCATATACCTGGAGAAAACCATAATTCAAAAACATACACGTACTGCAATGTTCATTGCAGCACTATTTACAATAGCCAGGACATGGAAGCAACCTAAATGTCCATCAACAGATGAATGGATAAAGAAGCTGTGGCACATGTATACAATGGAATATTACTCAGCCATGAAAAGGAATGAAACTGAGTTATTTGTAGTGAGGTGGATGGACCTAGAGTCTGTCATACAGAGTGAAGTAAGTCAGAAAGAGAAGAACAAATACCGTATGCTAATGCATATATATGGAATCTAAAAAATGGTACTGATGAACCCAGTGGTAGAGGAAGAATAAAGACGCGGAGGTAGAGAAGAGACTTGAGGACATGGGGAGGTGGGGAAGGAGAAGCTGGAACAAAGTGAAAAAGTAGTATTGACATTTATATACTACCAAATGTAAAATAGATAGCTAGTGGGAAGCAACTGCCTAACACAAGGAGATCAGCTCGATTGCTGATGACCTAGAGGGGTGGGATAGGGAGGGTGGGAGGGAACTCGCGAGGGAGGCTCAAGAGGGAGGGGATATGGGGATATGTGTGTAAATACAGCTGATTTGCTTTGTTGTACAGCAGAAACTGGCACAACAGTGTAGACCTATTAAACTCCAATAAAGATCAGGAAAACAAAAAAAGATTCATGTAATTAAAAAAAAAAAAAAAAAGAGCAAAAGATTGGGCTCCAGACTCAGAGAGAGGAGGATTTTAATCTCTTCTCTACCTATGATGAGCAGTGTAAACTGGGCAAATTCTCAAGGGCTCATTTTTCAAATACTGTTTCTGTGGTCAGGAATCTGGGAGTGACTTTGAAAGAGGAGTTTCTAACTCAAGGTTACTCATAGGACTACGTTCAAGATGTTGGTAAGTGCTGCAGTCATCTGAAAGCCAGATGTGGAGCTGAAGGATCGGCTTTCAGAATAGCTGACTCACATGGCTAGCAAGATAGTGCTGGCTGTTGGCCTCAGTGGACTTTTCCAGACAGTCCTCATAACATGGTTGGCTATCTCCAGAGTGAATGGTCCACTGTATTTGATTAGAACAGTGGCAGTGTCATATCACTCAACCTAACAGACCAAACTGAGTTTATATTTCAACATTCAGGTGAGCATTTAAAGTTAATTTTTGGAGTGATATGAACAAATACCCATTCTTGACTGTGTGTTGAGGGTTCTGGTCTTTTAAAACAGTATGATTGCTTTGACATTTTATAGAAAAACTTGAATGTTTATTTTGAAACATTAGTCTACTGACCGTATTTATTATATTAAGTTCTCCAGAGGCCATGATTTTGAAGCTTGAATTTTTATATACCAAGTAAAACAGGAAATAATTTTAGGGGGAAAATTAATCTTGTAAAAAAATTGCTCATGAATTTATTTGGATGGCCATTTAAGCCCTTTATCATACATAAAGTGTTAGTGGGAAGGAAAAAATAAATAGATTTTATTGAGAAAGTCTAGTATCTCATTTGGAGCATCTTTTACATGATTTTGGTTTCTGAGGAACTGCAATTACTGGAGCCTTGTGTTTTCTGCAGATATCAAGGGAGTTGTTTCCTTTTTATTTTTTAAAAAATTTACCAAAACGCAAAAGTTGGCAGGAAGGAAAGACAGCAAGAAGTTCCTGGGGCAATGCAACATTTGTGGGAAACAAGAAAATATTTACTTTGGAACCCCCAGCAGGGTCTTATACCACC
Organism: Hippopotamus amphibius kiboko; assembly: GCF_030028045.1. Lineage (NCBI taxonomy): Eukaryota > Metazoa > Chordata > Mammalia > Artiodactyla > Hippopotamidae > Hippopotamus > Hippopotamus amphibius. The sequence goes on along the minus strand of NC_080195.1, from coordinate 68,462,023 downwards.
TATTAATACTGAGTAACAATTAAAGCTCTTTGTCTCCCTCCTCCCCTGCCTCACTCACTTCTTCCTCCTGGGACCCTAACAGTCTACTATCCCTGATTTCCTGGTGGTCTGAATCTAGCATCTCTATTCACATGGTCATCCGGCCCCAAACCATAGCCTGACTGGGGACCCCTTCATTGCTTGCCCACCTCCAACCGGGTCTGACCTGTGCATTCTGCCCTAGCAATGCTGCCCAGCTCTGTTTTCTTTCCATCTACTTTCTTCTTTCCCACTGCCTCTGCCCCAGGGTCAGGTCAGTTCTCTCTTGGGCCATTACAGTGGTTTCTGATAGCCTCTGGGCCCCCCAGTCTCACCTCCTCTGAGCTGCTTCCGAAATAGTTTTGCCTGCCCCAAATTCTTTCATGGTCACTCACTGTTTGTTAACTCAAGACCCCGTGTGTGAGCCTGTCACTGGAGATGCTCCACTAAAAAGCACCAAGTTACCTTTTAACATTTAATGTTATGATCTCCCCTTGACTATCCTAAAAGGGGCTGTAAGCTTTTATCTGACCCCTTTTCTTAATTCTTTGCTCGTCTATTCCTTCTTCCTATAAATGCTGTGGGTTGAAACCTCACCCATCCTTTTGGGTCTATCTCAGATGTCACCTTCTTTGAAAAGATTTTCCTCCTGACCTCATCTTTCCCTTCACTAGACGTTGTCTTTCTTTTTAGGACACTCACTGAACTCTGTATCCCTCGTGATATTTAATCATAATCGCTTTCCTTTAATATAGCCCGTGTGTACTTACTTTATGATTCTTACAAGATTATAGTGTACTTGGAAGGACAGACATAATCATTCATCTTTTGTTCCTGCTAACTCCTAGCCACGGTTTTAGCAAGTAATCGGACTTCAATTAAAAAAAAAAACTGTGTAATTCCATTAAAGTATTTAAGATAGGAAAAAGCAAACTTCCCGTGCTTATCCGACACAATGGCCAGTTATGCAACATAAAGAAATTACATATTTGTAAATACAGACACATACATGTATGTATATTTATCATTTTGCTAAGACGTCTTTGTTTCAGTGCGTAGGGATACAGGGGTGTAGGGCACCGCTTTTTATTCCCGGGCTGCACCAAAAAACCAAAAAACAAAAAATAAAAAAAAGTTGTTGCCCAGATTATAACTTGAGGATAGAAAAATGGCTTCACCATCTCATCGTCTGGGACTATGGCCAAAAGGCACGTTGGCAAAGCTTCCTAAATTGAGAGGAGACGGGCCCTGAAGAGCCTCCCGGGGACGCCTCGGCTGGGGCCGGCAGGAAGCTCGGCGCAGCGGGGCAGGAGGGCTGCGTGGCGCGCACCTTCCGGCGCTTCCGACGCCACGGAACCAGGCCAACCTGTTCCCACCGCCGCCTCCCGCCTCCCGCCTCCTCGCCGCCCTCTGCGGGCGAGGCCCACGCCGCGCGCCCTCTTCCCGGGCGCCTGGAGATGGGAGGGCGCCGCGGTAGCGCCGGCGCCGGCACCCCTCGGCGGGCGGCCGGGGCGGGGGTCCGGGGTTGGGGGCCGGGAAACCGCGCTCCGTCGGGGTTTTTGGGTGAAGGGCAAGAAAACAACCCGTCGGCCTGGGCGGGGCCGGGCGGGCAGGCGGGGCGAGGGCGGAGGGCACATTGCCTCATCCTGTACATTTTACTGGAAACCGGGCACATCCGGAGGAGGGGCCGGGAGGCGGCCCCGACGCCGCCAGTGGCCCGGCCGGGCGCGGGGGAGGCCGGCGAGGTGGTGGCCTCTTTTCCCCTCCCCTGGCCTCGAAGGCCGGTTAAATAGTCGGGCAGCCCCGGGCCGCGCCCGTGCCCGCGCCGTCCTCCGGCCGACAGGTCCCCGAGCCCGTCCCAGCCACAGCCACAGCCACAGCCACAGCCGGGAGGCAGCCTCGCGCACCGAGCCGGTGGCGCAGGTGTCTGGGGTCCCCGAGCGCCGAGCCCGGGAGCATGATCGTGGACAAGCTGCTGGACGACAGCCGCGGCGGAGAGGGGCTGCTGGACGCGGCCGGCGACTGCGGCCTCATGACCAGCCCGCTCAACCTGGCCTACTTCTACGGCGCGTCGCCGCCCGCCGCCGCCCCCGGCGCCTGCGATGCCGGCTGCTTGTCGTCGGGGCCCTCGGCGCCCGGCTCGCCCGGCTCCGATTCCTCCGACTTCTCCTCCGCCTCGTCCGTGTCCTCTTGCGGGGCGGTCGAGTCCCGGCCGAGAGGCGGCGCCCGTGCCGAGCGGCTGCAAGGTACCCACCGGCCCTGGCCGGGCGGCCCCTGGACCCCAGGACCCCCGTCTGCGCGGCCCACCTGCGGGGAGGGGGGCGTCTGGGCCGTCCAGATGCGGAGTACCTCGGCCAGATGTTAGGTGGCCTCTGCGGCCTGCCTTAGCGGCCGTCATTGTTAGGCCACCACTGGATGCCTTGCTCTGTGCTGGGCGTTTAATATCACTCGATGCCCTTTGTCTGTGAGATCCGGGCGCCATCCATCTGGCCTGGTAGTTTGAAACACGGCTCTGACGTATGGGGGGAACGGACCACGTTGGGTTTTCTCTCTCTCTTTTTAAAACACCTTTATTAAGATATAATTCATATACTGTGGCGAGGTTTTGAATCTGATGTAGGTGTAGTTTTTCTTGTGGCAGTTTTAGCGAAAGGAAGTAGCCGGCGATAAGGGTTTGGGTACTGGGTTTAAGGATTTATTTCTTCCTAAGTCTGTATTTGTGGAAATTTTAAGTAAAAGGACTTTATAAAGAAAAGAAACCGATATTATCAAGATGTAAGATGAAGCTGGACTGAGCCAGTTTATACCTTGAGTTTGTGATTTTCCGAAGTCTGCCCAGACTTTCTGCGGTCTAATTTTTGTTTTGTGTGCTTCAGAATGGTTGAGCCGTCTGTAGCAGAGAAAGGCGTAACGTTTCCGTTCTTAGGCTGTGAGTTGTTAGTTTTTTTACTTAATGAACGGGGTTGCATAATTTGGGGGAAAACAGGATGCCACTTGTGGGTTAACCAAAGAACGTCTAGATAATCTCAAATTTTGGAAAGTATAATCAGCATGATTTTTAAAGAACGTTCTCTTTCAGGTGTTCCCCGCTGCTAACCGCTCCTGTTTTGGTTGTGTTTTACTTTACAGTGTGATTTGTTTTCGTTTAAAAAAGTGATTTAAACCACTCGGTTGTATAATGTGGTCCCTGTATGTTAAGTGTATAGCAGATGCCAAAATAGTGTGTGTATTTAGACTCTTTTTTTTCCCTACACATTTGGCCTTCATCTGGCTGAAACGATTTTGCTAGTTCTTTGGTTTACCATAGGGGATTTCTGAAACTGAATTTTTCTCCCTGTGACGTTGAATTATTAACTTGCTGTCATTCTAGAGAAATGCTGTGTTAGATTCTGGCAAGATATTCCTAGACTTAAACATAAAACTATGTTTAGCTTGCCTTATCATTGAGTTGTTTCTCTCATGTATTTGAGTGTATATGTATATATTCACATTATGCCTTATTTTTTGTCCCATCTTATTTTTTTTCCCACTCTCAAGGGAGTTGCTGAATTATTCATTTCCTGACTCTGTGTGTTTACTTTGTGTTCAACTCATCCCAAGAGGTTGTGACATAGTAGTGGTCAGAGTGGAATGCTGTACTCATGTACTACATTTTAAACTGTATTTTAAAGCTTAAATATGAAATGAGATTATTTCCTTTTTACTTAGAAGGACTATGTGAGCAATGCCAAAAACAGTCGGTGAGGGGAAATCCTGTGTGCGTATGTGGAAATGTGTTTAAGCTCAGTGAATTCAAGCAGCTTTCTTGGCATAGTTGAACTGAGGGAAATAATAAACGAAGACATTGTTAATTGTTAGGCTTTGGTACGTTGAGGTCTTTGGAAGAGGTTTGTTTTGTGCCTTCTTAGGTGAGTGGAATTGATAGACTTTAAAATTTCTATGTGGGCATTAAGCCTTTGGTTTGAAAAGCTAAAAATTCATCATTTATCCCTTGCTCTCCCAAGGTTTTTCAAAAGTCTAGGATAATTACAGATTTTTGAGTCAGAGTGGAAAAAATCCGTGATCCTGTCTCATGGGTGGATAAGGCTGAGAGGCAGAGAATTAATTTGGGTTTATGTCTTGGCTCTGGGGATCCCTGAAATGACATTTTATGAGTTTTAATTCCTTGGGGTGCCTGGTGGGGAAAGGTTTCAGGCAAAGTAGAACCCTTAAGTAGGGCTGGGGACTGACATGCAAGGTCATTGACCAGAGCGAGCTGAAGAGTGGCCTGTTGGTAACTTCATCACGTTGGATAGCTATGCTTTTGAGGTTATTAATATTCGTAAAGACACTTAATTGGGATATGTTTTATTATTGTTTTTGAATAGTTGAGCCCCATATGGGGGTTGGAAGGCAGCAGAGAGGACCCTTTCAAGGTGTTCGCGTGAAGAACTCGGTGAAGGAACTCTTGCTGCACATCCGAAGTCATAAACAGAAGGCTTCCGGACAAGCTGTCGATGATTTTAAGGTGGCACCTAATTTATTTGTTTTGGGGTGGGTGGCAGGGAGGTTAGTCTGTCAGGGTTATTACTCTCTGCTAACCTAGGTTGGGCAAGTCTTTTGTAGACCACAAAGTCCACAGGGCAGAGAGCGTGTTTGTCCTGATGTCTGCTATATCCTGTCATTTAGCACAGTGCTAGGCACTTGGCAGGTGTGTAAGAGAAATTTAATGAATGAATAAATGAAGGCAAGTTGGGGGCAAGGAAATTAATGTGGTTCAGTTAAAATGGAACATTTTTGACTAGAAAGGGAAAACTCAAGTGGCCTTATTAATTTTTATCTTGACCTGAGTTGAACTACGGTGAAAGTGCAAATGGGGGAAGATAGAAATTAACATAGAAAATAAATATTATGGTGAACTGTAAAGAGTGGTAGAGATAAGTCTGTTTATTGATGTATGTTAATCGGCAAACCATTCATCACACACTAAATTGGAAACTTATTTTTCCTTATAGACACAAGGTGTGAACAGAGAGCAATTCACAGGTAAGAGTTACCTCTATAATATTATGGGGGCTCTAGGGTAAAAGAGTGTAGTGTGATTAAGGGTAAAAATTTGTGGCATAAAATGATGACAGATTCTATATTCCTTTCTTGGGTGTAGAACTGAAGAACACAGTATCATATAGTGGGAAAAGGAAAGGCCCCGATTCAGTGTCTGATGGACCAGCTTGCAAAAGATCAGCTGTGTTACATACCCAGTTTTTGGTACGTATCTCACTGTTTTCCTCTGAATACCCTCCAGACATTATTCCTGGAATAATTTTGGAAGGGAGTGTGCAACTTTCTTTTTCTTTCTTTCCAGACACCACCTCAAACACCCACACCCGTGGAGAGCATGGAAGATGTCCATCACAATGAATCCAAACAGGACAGCCGTGCTGATCTGCTTCAGAACATTATCAACATTAAGAATGAATGCAGCCCGGTTTCCCTGAACACTGTCCAAGTTAGCTGGATGAGCCCTGTGGGGGTCCCTCAGAGCTCCCCCCACGAGCAGTGTCAGGACTTGCACGGAGGGCAGGTCTTCTCTCCACCTCAGAAATACCAACCCTTCCAAGTCAGCGGCTCCCCGCACATGATGGATCAGGCTTCCGTGTACCAGTATTCGCCACAGAACCAGACCGTGCCGCAGCCGCCGCCACAGCACTACACGCACAGCCCAGCTCTGGAGTACAGTCCTTATTCCAGAACTTCCCAGTCCCCCAGCTATGAATCAAACTTCTTTGACGGTCAAGAACCACAGTTCTTCCCGAACTCCCAGAGCTTTGCATCCCTTCTCAGTGATCCCAGGGAATCTGAGAATATTGCTGTTCTCCCTCAAACTGCCCCCAGCGTGCAGCAGCAAAGTGATGCCCACCTGCAGGACTTCAACGTGATGCCACACCGTGCCTGTGAGGTACTGGTGGGGCGTGATGCAGGCGCTGCCCCTTTAAGCACGCCACTGCCCTTCCCGAACACTGTTGGAAATCCAATGAACACCACACAGTTAGGAAAGTCATTTTTTCAGTGGCAAGTAGAGCAGGAAGAAAGCAAATTGGCAAACATCTCCCAAGACCAGTTTCTTTCGAAGGATGCAGATGGTGACACGTGAGTATATCCCTTTATCTCATTGACCTGTTATGGTAAACCGTGCTTGTTGGACACGGTGGGCACGGAATTGCTCTAGGGTTGCCAACTTAGATCTGAGTAAGTGGTTGGCTGATCAAGAGGCCTGGTGGAGGTAGAATGATAGCTCTTATTTTAAGGAGTTTTCCTTTCTTTTTTTTCTAGCTGAACAAATTACCTGTTCTAAATTAATAAAAATGTATGTCTTCTTTGAATAATTGGTTTTGAAAGATTAGCATAGATTGTGTCTGTAGAGCAAAAGCAGTTAGATCATGGTTAGTTGGTCATGATCAACTGTGAGTTGATTTGTAGATTGAATACTGATCTGTCCTGACATCTTCGTGACCTTGGGCACGTTGTTTAACCTCTCTGTGCCTCAGTCTCTGGGCACGTAAAATGATAATACTGCCCTCGTTGGGTGTTTATGAACATTAAAAGTAATGGATATAAAGCAATGAGCATGGTGCTTAGCATACTTCTTTTTTTTGGTAACCTGATTCATCTTGTTGCAACTCAGGTGTATTGTCAGCATAGCAGAAAAGACACATTATGCCCGGTACTGTTTGATTTGAGTACACCAACATACCAAGAAAGGGGCTAAAGGAAGAATTTTTTTTAAAGGATGAACTTAGTGAAATCAGAAATACATCACCTCTTTGCTTTTCCTTTTTTCCCCAGGTTCCTCCACATCGCTGTTGCTCAAGGGAGAAGGGCGCTTTCCTATGTCCTTGCAAGAAAGATGAATGCGCTTCACATGCTGGATATTAAAGAGCACAATGGACAGGTGAGGATCTTGATAGAGGGACGTGGCAGAGGTGTGGTCGTGGGGACAAGATGACGGCCGCTCTCGTATTTATGTGTAGATCATTTTCAGAGCTCCAGACCAAGAGAGTTTAGTTAATATTAACTTCCGGATGTTGACTCTTTGTCACTGCCAACCTTGAAGTTATTAACGTTAACTTTGTAGTTATTTGACCAAAGACTAACTGGGTATAATAAAGCCGCACCCAAAGCTTATCTTAGTTTCCTTGTGTTACAGTATCTTACTGCTTATTAATAGGATTTATTTTCTCTGTGTGGAGTTTTTTCCCATCAGTCTTAGTTTAGGTTCATATTCTTTGTTAGGATAGTGTTACAGGTTTTAAAAAATATTTTTTTCCTCTGAATGTCCACAGAGTGCCTTTCAGGTAGCAGTGGCTGCCAATCAGCACCTCATCGTGCAGGATCTGGTGAACCTCGGGGCCCAGGTGAATACCACTGACTGCTGGGGAAGAACCCCTCTGCATGTTTGTGCAGAGAAGGGCCACTCCCAGGTGCTTCAGGTAAGAGGCAGCGAGCCAGGCTCCTGTTACCACAGGGCCAAAGGGGTAGGGCTTGGATATTAGAAGTTGGATATCCATTGCCTGTTGCAATACTCTCTTTTGAGTTGACTCATTCCTTTCTTGGAACACTAGTAGATAAGTATTTGTGTAGCTTGTCTTTTGCTGATAGATGTCTGTTTTAAAATTCTGCAGGCAATTCAGAAGGGAGCAGCAGGGAGCAATCAGTTCGTGGATCTGGAGGCAACTAACTATGATGGTAAGCAACTGACATGTTATCGGGTGAAGAAACATCCAGAGAGAGGGGCCCATTAATTCTAAGGGTATTAAGTTCAGTACCAAGAAGGATGGGAGGTAATTAAAGCTAAACTATTCTACAGATAAAATTAGCACTAAGACCCACTGGAGGGATTACTCAGATTGCCTTGCAAGTTCTTGTGGAGCCCATGTGTAGGTCATGGTTTGTAATTATAGAACACCCTCAAGGTTTGTAATTATAGAACAACTGAAAGAATTGATGGGATGCTTGACCACTGCTTTCTTATACTTTTTTCTAGGCCTGACCCCTCTACACTGTGCAGTCGTGGCCCACAATGCTGTGGTGCATGAACTCCAGAGAAATCAACAGCCCCATTCACCTGAAGTTCAGGAGCTTTTGCTGAAGAATAAGAGTCTAGTTGATACAATTAAGTGTCTGATTCATATGGGAGCAACAGTGGAAGCTAAGGTAAATGCACAGAAGAGTTTGGAAATGGGATGTAGGAGAGAAGGGGTTATAGCAGAAGACCTTGTTCCCAAATATAGATTAAAACTTTTCTCTCTTTTCATTTTTTCCCTCTTTTTAAATTAATGGAGTGAGTAGTAATGTATGGATAGTTAAGAAGCTTAGATTTTAAAAGACCACCTCATCTGTTTTCTTGATTTGCTTTTAACCTATGGATTACTATTCAAAAGATCATTTAGCTGTGAAATGAATTAGCCTTTATTTGAAAGGAAAAGAAAATACTTGAAATTGACATTTTCGTTTTGGCTTCCATTGTCTTACACAGATAATAAAGGTAGTGCATTTTGTAAGGGTTTTCTTCATTGTTGTGGGATCTGGACTTAACTTTCTGATTTTCAAACTGGAAAATATTTTATGATCTTTAAATTTCAGGTTTATTTACTGAGTATCTGCTATGTACAAGGCACGGAGTTAGGGACTCTAGGGGAAAATGCCTAAATCATAAGCCACTTGGGTCCTTGGGGAGCTTACTGTCTGGTAGAAATGGTGAGAGAGATAGCTAATTATAAGTCTACAGGGTGGCCACCAAGTCTGGAAACACAGGTGAATATACAATAAGTGATTTCTCATATTATATTACAGCACACAATGAAACAGTGTAGTCTATGTTTCCACATTTTATGGCCACCCGGTGTACAAGGGTAGATGTGATAAGAAGCATGTAGGCAAATTAAAAGGGAATTTAGGGGGAATGAGAGCTTCCCTGGAGCTTGGGATGAAGGAAGGGTTTGTGGAGAAGGGGGCACTCCGAATGAGCCTCCACGGTGAGTCAGACACATGAGAGACTGGGTGAGACGTGTATCTAGGGCACGGTTTCTGGATGTTCATCACTCTCCCCCGCTTGCCTTTGACAAGGATCGTAAAAGTGGCCGCACAGCCCTGCATCTGGCAGCTGAAGAAGCAAATCTGGAACTCATTCGCCTCTTTTTGGAACTGCCCAGTTGCCTGTCTTTTGTGAATGCAAAGGTACTTTTAGAAATATTCAAGAATTGTATGAGAGTTGGAATGGCCTTCATTATACCTTCTTCAAGCTTTTGAGCTGCTTTTGTGGAAGTCTCCCTTCCTAAGGGATGCCATTTCGTCTCTTTGTCTTTAGGCTTACAATGGAAACACGGCCCTCCATGTGGCTGCCAGCCTGCAGTATCGGGTGACACAGTTGGATGCAGTCCGTCTGTTGATGAGGAAGGGAGCAGACCCAAGTACTCGGAACTTAGAAAACGAACAGCCGGTGCACTTGGTTCCTGATGGCCCTGTGGGAGAACAGGTGAGAGCCATAGAAGGGAGAAGGAATATTTGTAGGCATTGTTCTGAAACATAGGGGGCGGGGGCCAGCTGGCACTCTTCAGGTGGGCTTTATCAGCATCCGTGTCTCAACAGTAGTCACTGTAGCCCTTTGGAGTCCATTGCTTTGTTTCCAAAGGAAGAGTGAGAAATTTGAGGGTTTGTCCATGGACTCAAAATGGTCAGAAGTCAGGTAGTCTTTCTTTTTCTTCTAAGACGCAAACTTGGGTTTGGACTAAGTTAGAGTGGTTTGACATTTGGAAATTGATGAAAGAGGAGGAACCAAGCTTCCTGCACATACTGAAGAAAGAGAATCTTTGTTTTGTCAGTGACGGGCCCTCAAATACTGTAGGTATTAAGTGAGTCAGTATCTGTAGAGTGTTCAGAATAGTCCCAGGCATGTGAGTGAGTGCTCAGTAAACATGAGCTGTTAACAATGATTTCTATCACTAACTGATCCTAAATAAGAAATGGGAAGATTATTTATGTAATTTAGAAGTATTTTATACTTTAAATTAAATTATGCTTCACTCATCATATGGTTCTATTTGGCTGGCCAAAAAATCCCTTCGGTTTTCTCTGTAAGCTGTCATGAAAAACCTGAATAAACTTTTTGGCCAACCTGATATATTATATTTGGGGATCAAACAGTTTCATATGACTAAACTTTTCTTGATAACAAGAACTGACCCTTTAAAGGACTTAAAATATTTTTGATGAAACTCTTTCCCTGGAGGAATTGAGAGTGACTGGGGCTGTGGGTCGCTACACACTTTAATAATCACAAAATAAAGTATGTGGAATGCAGTTCAGCCTTTCCTTTGATTTACAGCCCTCATTATGACCGTAATGTTATAGTAACTCATCTCTGTAGAACTCTTCATAGCTTGAAACAAATCTCTTGATTATTTGTAGAGTTTTCCTGTTTATTATACCACTTAATAGTTAGGGAGACTGCAGGGTGAAGGTTCAGCTGGGAAGACTGGGACTCAGAGTGGTTCAACCATCGTTAAACAGTAAATGGCAGAGTCCTAAGCGGAGCGTTCGCTTCTGCTCGGCTGTTTGTGGTGTGCAGGCAGAGCGATGTTCTCAGGGCATAGTGAGTGTGGAGAGCTGCTTGACTCTCCACTAAATGTTCTTGGATTACTCTCCTTTCTGCTTTTGTTTTTTTTTTATGTCTCCACGTGTGGAAGGAGGGTCTTTTCCTTTGCATTTATTGTCAGACTGTTGTCACTGTGTCTCCTTCTAGCAGCTATCAATTGCATCCCCTACTGCAGTCTTCTTTCTTCTAATTTATTGCTTCTAATTTGCTGTGGGCTGAGAGACAGAGCATAAAATTTGTCAGGCTGGGGTATAAAGTCAATTACTAGACTCTGAATGAGCCTGGGGGCTTTCCTGTGACCCATGCAGTCATGCACAGATGCCTTCAATCTTGGATGTCGTGACAGCTATCTTGACTCGAAGGGCATTATAACTTACTTGTGTGTAGAAGGTGGGCTCTGGGTTCTTGGTTGAGGCTGATGTCAAACTAGGTGAGATACAATAATCATGATTACTGCCTTCTAGTAAATGTTCTCGCAAGTAACAGGAGTAAAGATTAGGAAAAGAATATATGTCTCAGTTAAACTGTTGGAGATTTTCAACTTCAGATAATTTTTAAAGGAGATGCTTTACTTTCTTGTACTCAAAGATCATTATAGCAGATCTGTAGTAAACTTTAAAAGGACTTGTAGTATTCTAAGTCCCCTTAAAATCCTGACACACTGTTGCATATTTCTTCATATACTTACTTACAAGTAGACAGGAATGGTATAGAGTATATAAGAAAGGAAAGAAACTCTGAAGGAGATGTGGTACTTTGATCGTAAAAAAGAAACCTCACAAATCCTATTGGTTTCCTTTCCAGATCCGACGTATCCTGAAGGGAAAGTCCATTCAGCAGAGAGCTCCACCATATTAGCTCCACTGGCTTGGAGCTTGGTCGGCAATACTCACTGTCAGTTAGGCAGTCCTAATGTATCTGTACATAGACCATTTGCTCTGTATTGGCAAATGTAAGTTGTTTCTATGAAACAAACATATTTAGTTCACTATTATATAGTGGGTTATGTTAAAAGAAAAGAAGAAAACTAATTCCTCTTGGCAGATTTTAATATTTCATGCCCAGGTATCTGGGATCTAGACATCTGAATTTAATCTGAGTGGTAAAATTGACTTCAATTAACGGTAACTTTTGGGTAGGAAAAGGCTTTGATTTGTGGTGTAAGGCATTGCTCATGTAGCTGTTGCCATTTTAAAAGAAGGTGAATTGTAAACTTTCTTTTAAAGAAAAATGAAAGCACTTGGAAATTAAAAAATAAATCTGAACGTAGTGTTGAGGCTTTGTTTGGCCTGATGCAGTACCTGATAGTTATTGGTGTTGGAAAGTCTCTAGTCATTGGACTAGAAGAAAGATACCATGGTTAAAGTTGGATCTTTGCAAACTGTATATAATTGTTATTTTTGTCTTTTAAAATATTTGTACATATATGGTCGTTAACATGGCCACATTTGAAATGTATAAATCAATAAAATAGAAAAGAACAAATGGATTTTCACTATTTTTAAAAATTATATGCATTCAAAGGAGTTGTGTAATCACCATCTCTGTAGCTGAAACGGATGGAGAGTTGTTCCCTTAGTGGCTGGCACAGCTCTGTTTGAATTGTAAATATGCTTTGAGATGAGATGCATTATTTGTAGGGAATTGCATGCTGTTAAAGAGAACACCTCTTTATGACTCACTTTCTAGAATTTATGATTTATCTGCTCTGTTGGAATTTTTGTTTTACCTTTATAAGAACAACAAAAAGTCAATATTGAAACATGTTTCACTGGTTTTCTGTTGTCAAGTAGTGATAATGCACCATTTTTATATTAGCATTCAGAAAAAAATGCCTTATTTTTTAGTAACTTTAATTCTGTTAATATTATTTTGCTTATCTCTGGTGTACCCCGAGGAACGTATTTGACTTTGATTGCACATTAATTCTTTGTAATAAATTTGATTAATGAAAAACCTTTCTTTTTTTCTTTTAAATGAGAAGTCTCATAAGCAATTGACTAATCATCTTTGTAGCTAAGTGCTTAAATCCTTTTGAAAAAGATAACCTTTGGATTGATTACATTGTTTGACCCAGTATGTCTTGTGGACAAAAGTTGGTTATAGTTATTTGGAATCTGAAAGTATGGCTGTGCTGTGAATCTGTCCATTCACACTCATGGAAGCACTCATGTGTGACTTTAAATAAACATTAAATAATACTATTCTTCTTAAGAATGTGCGTTTTCTTTTCCTAGTCCCTTATTTATATTTCCCAAGGTTGAAAAGTGCTATTAATTACTAATCTAAAACCTTTAAAGTAGCTAATGTATATTAATTTGGGTTTTTTTGAGAATGTGTTTCCTGAAGTTATATAAGATTTAACATGAAAAAACTCTTTGCCAAGTTTATTAGTAGAGATTTACTAGGTTCTGAAAAGATCATAGAAGTTTAAAAGATATTGTTGATCATTTAGAAGTTTATGTGCTAAAAAAGATGTCTATGTTTATGACTGTATTTTTCGTACTTTATCTTGTGGAAGCAGTGAACATACGAAAAACAATCTGGAGATTATAAGGAACATTCTGAGAGATGTGAACCTGGGAAGAGCAGTAAATGGGGACCCTCCTTTCCCAACATGCCATTTTGATGAGTGAGAACAAACACATCAACATCTGTGAACATCAGTCAATCACTGCACATATATTCTAGTTCTTGTAACCTCTTTTGAGAATCTGGTGTGCGTATACGCACGAATGCTGTTTACAATATCAAGGGCTTCACAGCCACCAGACGCCCATGCCTCACAGGTTAAGAAGCTACTATAGTTCTATTTCTGTATATCAAGTATAATTTTTCTTCTTTTATATAAATGAAATCTCAAAGAGCAATTTGTGTTGCAGATGCAACCTGATTACCAGAGCAGTGGAAATGATATACCTCCATTGAACATAGATATACTCTGAGCTTTTTCCCAAGTGAGCTTATATGTTCTCTCTTAATCGCAAGTTCTCTAAATAATTAATTAACTGAATTAGTGCTTAGCAAGCACGACTGTGTGTGTGTGCACGCGCGCACAAAGCTGTCCGATAGATAATATGAGGTATTCAAAGTCATAAAAGGCATATTTCTTATCTTTAAGATACATATGTGGCAGACAGGGCATGTACTTTATTAGAAAAAAGGGGAAGAAATATAAAGATTCCAGAGGAAGACTTTATATCTGAATGGAGAGAAGTAGGGAGACTTAAGATAAAGCTATTGAGCTGTATCTTAGAAGAGCTGATTTGAATGTTCATACAAGTGGAGAGCGAGGTGAATGAAAGAGAAAATGACATGAACCAAGGCAGTAGCATGTTGGGGGAACCACAAGTGATTCAGGGTAGCTTGGTTAGCATTTGGATGGCCAATAAGTTTCACCATGTGTTCTACATCTAACTGGTAATATTCTCACGTGTAGTATGTGGGGAAAGATCTTCAGGCCGTCTAGGGGCTTTGGCGGGAGAGGGTGCTGTAATTGATCAGCGAATATCTGCCACATGGGTATAGAGGGCGGTTCTTTGTGGAATGTTCCTTAAAGAATGACTGCTACAGAAGCCAAGACTACAAGCTCATTGCTGCAACTTCAGTGCCTAGCAGAGTGCCTGGTATAGAGTAGGAACTTATAAAATACTGGTTAAATGAGTGAGTGAATGTATGCCAATCCTGGCTGAGATCACTGATTTTGGGGGGAAGTGGTGTTTCAAGCCAGAGATACACTATAAAGTACTAATGCGTTAATGACTATCATAGTTCTAACTTAACTCAGCCATATCGTATAACAATGATATCAGTGATATATTAATAAAGAATGGCATAGCTGGCACTCTTTTTTAAAAAAAACCAGGCCATCCTTCTGTGCAAAGGATTAATTCCAATAATGTAGTTTGGTGTTTCACTAAGGAATTCCCTCAAGTGTTAGAGACCAAATCTTTCAGTTCTATTTGTTAATCAAATTAGTCACACTTAATATCCTTTCTATATTTTTACTTAATCAGGAGTGGAGAATTTCCTCAAATTCCTCTAACCTTTAGTAAATGTCAACTTCTTAAACTCAATACCACCAACTTTCACTTTCTGATAATGTCAGTTTGATATTATACATGGCTCCAGGGAGAAATCAGCTTCAACGACTAAGATCTTATTTGGCTCTCTGAGATCAGGCCCGGGTACAAGGTTTTACAGTAGTTATAACCAGATTACAGGGTTTTTGGTTTTCCTCCCAGTGCCCTGGATTTGTCCTTGAGAGGAGATGAGTGACCATCTTATCTCTGAATGACCATCAGAGGCTCTGCACGTAGTACAGTATCTGACACATAGGAGACGTTCAATAAACACTTAAAAAAATTATTTTTTTTGGCTGTGTTGGGTCTTTGTTGCTGCGCATGGGCTTTCTCTATTTGCGGCAAGTGGGGGGCTACTCTTCTTTGCAGTGCGCAGGCTTCTCAAGTGCAGTGGCTTCTCTTGTTGTGGAGCACAGGCTCTAGGTGCGTGGGTTTCAGTAGTTGTGACTCTCAGCTCTAGAGCACAGGCTCAGCAGTTGTGGCGCATGGTCTTAGTTGCACTGCGCGGTATGTGGGATCTTCCTGGAACCAGGGATAGAACCCTTGTCCCCTGCATTGGCAGGTGGATTCTTAACCACTGTGCCACCAGGGAAGCCCAATAAATACTTCTTAAATTGAATTTAATTTCGTAGCTTTCTTTTAAATTTATATTTTCTCAGTATATTTTATACCTCAATGTATAAACATTTTATCTTCAGCTATACCTGAAGTCTAGTTTCACTTAATCTTTTCAGTCCCCTCACTCTACCTTTGAAGTCTGTGTAGACTTAGAATCATTGCATGGATGACACATTTCCAGGAGGACTAAGTGGAGATTTCTCTCAGTGTGTCTAGCTTTCCTATGTGTGTCCTTTGTCCTTCAACCCCTTGCCCTCCTGCTCCCTCCATCACACTATTCCCCTCGCCTATAAGCTCAAGAAGATTTTGGGATAGAGTGACTAGACAGCTAGTCCAGCTGCTAAATGCCCTAGGTTCAAGCTTTCAGTCTTTGGTGTACATCAGCATCTTTTGTGAATCTTGTTAAATCTTTCAAATGCCTCGGCCCCACCCCAGACACCCTGAATCAGAATCTCCAGGGTTTTGGGACCTCCCTTGTGGCACAGTGGTTAAGAATCCGACTGCCAATGTAGGGAACACAGGTTCGATTCCTGGTCCGGGAAGATCCCATATGCCATGAAGCAATTAAGCCCATGTGCCACAACTACTGAGCCTGTGCTTTTGAGCCCACGAGTCACAACATCTGAGCCCATGTGTTGCAACTACTGAAGCCCGAGTGCCCTAGAGCCCGTGCTCTGCAACGAAGAGAAGCCACCGCAATGAGAAGCTCTCGCACCACAACGAAGAGTAGCCCCCACTCTCTGCAACTAGAGAAAGCCCGTGGGCAGCAACGAAGACCCAACACAGCCAAAAATAAATAAATTAAAAAAAAAAATCTCCAGAGTTTTTAGGGCTTCCAGCAGGTAAATGTGAAGATGATACTAGTGACAGTTTAGTCTAAATTAATTAGACTTTGGAGAGTTTCTGTGGCTGGGAGGTAGCTGTATGGTGGTAACAGAAGGGGTTGCTGGAATGCCCACGGGGTTGAGGCAGCAAACTGATGAGTGCCTGCGATGTGCCAGGCATGTTGGATCCTGTGTTACAGAAACTAGCTTTGAAGGAGCGATCAGGCATCACCTAAACTGTTTTTTTGCTCTCGAAAAACACTTTTTTTCTAAGGTCATCTGGCTTTTAGTCTGCAGGTGTCTTAGTTTCCCAGGACTATGTAACAAAGTACCACAAACTTGGTGGCTTAAAACAGAGAAATTTATTCTCTTACAGTTCTGGAAGCCAGACACCTGAAATCAAGGTATGTCAGAACCATGCTCCCTCCAAATGCTATAGAGGAAAATCCTTCTTTGCCTCTTTCAGGTTCTGGCAGCCCCATGGGTTCCTTGGCTGGTAGCAGCATGACTCCAAACTCTGCCTCCATCTTCATTTGACCGTCTCCTCCCCTCCTTGTGTTTTCCACTGTGTGTCTCTTTTTATCTTTTTTCTTTTTTTGGCTGTGCTGCGCGGCACATGGAATCCTAATTCCCTGACCAGGGACGGAACCCACGCCCCCGCAGTGAAAGCCCGGAGCCTTAACCACTGGACAGCCGGGGAAGTCCCTCCGCTGTGTGTCTCTTATAAGGATACTCGTCATTGGACTTAGAGCCCACCTAGATAATGATGGCCTCATTTTGAGATTCTTTTTTTTTTTTTTTTTATGGAGGAGAAAGAGTAGCTTTATTTCTTTGCCAGGCAAAGGGGGAACACAGTAGGCTAGCACCTCAAGAACTGTGCCCCCTCATTTTGAGATTCTTAATTACATGTGCTAAGACCCTTTTTCCAATTGAGATCACCCTGACAGGTTCTGAGGATTAGGACATGACTCTATCTTTTTTGGGGGGCACCGTTTAACCCCTAGGGAAAGAGGCTTTATAATCTTTTCTGCTACTATTTTTTTCCTCAAAGTGATTAAGATGACTACTTCTTTTTGAACAATCCTGTAGTCTGTCTTCAGAATCTGTGAGCATCTCATGCATAATTATTGATTTAATGTGTGATACATGATCTCCATTTCATTTATTACCTGTAACACCTGGCATTGACCAGGAGTCTCATTTTCCATTGATAAATTTTAATAGAAACAATAAAATAATTATTGAGATAAAATTTTAAAAATTACCAGAATGGTTTAAAGAGCTTTAATTGTTTGAAACATAACAAGTCTTCATTGATGATCATTAGTCGTTTCACTCTGTGGCACACATGTGAGTAAACCTGCTGCCCTTTACCTTGGATCACACACCTAGAGTTGTCCACTTGGGAAGCAACCTGATCACAAATTAAATGCCTGCATTTAGACCATCTGACCTCGTAATGATAACACCAGACTAGGCACTTACTGGATACTGCAAATGTTTGAAAGCAAAGAGTAACTCAGGGAAATCTATGGTTTCAGACAATAAATATTGATCCATTTTCCCCAAGTTCCATTTAAATATACTTTTCTAGGCCTAGATATTATTTTTTTTTTAAGTGAAAAGGATTCTGCCCATTAATCTGAATAAAGATTTCAGTAGTTCTGTGGACTTGGTAATTAGATCCAGCTTGTATTTCCTGTTGAAACAGCTTAATATCTTTGGGCTTGACAATAGGGACACATTTCAGATTGTGAAATACTCCTAGACTCCTTAGCTTAATTGACTTAGAGCTTAAGTTTGAAATTGCTGTTTATTTTCTCAATTTGTGGTATCTTTTTTTTCAAGAACTTTTATTGAAATACAATTGACATACAATAAACTGCCTATATTTAAAGTGTACAATTTGATATTTTTTTTCTTATTAGTAATGTATATATGGCAATCTCAATCTCCCAATTCATTCCCCCCCAACCCCCCCTCCCCCGGCTTTCCCCACTTGGTGTCCATATGTTTGTTCTCTACATCTGTGTCTCTATTTCTGCCTTGCAAACCAGTTGCTTTGTACCATTTTTCTATATTCCACATATATGTGTTAATATTCAATTCGTGGTATCTTTATTCACACCCTTCTCTGTGTATTTGAAGCCAGTGTCTCTCAGGCAGGATTTTAGTTTCAAGTACTGGTATGAGAGTGTGGGATCCCTTCTGACTGGCTGTCCATTTTTTTTATGTGGTGCAGTAGGCAGAGACAGATTTATAGACAGACATTTAACTTACATAGTTTATTAATTTCCATACACATCACAATCATACAGTCCAATGAGGTACATGGTTTAAAGTTCAGGAATTTATAGACAGTTGATAGGTTCTCTTTTATGACATTATTCTATTTCCAAGGTTATAGAAATGAGTCAGTTCTGTTTCTTCCCTCAGCTGAAAGTGTTATATCAAAGCTGTTATCAAGGTCAAATGTATGCTGAATTAGTCAATCTTTTTTTTTCTTTCTATTTTCCCTGACACCACTCATGTCTAGGTTTTCCCAGATTACTACAATAGGCTTTAAAAAAAAACACATTTTATTATGGAAAAATTCAAACATACTCAAAAGTAAAGAGAATATTATACTGAATGCTCATGTACCCGCCATAAATCTTCATCAATTATAAACATTTTGCCATTCGTCCCCCTTATTTTTTTTTTTTCTGGAATATGTTAAAGCCCAACCCACTTATCATAGAATGTCTGTGTGTGTCTCTAATAGGTAAGCAATTTGTAGTCCCCACAGCTTTCTAATTATTCTTTCTCTAATCTCATTTTAAAATTCTTCTCACCAATCCAAAAATTTCCAACCATTTAGCATACTCTTACAGAAACCCAAAAAGGTTTTCAAGGGCTCAGTATTGCTCATTGACTCAAGAGCAATACTGCAGACTCTTTTCTTGGTTCACAAAGCCATCCTGTTAACTTCCCTCAGCTGTTTAAGCTTACCTTCCATTAGTCCCCAACAAGCTATCAGGTGGGTCTCCTCGCTGCTCAGCAGATGCCCTTTTTATTCCTACCTCTAGTTGTGCTTTTGCCTGCACAAATTCTGCACATCCTTAAAAGCTCTGCTTGGCTGTCACTTTATGAAGCTTTCCCCAGCTCATACTGACTTCTCTCCTCTCTGAACTCTTGGAATTTAATCTCAGTTCCTGTAACTTTAAATCTGATATTTTATGGTATCCCAGTCTTAATTATTGTAACCTGGAAAGTGGACTCTGAATTACTGACTAGCAGTATTTGTTTTTAAAGACAACTTTACAATGGGCGAATGGTATCACTAGGGATACTATGAAGGTCAGTGGTGCTGGACAGATGAAGCATCAGTATGGTAGACAGAATTCTAGATGCCCATGACCTCTGCCCCTGGTGTTACTCCTGTGATTGTATTATGTTACATGGAAAAAGTAATGTTTCAGTTATAATTAAGGTTGCTAATCAGTTGATCTTAAGCTAGGGAGACTATCCAGGTTCATCTGAGCCCTTTGAAAGCAGGGAGTTTTCTTTGGCTGGTCACAGAAGAGGGAGTCAGAGAGATTCTAAGTCTTAGAAGGATTCAACCCACAATTATTGGCCTTGAAGATGGAAGAAGGCACCCAGGGGCCAAGAAATCCAGGTAGTTTCTAGACAACCAGAAAGACAATGGGATGTCAGTTCTACATGCCCAAGGACGTGGATTCTGCCAACAACCTGAATAAGCTTGGAAGCAGATTCTTCCCTAGAGCCTTCAGATAAGAGCTCATCCCAGTCGACACTTGAGTTTGTCCTTGTGATACTCCACACAGAGAATACAGCCAAGCCCACCCAGACTTCTGACCTGTGGAACTGTGAGATAATAAATAGGGGGGTGATATAAGCGTCTAAGTGTGTGGTAATTTGTTATGCATTGATAGAAAACTAATACAGTAGGCAGTGCCGGGTTTGAGCTTGTAGTGAAAGTTTACACATTTCCTGCCGTTCTTTCTTTTTTGGGTTTTAGTTTTTTTTGGGTATAATTGGCATACAGCACTATATAAGTTTTTTTTTTTTAATTTTTAAAATTTTATTTATTTATTTATTATTTTTCGGGGGGTACACCAAGTTCAAACTATATAAGTTTAAAGTGTACAGCATAATGACAAGACATCCATATACTGTGAAACGATTACCACAGTAAGTTCAGTTAACATCCATCACCTCATATAGTTATAAAAAATTTTTGGTGTCCCTTGAGATAAGAACTTTTGGGATCTACGCTCTTAGCAACTTTCACATACATCACACAGCAGTGTTAACTATAGTCATCATGGCGTACATTGCATCCTTAGGACTTATTTATCTTATAACTGGAAGTTTGTAACTTTTGACCCAATTCTCCTACGTCTCACCCCCTGCCTCTGGTGACAAATCTGTGCTCTTTTTCTATAAGTTTGGTTTTTTTTAGACTGCACATTCAAAATATGGAATGCTACGTGAATTTGTATGTCATCCCTGTGCAGGGGCCGTGAGAATCTTCTCTGTATTGTTCCAATTTTAGTACATGTGCTGCTGGAGTGAGCACCCTGCTATTATTAAGGCTCCAGATCAGTAAGGGAGGTTTTCCAGTAAGTTGAGGCACTCATTTTAACACACACGGTTTAACACTGCACAGGCTAGCAGTGCTCTTAGCTTGACACCTCCTTCTTGCCCATCAATTTCTCACTACAAATAGGAAAATTTCAAGAAAAGGAAAGTCTGGCTTCCCTATTGCCTATGTTTTCAAAAAAGTCTATAAACGTATCCTTGAGCAAAAAAGCCTATAAGAGGGTCCCATAAAAGGGTCCTTGAGGAGGGTGATTAGGACAGCCTATCTGACCAGCAGTAGCATCGGTTCAGTATGCAGACTCTGACTATTTACCTCTGCTATGAGACTGGCACACTGCTATGAGACTGGCAAAGATTTTGTAGGAAATGTTCCCCTAAACTCTGCAGGAGCCAAGATTTTAGATGGTAGAACTTGTTTATAAACTAAATCCAGACACTCACTTTAGGAACTGGTCAACAAATAATTACTGAGGATGCTTAGAAAGACGAGAATGAAGTTACAGTTTCTTCTGCAGCTGAGATCAGAAATGATGGGCAGGAGCTTTATAAGTTTAACGGGCTTCTCTTTGTCCAGCCATGCACATATAACAAAAACGAATGGTTAGACATTCATTTGGAGTACCTGTGTATGATTCAAAAAGAACTTGTTCCTTATAAAATTTATTGCTGAATGACTCATTACAGGATGATGATGGAAAAAGCCTTCTAATTTAAAGAGTTATGCAAATATTTTTTTAAAAGTCAACTTTGTGAGGTATAATTTACGTACAACAAAATGCATATATGTTAAGTGTATAGTTCAGTAAATGTATACACTCACATAACTGTGGTGCGCTCCAAGGACAAAGAACAAGATAGACTCAAAGGGCCAATATTGCCGAAACAAAGAGCTACAGGACTCCTATCACTCTGTACAATGCAACAATCGCAATGTCCCAAAACTTTCCCAAGCAGCATGCCATGTCCCTTGCCCATTCCATATAAGGAAAGATGTTTGCCCCATTTTTCTCCTGCTCAGCACACTAAAAGTATATATACATTCTCTGCCCATTCAGCAGATAACTGCAGGTTCCCTGGCTATAAACACATGCAAGCAACTCCTGCTCAGGGTCGACTTTCCCTGGCTACCAGGAAGTCGGCCCGCTGTTCTTGCAGCGTCCCTTCTCTCTCATAAACTCCATCTTCCTTGCATTCTGCCTTGTGTCTGGAAATTCTTTTCCAACCCGCGCTCGGACCACGGCAATAACCATCATCATAATCAAGCTATAGCACATTTCTTCACACCAGAAATCTCCCTCACATGCATCCTTTGCAGTCAGTCTCTCCTTCCAACTACTGCTCCATGCAACCATTGACCTAATTTTTATCACTATAGATTAGTTTTGCCTCTTCTGGTATTCATGTAAATGGAGTCAGACAGTGTATATATTTTTTGTGTTGAATTCCTTTCACTCAGCATAAAGTTTTTGAGACTCATCCACATTGTTGCATTTATTAGTAATTTATATTTTTATTGCTGAGTAGTATTTAATTGTATTAGTAAAACAATTTGTTAGTCTATTGGTGGATAATTTGGGTTGTCCCAGTTTGGGGCTATTATGAACAAAGTTGCTATGAACAATCTTTGGGTAGATATATGTTCTTATTTCATTTTGATGAATACCTTGAAGTGGAGTATCTGGTTCATATGATAAGTACATTTAAATTTAAAAGAAACTGTCAAACTGTTTTCCAAAGTGGTTGTACCATTTTCCACTCTCGATAGCAAGAGAACCAACTATTCTGAATCTTCTGCAATACTTGGTATTATCAGCCTTTTAAAAGGATATGTAGTGGTATCTTTCTAATGGATATGTAGTGGTATCTTATCGTAGCTTTAATTTGTAATTTCCTGATAACTAATGATGTTTATTTAACATCTCTTCTTGTGCTTATTAGCCATGGATGTATCTTCTTTGGTGAAGTGTCTGATCAAGTCTTCTGTGCATCAAAAAATAATTAGATTGTATTATTATTATTGAGTTGTAAAAATTTTTAAATATATTCTGGATATAAGCCCACTGTCATATATGTATTACAAAAATTTCTCTCTCAGTCTGTAGCTTGCCTTTTTGTCATTTCTTTAAAAAGTCTATTTTGCCTGATTTCTTACCTTCTTCTCCTTCGGGGTCGATAATTACACATATTTAGGCCATTTTCTGCTCTCCTACAGGTCTCTAAGGCTCTGTTTATTTTTCTTCAATCTATTTTCTCTCTATTCATTAGCTTGGATAATTGTTATAGATTTGCCTTCCTATGTTCAAAGTCACCAGTGACTTTTTCCCTCCCATCTCTGATCTTCTGTGATTTTTTTTGTCTCAAATTTTCAGTTCTAAAATTTCCATTTAGCTCTTTTTTATAGTTTATATTTCTCTGCTGAGAGTCCCTACCTTTTAAACTCATGATGTCCCTATTTGCTTAATTCTTTGAACATATTTATAGCAGTTGCTTTAAAGCCCTTATCTTCTAAATCCATTATCTCAGTAATGTTGGGATTGGTGTTTTTCCCTTAACTGTGGGTCACTTTGCCTTTTTTTGTTTCTGTTTTTTGCATGTCTAACAATTTTTTAAAAAAAATTGTGTAGTGCACGTTGTTAGTGGTGCATTGTATAGGCTCTGGACTTTTGTTATCTTCCTTTGAGAAGTGTTACTGTTTCTTCTATTAGGCAGCTCATTTACTGGTTGATTACCTTGCACTCTGTAGGCTTGTCTTTATGCTTGGCTAGGGGACATGATTGGGAAACTCAATATGTTTCCTGAGCCCCTCTATCTTTGCAGGTCTCAGCCTCTAAATTCAGCTTTTGCTGCAGATCTTTTAAAGGCTTGGTTTTAGACTTTATTAGGGTGGGCATGGAGTGGACCTTACCCTAAAGCATGGTTCTAGTCTTCTCTGGTATCTCAGATAATTGTCTTGTTTGTTAATAAACCGATAACAAGGTCTTGCTGCTCTGAAATGGCCAGAACTTCCATGTCTTCTAGCACTGTTTGGTATCTAGTATCTTTATTCTGTTCTTGTCTCCATGGTGACTGTTCTCTATAGTTACTACAAGCCTTAGGTACTCTTGCCATGGGCACGTGCATCTTAGCTTTGCGCCAAGGATTCACAGAGAACCTCTGCACAACTTCTGGGTCTCTCCCTTCTTTCTAGCCCCAACATACCTCCTTTACTTTCTGGTGCCTCGCCCTGCAGATTCTGATCACTTTAGCTCTCCTGAGCTCTGGCCGCTGCCTCTTCAGCACAGCAGGGCTGTTGTGCTCTGCGTGGATTCTAGCTTGCTATGTCGTGGTTGTAAAATTGTGCCCAGGTAGAGATCCAGGGAAACCATGGGGATCTCCTATCTCAAGGGTCACAGCATTATTTTTTTAATTGTCCAACGTTTAAAAAACAGTTGCCTCAGGCACTATCGCTAATTTTGCTGTTTATAACAGAAGGGCTAGTTCAATACCAGTTGCTCTACATCTGAAAGTGAAGGTATACAAGATGTGCTCTTACAAATTTAATTAGGTAAAGATGAATGGATTTAGCCCCCAAAGGACCTCAAAGCTTCTTTTTGGACTGAAAAAGTGTTTTTAACAGTCATGAATCCCATCCTATGGCTCAGGACACTGGCCCTATTCATAGGAAGTTAGTATGGTGGGGTTGGGTGTTGTTTCCCTACTTTGTTTCCAAAAATTGAGTCTAAGAGCCATCTCTTCTCTCTAAGAAATAGAAAGAGGGTCTCTAAAAAAATTGTGTAGTAGTAGTTATAGTAAAAATAAACTATTATTGAATACTTAATGTTCTAGATGTTGTTCTTTTTTTTAAAATTTTTTTTAAGATTTTTTTTTTGATGTGGACCATTTTTAAAGTCTTTATTGAATTTGTTACAATATTGATTCTGTTTTATGTTTTGGTTTTTGGCTATGAGGCATGCAGGATCTTAGCTCCTTAATGAGGGATCAAACCTGCACACCCTGCATTGGAAGGCAAAGTCTTAACCACGGGACCACCTGAGAAGTCCCTAGATGTTGTTCTTAAGGCTGTATTTTTATTAACCAATTTGTTCTTTATAATAACCCAATCTTCAAGTACTAATGACTAATTAGTACCTGAGTATTATAATTACTAATTAATAATCCTGTTTAGAGATGAGAAAATTAATGTACTAATAGGTTAAAAAACTTTCCTGGGGTGGCACATCTGGTAAGTGGTAGATATGGGAGGTCTTAGAAAGCCTTTGCCAGTTTCTATCATAGAAGTGTTACACAGAATAAAGGATCTTAGAAACACAAAGTGTCTTAATGTGTAATTGAGTAGGTGGGTTTGTGAGGGCCTTTGTGAGCACGTGTAAGCATGTGAGAGTGTGTGGGGTATGTGAGGGCTCCTATCTCAGGGTCTCTCCAAATGCTATTCTTTCCCTTGACCACCCCTCTTCAGCTTCAGTCAACTCAATCTTATCCTTCAGAATTTAACTTCAGTATCACTGCTACAAGGATGCTTGTTACATGCTTTCATAATATATTCTTCTTTATTTTTTCCTATGGCTATTATAATTGAATTTACAGAAATATTTATTTAATGGGTGTTTTTTCCCCTAGACTGTAGGCTCCACGGGGCCTGTTTCCCATCACATCTCCAACATGCAGCATGGATTCTCTCATGGAGCATGTGCTCCATGTGTATTTGTTGAATGAATCAATGAATGTCCAAGAGTAAGTAAGTTTCCCTTCTCATGTTGCTATAAACTTTGAGAATTGCATAATTTTTTTGTCTTTCTCTCCAGTTAAAAAATTACAGATAGTAAAGTTTATTTTTTTTGGTATATGTATCTATGAGTTTTTGCAAAAGTAAAGAGTCATGGGCAACTGACAAGGGCTTAATTTCCAAAATATGCAAACAGCTCATACAACTCAATAATAAGAAAGTCAGCCTGACTGAAAAATGAGCAGAAGACCTAAATAGACAGTTCTCCAAAAAAGATATACAGATGGCCAATAGGCACATGAAAATATGCTCAACATCACTAATTATTAGAGAAATGCAAGTCAAAAATACAATGAGATATCACCTCACACTGGTCACAATGACCATCTTTAAAAAGTCTACAAATAACGAATGCTGGAGAGAGTGTGGAGAAAAGGGAGCTCTTCTACACTGTGGGTGGGAATGTAAATTGGTGCAGCCACTATGGAAAACAGTATGGAGGTTTCTTAAAAAACTAAAAATAAAGTTGCCATATGATCCAGCAATCCTACTCCTGGGCATATATCCAGAGAAAACTCTAATTCAAAAAGATACATGTACCCAAATGATCACAGCAGCACTATTTACAATAGCCAAGACATAGAAGCAACCTAAATGTCCATTGACAGACTAATGGATAAAGAAGATGTGGTGTATATATATATACATAGGACTATTACTCAGCCATAAAGAAGAATGAAATAATGCCATTTGCAGCAACATGGATGGACCTAGAGATTATCATACTAAGTGAAGTAAGTCAGACAGGGAAAGACAAATACCATATGATATCACTCATGTGTGGAATCTAAAACATAATACAAATGAACTTATTTACAAGACAGAAACAGACTCACAGACATAGAAAACAAACTTATGGTTACCAAAGGGGAAAGGGAGTGAGGGAGGGATAAATTAGGTGTTTGGGATTAGCAGATACAAACTACTGTATATAAAATAGATAAATATCAAGGTCCTACTGTATAGCACAGGGAACTATAGTCGATATCCTGTAATAAACCATAATGGAAAAGAATATGAAAAAGAATATATGTACACATATTCTTGCTGTATATCAGAAACTAACACAGCATTGTAAATCAACTATACTTCAATTAAAAAAAAAAGCGTCATGTAATCACCACAATGGTCAAGGTATAGAACAATTTCATCCCCCTCCCCACGAAAAACACCCTCTTGATAACCCTTTGTAGTCAAACTCTACCCCCAACCCTTACTCTCTGGCAACCACTGAGAATTGCTTATTTTACATTACCCTGGCTCTTTTCGTTTCCATTTTGCCGTGTCTAATTTCAGCTATCTTACTGCTCCTTAGCACTCCTGAATACTTTATCAGAGAAATGAAATTGCATCTAGACAGTTGCCTTACCCATTTATGTTCCACATGGAGTCATTTAAGCAATAACTCGACTGCCTGGAAGAGTAAGAAGAGGGACATTAGGCCAGTTGGTTTTTTGTCAGTGGCCTGTTATTTCTACTCTATTAACAGCTCCAGCATCTGTGGGCATCCTTATTTCACTAACCCTGCCTTAATTCAGGCTCCCTGATCTTGTCCAGATCGTTGCAATGGCCTCCATACTAGTTTCCATGCCTCCAATACTTCTTTGCTTATGTTTAATGTCTACGTTTCCCCCAGAGTGAACTTTCTGAGACTCTAAGACCTAAAACTCTTTATTGGTGCCTTATTGAGCCTCAGCACCTCAGCATATCATTCACGGCTCCTTGTGGGCTCTTCTGTTTGTTTCTGCAGAATTGTCCTTATTAGGTCTTGTTCCTTGTATTTTGTGATGTTCCAGTTGTCCCAAACTATTTGACATTTTCCAATTGTGCCACAGATTTTGTGTCTTTATGAATTTGTTCATGCTGCCCAGAAAGATTTTCCTCACTGCATCTGCTCAGTGAATACCCCCTCATTATTGAAGACTCAACACAGGCTAGCTCTTGCATTCTTCTCAAAGACCACTTAATTATTCCCTCTTTTGTCCCCACAGTCACCTGTCCACCCACTTGCTATAACACCCATAATTCCTTATTGCAAACCTGTGTTCACATATTTGTCTCCCACTTCCCAGAAACAAAGCTCTTTGAGGTCAAGTCTGTCTCTTATCCACCTCTGAATCCTCAGTGCCTAGCGTAGTGCCTGTCATATAGTAGGTGCTCAATAGAATTTGCTGAATGCAATAATGAGTAAAGTTTTTACTGTATTATTACATTTGTACTCTCATAACTTTCATAAACCTGTTTTAAATTTATCTAGTTTTTGATGGAAAATTTTTGACCAAGTACTCTCCCATTTCGTGAGAAGCTGCGGATGCTATTTGTGTGGCCACGTGATGTTTTCTCCAGTTTTTGTTCGGCCACTATGGCATCTATCTCAGTGTGACCTGGTCAGTTGGCTTTATTTCAACTGGGCTTACCCATGGCTGTCTGCTTGCATATAGAAACTCAACTTGCAACTGTGGCAGTAAAAAAAGGGAAAAACAGGGGATGTCGAAAGTGGACATAAATTTCCCATTAGTGGCTAACTGGCCTTGAACTTCCTCTCTATTGAGGCTCAGAGTAAAGTCAAAGTGATCATCGAGCTTAGGTCTGGACTGGCTACAGGTCACACTGTTACTCAGCTCTTCATCTGTTGTGTTCAGTGTCATATTAACTTTATGAACTTCGACCCCATGGGTCCTAGTCTCAAGGTGTTTGGGTTCAACATATTTGCCACTGAAGTGGAGATCTAGTCCTTCCTTGTGAAAGTGAAGACATTGTATTCTCTAAAAATAGTCTGTTCAATCAATCTTGTCATTTCATGTTGAAAAAACAAATACTGACATAGGATATGATTCTTATTAATAAATCACCCACTTTTGTAAGCAGCCAGCTCTCGGTCAGGAGGGAGAGCAGGTGAGAGAAGGGAGGAATGTTCTGTATCTTCATCTCATTCTGACCAAGATTAGGGTCTAGGTGTATCTGCCTCCTCCCAGTTGCATGCCCACAAGCGTAAGCTTGGAGCTCTCTGAAAACTGTCACCTCTTAGGACAATTGCATAGTCTAGGAAAAATTCAAGCTGTGAAGAAGGTGTTTAGTACCATGGTTTCAAATTTTCATATCACCAATTTAGGTCACAGCAATGTCTCTCAAATTTGCATTTTAACTAGGATCAGCTAGGCAGCTTGCTAGAAAGATATTCCTGGTTTCTACCCCTAGAGATTCTGGTTCAGTAGACTTGGAGTGGACCTGTGGAAGCTATATATATATATTTTTTTGAAGATGAGCTGGCAAAGCTGCCATTATGTTTTTTTTCTTTGTTTGTTTGTTTTTACAATAAACTGCATATATTTAAAGTGTACAATTTGATGTTTTTTTCTTATTAGTAATGTATATATGGCAATCCCAGTCTCCCAGTTCATCCCACCCCAACCCCCCATCACTTGCCCCACTTGGTATCTGTATGTTTGTTCTTTATATCTGTGTCTCTATTTCTGCCTTGCAAACCAGTTGATTTGTACCATTTTTCTAGATTCTGCATATGTGCGTTAATATATGATATTTGTTTTTCTCTTTCTGACTCACTTCACTCTGTGTGACAGTCTCTAAGTCCATCCATGTCTCTACAAATGTCCCAATTTCGTTCCTTTTTATGGCTGAGTAATGTTCCATTGTGTATATGTGCCACATCTTCTTTATCCATTCCTCTGTTGATGGACATTTAGGTTTGGAAGCTATATTTTAAATAATCCCTCTGAATGATTCTGATGCACAAAGATGAAAAACTCTGCCTTTTCTTGGATAGTTGGAGCTGAACAGAACAATGTGATGCTTCTGAAAGGCATCCTCAGCATTCTGAGTTTGTTGACAGGCCAATGTACCTTTATTAAAACAGGTTCTGAAAAACTGGGACTTTCTGTCCCAAACTTCATCTGTTTTCAATGTCTGAAAGTCCATTTAATCTTGTGGAAAACACCCATGAGCAGAAAGCAAAGGTGGCACCCAAGAAGGATTCAGGCTGAGGAGACGCATGAAGAGTGACCTGGAAAACTACACTCAAATTCTGCGGGGGTAAGCATGCTCTGGACAGAGTTTGTGCCTCCCCACTGCACCGCTGATGCACTGTGGAGTGAATTGAGTTTGCATCATTGCACCCTCCTGCTATGACTCACCTCATACTGTTCAGGGTAGTGCCAACCTAAAGTCTGGACATGGTGGTTGCACAAATGGAATTGGGGCAGAGCAGCGTGAAAAGATGCACAACTGCCTGCAGAGGTGAACAGATATGTGGAGTGCTGTCTCTTAATCTGCTTTCTGTTTAAAAAAAAAAAAAAATATATATATATATAGCTTCCACAGGTCCACTCCAAGTCTACTGAACCAGAATCTCCAGGGGTAGTTGAATTCCAAAATGTTGGCTGAGTTCAGAAGGTTTGGTTCAGGTCTCCAAAAGGCAAGTCCAGTATCCACATGTATGGCATGTTTCTGTATAAGTTCTGGAATTAGGGGTGTGTAGTGGAGAAGTGGAGGAGTTGGTGGTAGTTGAGGATTTTCACTTAAGTTTCACTGAATAATAAATAATATGTACTATGTCTGAGAAGCAGGAAATCTTCACAGAGACTTTTACAATTTTTAAAAAAAATTTATTTATTTGCTTTGGCTGTGCTGGGTCTTAGTGGTGGCATGCGGGCTTCTCAGTTGTGGCATCCATGTGGGATCTAGTTCCACAACCGGGGATGAAACCAAGGCCCCCTGCATGGGGAGTGCAGAGTCTTACCCACTGGACCACCAGGGAAGTCCCCTCAGAGAGACTTTTTAAGCAACCATTTTCCAGTGTTTTTTTTTTTTTAATTAATTTATTATTTTTTTTGGGGGTACACCAAGTTCAATCATCTGTTTTTATACACATATCCCCGTATTCCCTCCCTCCCTCGACTCCCCCCCCACCCTCCCTCGAGTACCCCCCGCCCTCCCCATCCCAGTCCTCTAAGACATCTTCCATCCTCAAGTTGAACACCCTTTGTTATACAACAACTTCCCACTGCCTATCTATTTTACAGTAGGTAGTATATATATGTCTGTGCTACTCTCTCACTTCATCTCAGCTTCCCCTTCACCCCCTGCCCCCTCCCAAACCTCGAGTTTTGCAGTCCATTCTCTGCATCTGCATCCTTATTCTTGTCACTGAGTTCATCAGTACCATTTTTAGATTCCGTATATGTGAGTTAGCATACAATATTTGTCTTTCTCTTTCTGACTTACTTCACGCTGTATGACAGACTCTAGGTCTATCCACCTCATAACATATAGCTCCATCTCATCCCTTTTTATAGCTGAGTAATATTCCATTGTATATATATGCCACATCTTCTGTATCCATTCATTTGTTGATGGGCATTTCGGTTGCTTCCATGTCCTGGCTATTGTAAATTGTGCTGCAATAAACATTATGGTACACGTTTTTTTTGGGATTATGGTTTTCTTTGGGTATATGCCCAGGAGTGGGATTACTGGATCATATGGTAGTTCTATGTGTATTTTTTTAAGGAACCTCCAAGCTGTTTTCCATAGTGGCTGTACCAACTTACAGTCCCACCAACAGTGCAGGAGAGTTCCCTTTTCTCCACACCCTCTCCAACATTTGTTGTTTCCAGATTTTGTGATGATGGCCATTCTGACTGGTGTGAGGTGATACCTCATTGTGGCTTTGACTTGCATTTCTCTGATGATGAGTGATGTTGAGCATCTTTTCATGTGTGTGTTGGCCATCTGTATGTCTTCTTTGGTGAAATGTCTATTTAGGTCTTCTGCCCATTTGTGGATTGGGTAATTTGCTTTTTTGGTATGAAGCTGCATGAGCTGCTTGTATATTTTGGAGGTTAATCCTTTGTCCGTTGTTTCATAGGCAATTATTTTTTCCCATTCTGAGGGCTGCCTTCTAGTCTTGTTTATGGTTTCTTTTGCTGTGCAAAAGCTTTTA
Source organism: Hippopotamus amphibius kiboko (assembly GCF_030028045.1). Lineage (NCBI taxonomy): Eukaryota > Metazoa > Chordata > Mammalia > Artiodactyla > Hippopotamidae > Hippopotamus > Hippopotamus amphibius. The sequence continues at coordinate 68,430,501 of NC_080195.1, read as the reverse complement.
AGTTTCATGAGGTCCCATTTGTTTATTCTTGATTTTATTTCCATGATTCTAGGAGGTGGGTCCAAAAGGATCTTGCTTTGATGTATGTCATAGAGTGTTCTGCCTATGTTTTCCTCTAGGAGTTTTATTGTGTCTGGCCTTACATGTAGGTCTTTAATCCATTTGGAGTTTATTTTTGTGGATGGTGTCAGGAAGTGTTCTAACTTCATTATTTTACATGTAGCTGTTCAATTTTCCCAGCACCACTTATTGAAGAGGCTGTCTTTTTTCCATTGTATATTCGTGCCTCCTTTGTCAAAGATAAGGTGCCCATATGTGTTTGGGCTTACTTCTGAGTTCTCTATTCTATTCCATTGATCATCCTTTCTATTTTTGTGCCAGTATCATACTGTCTTGATCACTATGGCCTTGTAGTATAGTTTGAAGTCAGGAAGCCTGATTCCACCAACGCGCTTTTTCCTTCTCAAGATTGCTTTGGCTATTCGGGGTCTTTTGCATTTCCATACAAATCGTAAGATTTCTTGCTCTAGTTCTGTGAAAAATGCCATTGGTAATTTGATCGGGATTGCATTGAATCTGTAAATTGCTTTGGGTAGTACAGTCATTTTCACTATGTTGATTCTTCCAATCCAGGAACATGGTATGTCCCTCCATCTGTTTGTGTCATCTTTGATTTCTTTCAGCAATGTCTTAAAGTTTTCTGCATACAGATCTTTTGCCTCCTTAGGCAGGTTTATTCCTAGATATTTTATTCTTTTTGTTGCAATGGCGAATGAGAGAGTTTCCTTAATTTCTCTTTCTACTCTTCCATTGTCAGTGTATAGGAATGCAAGAGATTTCTGTGCATTAATTTTGTATCCTGCTACTTGACTAAACTCATCAATTAGTGCTAGCAGTTTTCTGGTAGAGTCTTTAGGGTTTTCTATGTATAATATCATGTCATCTGCAAAGAGTGACAATTTTACCTCTTCTTTTCCAATTTGTATTCCTTTTATTTCTTTTTCTTCTCTGATTGCTGTGGCTAAAACTTCCAAAACTATGTTGAATAATAATGGTGAGAGTGGACGGAAATTGAGGCAGTGATTAAAAATCTCCCAACACACAAAAGCCCAGGACCAGATAGATTCACGGGTGAATTCTATCAAACATTTAGAGAAGAGCTAACACCTATCCTTCTCAAACTCTTCCAAAATATTGCAGAAGGCGGAACACTCCCAAACTCATTCTACGAGGCCACCATCACCCTGATACCAAAACCAGGCAAAGATGTCACAAAAAAAGAAAACTACAGACCAATATCACTGATGAATATAGATACAAAAATCCTCAACAAAATACTAGCTAACAGAATCCAACAGCACATTAAAAAAATCATACACCATGATCAAGTGGCGTTTATCCCTGGGATGCAAGGATTCTTCAGTATACGCAAATCAATCAACGTGATACATCATATCAACAAATTGAAGGATAAAAACCATATGATCATCTCAATAGATGCAGAAAAAGCTTTTGACAAAGTTCAACATCCATTTCTGATAAAAGCTCTCCAGAAAATGGGCATAGAAGGAAATTACCTCAACAAAATAAAAGCCATATATGAGAAACCAAAAGCCAACATCGTTCTCAATGGGGAAAAACTGGAAGAATTCCCTCTAAGAATAGACACAAGACAAGGGTGTCCACTCTCACCATTATTATCCAGTGTTATTTTGATCTTGGGAGATCAGGGCGTGGTGACAGCACACCCAAACCTTGTGGCAGATGATAGAAACACTTCAGCATGTCTCAGAAACCTGACTGTTATCTGTCACAAGGACAGAGGATTGCTGTGGTTTCGTTTTGAAGAAAAGGTTTCACAAAAAGAGTGAGCAATTTTTAATCTACTGTATTCTCATTTTGGGGACTGAAGGAATTAGTAGAAATTGTACTGCTCTTAAAATAATGAGACATAATTATCCTTAACTTAGGAAAATTAAAAGGACACTAAAATCGGCGACTACTTTTAAGAAGGAAGGAACCTTAGAGGTACTGGGTTCAACCCCCTGGAATCACCTTTATCCTTCTCTTTCAAGTAGTTGTCTGACTTCATATTGATAGAACAGGATAACCCAGTGCTACTTTCCTTAATAAGTCACTGAAGTTCAAGTGTAAAGGGGGTAGGTGAGGACCTCTGACCTGCCTCTGTGTCTCTCGAGTGCAGTACACCAACAGCTGCTATCACCAAGCCCAGAAAGTTTACTGAAGCTTTTGACCAAGCAATCACTTGGGTAGAACGGAAAGTCCTGCTCAGTCTCTCTTGTCTGCCAAACAATATTGGCATTGGAGCCACTCACAGGAGAGTGAGAATTTCCTGGCTGTTAGTATGTCATTCAATCTGTCAAATCTTTGTGTTCTCCCTGTAAAATGTTATCACCTATAACTTGCATGGATTGAATGATAATACATGTGTAAAATAGACAGTATACAATAGAGACAATAAATGATATATTTTTGCTTGGACAAATAATATTTTTTTTACAATGACATTAAAATTACTTTGTGTTACCGACTGCACTCTTCCAAAGTTGGACAGACATGAGACTAAGTTTACTGGGGACACTGAGAAGGAAAAACAAATCTAATTCAGAGGAGTAGGTAAAGGTGAGTCTGTTAAAAGTAAACAACCTGCGGCATCTCTCTTCATAGACAGCATCCTTTCTGTCTGTACTTTGGCAAAAGCATGTGTGGGCAAACAACTATCTTATTTGTCATTGTCCTAAAAAGGCCAAGCTCCAATGACAACGCTTGCATCTCTGACAAACACTCTCAAAAGGATAAGTTCATTTAAAGCATGTGGACACAAATCTTTATGTTTCGTGTAAATTAATCTTTAGTAACTATATCTTGCTTGTTTTGTTTGCTTCACACCACCCTTTGGTGGGCCAACATTACTGTCTCCCTAGCAGTCTTTTCCCAAGTCTAACTTTCACCTTTCCTTTCTGGTTCCAATCCTTTCCACAACTTGGCAGCTGCCTCCCTTGCTCTCTCCAGCTCCTAACCTCCCACCCTTGAATATTTTGTGGGAAGGATACCTAGAGTTGGTAACTTCTTATCGTAATCATAATGATAGCACGGATAAACTTCTTTACAAGGTGATTGCTTAGGTATGGTTTGGGTTACCTAACAAGCCTGTGTAGCAGTTTATCTCAATTGTGAGAATGAAGAAATTGAAGTCAGGAGAGATGGCAGAGCCAACAATATCAGATCTTGACATGGTTCATCTTATCTTTTATTAATCCTCCGCTTCGTCTGTCGTACAATATTGCCTCCTTTTCAGAGGAAAATCTCGTATTGGCTGGTAGCCTGCATTCTAAACGTCTTGATTCTAGGCATTGTTTTCATTAGGACAGTACTTTATGGAGTCTCTTGTATGGTTATATGTATGTCTTAGTAGTTAAGAAACTGCTGAATATCAAAAAAAAAAAGAGAAGGAAATCTATTATTTAATACAAAAAAGAGAACATCGGAGTTACTAAAACAAGATGATTTGAGTAACTACAAGTCTACAATCCACTTGAGTCTATAATCTTGCTAGTGAGATTCCCTGAAGGCTATTCTATAACCTTGCTGCGCAACTAGTGGAAAAAAAATTGTTGATAAAACAAAGGCTCTTTAGTCAGTTCCTTGTTGTGGTTGTGAGACGAATTTATGTAATAAAGTGCTATTTAAAGTATGAGCTGTAGTTTTATGCAGCTGATTTTACTTAATTCTAGAAAAGGCTCATAGAACACTGTGGCTGAACCTGATGGAGCTTAGCTTTAGCCACATAAATTACTGAAATTCCACAGCCTTCCTGAAAGATTGGTATATATTTTTCTCTTTTTGTCACAGAATCGGCCCAGATGATTAATAATAATAATAGCCACAACAATAACAGTAATAAGCTATGGTACCATATTTATAAAATTTTTATTTCTTCCCCACAATATTTGTTACGATTGAAAATTATTCTTTATATTATATTAATAGGATTGGGAGGCATTGAGGGAAAATGCAGGTGCTGCTGTGCTTCATGATTATTTTGCAAGTTAAATCATTACTCTGGTTTTGGTTGGTGACTAAATGACGGATACCCTTTTATCTGAACAGTAAGAGGCTATGGGTGCCAACCGAGAGCTATGCAAGTTCTAGTACTCAACGTACCGTTTTTCCATTCTTTTATTCTCTTATTTCTATCTGATATAGATCTGACTTTCTTCACAGATTCATACACACTTTATATATACCCATCATTGACACTAAAGTATATGACTTTTTTGTGACTTTTTTTAATTTTTAAAATTTTTTGGTAAATTTTAACACAATATATGTACAATATTATCATTTCAACATAAAATTATTGAGATTCTATAATTTTTTTGACTAAGACTTCAAAATTCAGTGTGTATTTTACTTACAAGTCAGTTCGAACTAGCCATATTTCAGGTGTACAATAGCCACATGTGTCTGGTGACCATAATATTGGGTCTGGATGATGGGCTAGAATAGTAAACAACACAGGCATGGCCACTATCTGTAATATGACTTTCTTTTTTGGTAAACACACCTGAATTTATATATCCAAATGCAGCCCGTTTCCTTCAAAATGAAAGCATATTTCTATATTATTGACATTTTCAAGATTTTGGAATTCCACTTTTTCAGAACTTTTTTTTTTTAAATGCCACCAAGGGTGTTAAGTTTTGCTCTTTAGAGTGGGGTTGATTTTTGGTAAGGCTGAAAGTCATTTGAAGCCAAGTGAGGTAGATGACTGGCTGAGTAACATAAATTGTGGTAAATCATGAGCCAAGAATGTGAGCAACCCAGCCAGAGGAGCTCCCATCTCTTGTTTCTTGTTTCTTGTTTTATAAAGAGCATTTTATAACAACAGGTGCTTTTCTGATCCCAATGACTGCCTTTTGCAGAGTCAAAATGTCAAGGCTTTGCCTGACTGAGCTCCATCTAACTTTATGGATGTACTTGCCATGAGGTGGCAATGAACTCTGGTTCCATGAACTATATGACCTTCCCTCCATCTGTAGCAACTCTGTGCTTTTCCCTATGTTGTTCCTTATTCTCATTGACTCTTATTTATTACCCTTTACTCCAGAAAAGTTTTAATGTGGCCCTCTTTATTCTTGCTGAATTCTCCTCATCTTTAAGGATGTATACAATTACAGTTTCCATATATTTCCAATTAGAAATTAATCTCTGAGCTTCCCTAGTATTCCCTGTTGCCTTCTATTCTGTAGTATAGCTATTAGATTTCTAAGCTTTTTGCTTAAGTGCCTTCAGTTTTGTAGGACTAGCTTCTAACCCAGTTTCTTCTCCTATTAAATGGGGATAATAAATCAGACATATTCTTTCTCCCCCCTACCGCTGCAATTCATTTCCTTATTCCCTTAAGAATGATTTATAGATCAACAGCAATGCACTGTACAAGCAATGAGTATATAAAGATCCATTGGATTACTTTCTTCTTCTTGTGGAGTTCGTAGTTTCCCAGGGGAACCAGTAACATAAGGAAGTAATTGCAAAACAATACAATAAGTGCTATTGCACAAATAAGCGCAGGATTAAGTTGTGACCCAGAAGAGAGAGTAATCAGTTCTGTCTTTGGATGGTGGAGGGTGGCTCCACAGAGCAGAAGACACTAGGTCTGTTTCTCAAAGGACAAATAGGTGTCACCAAGTAGACAAAGATCAAAAGGGCATTCCAGAGAGGGAAAAATATATGAAGGCATCAGTGTATAAGAAAACATTATCTCTTCAGTCAATTACAAACAATTTGAGATCTGGAGGGTAAGAAATGAAATTAGAGAGGGAAGAGGGGCAGATTTTGGAGAGTCTTGTGTACTATGCAAAGGTGTTTGGACTTTGTGTAGTTGAAAGGGAACCTCCAAAGTAATTAACTCACAGAGGTTACAGGATTGGGTTGTAATTTAGAAAGGTCTGGACCAGTGGAGAATGCACTTTGGAGGCAGGTGGTGGAAAAGGAGGAAAAAAAAAGTAGGAGGCAGGTTGTCTGTTTGGGTAGGATGCTAATGTAAAGGTTCAGGTGAGGATTGATGAAGGCCCGAACTAAGGCAGAGGCAGAAGGGAAAGGGGAGGGATGGGTCAGGTCTGAGAGATATTTAGGGGACAGAATAGACAGGATTTGTGGCTATGCTTTTGGACTGCATTGGCAGGCGGATTCTTAACCACTGTGCCACCTAGGAAGCCCTATGCTTTTGGACTGATGCAAGGATCAAATGTAATAATATGTGCTCAAGAATCAAATATGATGCACTCTAGAAAGATGAAGAATTATCAAATAACCGGTGATGGGATCAGTAATATAAAACACCTTATATATTGATATTACCTAAAAGAAAATACATTAAAAATGTTTGCCAGATAAAGCCATATATTTTCTCCAGTGTATTTAAAAAACATTTGTGACTCGAATGGAAATATTTGAAGAAATGAAAATTCAAACTAACCTGATTATTTTCTGCTAAATCTTTTTTAAAAAATTTATTTATTTATTTATGGCTGTGTTGGGTCTTCGTTGCTGTACGGGCTTTCTCTAGTGGTAAGAGGGGGTTACTTTTTGTTGCAGTGTGCAGGTTCCTCATTGCAGTGGCTTCTCTTGTTGCAGAGCATGGGCTCTAAGCACACAGGCTTCAGTAGTTGTAGTAGTGTGTGTGGGCTCTAGAGCACAGGCTCGGTAGTTGTGGTACACGGGCTTAATTGCTCAGCAGCATGTGGGATCTTCTGGGCCAGGGCTCAAACCCGTGTCCCCTGCATTGGCAGGCTGATTCTCAACTTCTGCGCCAGCAGGGAAGCCCTCTGCTCAATCTTTAATCCAGGTGCAATGACCATGAAATACTAAATGTGGTAGAAATGGTGGCGGTGAGATGGAGAGAAGTGGGGAGAAAGGAAGGGGGTAATCTTAGCACAGGACTCTCACAATTCCACGTCCTATGCTCTGCGAGTGTCTTCAACAGCATGTGGGCCTTTGCTCCCTAGAACTTTCTGGGAAGAGGGTGATCTTTTCTCTCCCCTCAGGGGCACTAAAGAAAAGCACTGCCTTAAGTCTCCCTCTATCATCTTCCTTCTGGGCAAAAAAGGCCAACTGCAATGGCTTGGAGAGAGGCATTGCTTTGCTAATTCCCCACGAAAAGTGATATCTGGTGGAGCCTAGGTGCATTGTTTGCCTATGACAGCATTGAAATGGGCAAGAACCTGCCAGTTCCTCCTGGCCTCATTCACGTACTGCTCCAGGGAATTGGCATTGTTCTAACTCAGGAAAAAACCGGAACTGACCATGCTTTTAGATATGGGGTCATCAGGTGGTCAGACATGGGAAAGAGGGAAAGAGATACACAAAAGACAGAGATATGATGCAGAATTTTGTGTTGACCTATTTGCAAGAGTCTGAGACCCGGAATGGGGAGAAGTGAGAGTGGGGAATGAGGCAAGGGCTGGGTCTTGGAGGGCCTTGGATTCTGTTAAAGGAGTTGGCGTAGGAGCGAGGGACCCACAGAAATGACTTAGTCAAGGCAGAACCGGGATCAGCTCCCAATTTCGAAATGCCTGAAGGCGGTGCGGAGGATGGGTTGTGGTACACAGCAAGCCCGGGGAGAGTGGGACTTAAAGTTCTTGTTTGCCCAACGAGAACACATGGGATCTGATAAGGGTGTTCACCACTTGCCGCTCTCCAGGTCCAGGAGGACTTCATGTAGGGATCCCACTGTAAGCCAGGTGTCAGGTCTTTATCACCCTGTCATCTTTCATCACACACAAGCCTTCTTCCTACTGGCCCCTCAGCTCTAGCCTGAGAATCACTGGTTCTTGCCCCAGGTGGGAGGTGGAGCAGAGAACAGGAGATTTCAGTGGTGCTCCATCAATCACCAAGGAGAGACAGCTGGCTGTAAAACCCACGCAGAATGTGAGCTGGGTAAGTTTAAAAGTGTGGCTGAAACCCAACAAACACCTCACTCTAATTTTGCCCTCCCTACCCTTGGGAGAAAATGAGTCAAACAAGGGAGTACCCAGGCAGAACGCTGGGGCAGTCTGGTTCCTTACAAGGAAGGAGGCCCCAGGATCATTATTAGGGAGAAAGGAAGATTATAGGGGGTTCTAGACTTTTCTGATTTTTCTATTTTTTTCCTATTTATTTTTCCTATTTTTTACGCCTACTTAGATGACTCCATTCTCTTGCTAACTCTCTAATCTAGTTCTTCAGCATAATAAAACCTATCACCATGCTGAGTACTTAATAGATCCTTAAGATTTGCCAGTGAACTTACTTTGTTTTAAAAGGTTAAACTGGAATGAGGCAACATTTAGATGTAGTAGATTTGTTGATTACTGGGGGGTGGGATGCAATTTCAATCATCTATGTTGTTGCCTTCATTGACTCTCTGTTCCAAAAGGCATCTTAAAGATCAATGGCTCTAACTTGACCCCCCCTACAGCTCTGAGCGGCAGTTCCCCTGCCTGTGAAGATGGAGAGCGTGGGGATCTCATTACCTTCTCAGGCAGTCCTTCTGACAGTCAGAACTGAAATCTGCTTCCCATAATGGTCACCCACTCCTTGCAGTTCCACTTTCCTATGCAGTATAATTTTTTCCCTTTTCTCATAGTAGAGAAGGGGGACAAAAATTATAAGCACAGCAACTTTTGCCTCTAGCAATCACTAAGACTAGCGCCATGTGTTTTGCAATAATCACTCCTTGATTGAATTTGCTGCCCTTTGCAATTAGTTGTTATGTGCCACCTCTGCCCCTCTTTTCCTTTTAGTCCACTCTTTCAATATGTAAAATATGAAGAATCTGATCTTTACCAACAGTAGCATAAATTCTAGGTTCTTAAGCCATTCCCAGTATGGAGCACCACACACAATCCTATCTTGAGTTTTAGATCAAGGCCTGCGTTTCTATGAATTGAACTTTAGTGGATTTTCTTTCTTTTTTTCTGGTGAGACTCTGTAGCTTTGCTGAGAAGGATCTGGTGGAGAGGGAACATCCAGACCTCCTGAACAACCTGGTGACATGAAATTCCCAGAATCTTCCACAATCGCTGGTTCAGACCTTTTGGACGTAGCTCTCTTGCTACTAAAATGACCGTTGAAATGATCATAAAATAGCAGGAGGGTCACAATTCAAGATGCAGTTTTGAAATCGTACCTCTCTTGGTGATGTCTCTTCCTCCCTCTCTAGAATAAGTGGGTGGGCGGGTAGATGTGTGTGCAGCAAACTACGGGAGGAAGAGGTGGGCCAGGTGGGTGGGATTGTTTCTTACTGTGGTTGGGTCTCACAGCTTTTTATGGTTGTTTTGTTTCTACCCTTCTAGCCCCATTTTGACCAACTCTTTCCCCACCTCTTCACCCTAAATCCCCCAAAACCACAACTGCAGTCAAGTAATGAGACACACAAAACAAATAAAATGCCTCTGTGTGAATATGCCTCTCTGGTCACGCCATCCCCGTGAGAGACGCCTCCTTCGTCAACAGTAACAGGCAGAATTTCTCAAGGGAGCCAGGCACGCAGCAGACTCTGCACCCTCAAGGCAGAAGGGAGAGGGAAGTCCAGAGCTTCTGGAAGGGTTTGGACCTGCTGGTTCTTGGAAACTAGGGGGAGGGTGGGGCAAAGTCACGCCCAAGGATCCTGGCAGACTCTGAAGGGAGAGGAAAAAAAAAAGCTGGTACAAGAGTGTAAAGCAATTATATTCTAATAAAGAGCTAAAAAAACAAAAAAAAAAAAAAGGAAAAAACCCTCTCATGTGCACAACCACTTGTTCATTTGACAAAATCTGGGATTCGGTGGGTCCCTTGGGCTCCTGGCTGAGTGAGGGTGAGAGGAATCTCCTGGGTTTGCAGATCCGGCATGACTGTGGATGAGCTGATTTCAAACAACTTTCTAATATAAACTTAAAATTGACTCCCTCAGAATTCTAAAGCTCCACCTCAAATCTAACTAAATGGTTAAGTTCTAAAATGATACACGCATTTTGCAAATTTTCTGTCCTTACAGTTCTAGCATGGGATGACAAGGTTACTAGCGAGCGCTAAACTCACATGGGAAGCTTCTGAAAATGCTGTTACGTGGGGCTCACCCAAGACGAAATAAGTCAGAAATAGTAATATCCCCAAATATCAGTTGGGGATATTAATATCCCTGTAAAAGTTTCCAGTAGATTTAATGAGCAACCAGGGTTGGGAGCCACTGCAATATTTGAACCAATCTGTCAACCAGTATTTCTGGAGGTTTACTCCATATTAACATTCTGTTACATGCTGGGACTACACATAAAGAGGTGACGCGGGCCCTCAGTGGGAGGAACCGACAATAGCTACTGGAGTGTGACGAGGGCTCAGTCTGAGGAAGGAGAAAACCAGGAGCGAAGAGAGTCCAGGACGGAGGACCATGTTTCAAGGAGTTCAGCCTCATCAACAGGGTCTGCGCTGCAGAGCAGTCCCTAATATGATAATTTGAAATGTCTCAATATCGGATAACAGGAAGGTTGTTGGTGACTTTGAGAACAGTTGCATTGAGATTTCACTTGGTTGAGGAGATAAGTATGGACTGAAGGGTTAAGAATTCTTGTTATGAATGACAGTTTTAATGGGGATACAGGGTCTAGGAATTTTTTCTCTTCCAGTTTTATTGAGATACAATTGTCATGTAACATTATATTAGTTTCAGGTGTACAATATAATGATTTGATATATATATATTAACTGCGAAATGATCACCACAATTTATCATCACCTCACACAGTTACAATTTTTTCTTGTAGAGTCCTTTTAAGATCTACTCTCTCAGCAACGTTCATACACACACACACACACACACACACAATTCAGTATTGTTAACTATAATCACCATCCTGTATGTTACATCCCTAGAAGTTATTTATCCTAAAGCTAGAAGTCTGTACCTTTTTGACTACCTTCACCCATTTCCCCCAGCACCTACCCTTTGCCTCTGCAGCCACCAATCTGTTCTCTGTTTCTATGAGTCTGGTTTTTAAAAAAATATTCCACATATAAGTGAGATCATACAGTTTTTGTCTTTCTCTGCCTTATTTCACTTAGCATACTGTCCTCAAGGTCCATCCATATTGCAGCACATGGCAGGATTTCCTTCTTTTTTATGGCTAATATTCCATTATATATCTATACATAGATATATAAACTTGTGGTGATCATTTCACAGTTAATTCAGGTATCAAATCATTATATTACACACCTTAAACTAATATAATGTTATATGTCAATTGCATCTCAATGAAACGAAGAGAAAAAATTCCTAGACCCTGTATCCCCATTTAAGACTCTTGTCGCTTCATAACCAGAATTCTCAACGTTTCAGTCCATATTTATCTTCATTTCCTTATATATACCACATTTTGAATTTTTAACAAGTTTGGTGAAGAACGGGTTAGATCTAAGTACATGTACATGCTAAAGGGAGGGGAGTGGATGACGATATAGGGGAGGGAATAACGGATGAAACACGGTTCCTGAGACTGCAGAAGGGGTGGGATCCAGAGCACGGGTCAAAGGGTTCAGCCTCAGACAGAAGGAGAATAGAGACTCTACTGCCATTGTCATGGTGGGGAGGCTGGAGTTGCTGGTGTGTATGCAGACAGATGTTTAGGCACGCGCATGGATGGCCGCGTGAGATGTTTGCCTGCTGGCCTCTAACTCCCTGCGATGTGGAGGTGAGGCTGGGGGCAAGGTTTCTTAGTAAGTCACTCCCCTCGGAGATCGAGTGACAGCCAGAGTTGAGCACATCTCATTTCTCACTCCCCTCACCCTCTCCTGACACATGGACTAGTGTGTGTGCGCATGTGCACTGTGTCTGGAGGGTGCTGAGTTGGGGAGCAGTATGGGAAGCACTTTGTCCTCTCTGTGTGGCTCTCTCCATGTCTCATCACCCCTTCCCTCCACTTCACCCACTCCCCTTGCCTCCTGCAGAACCATTCTGTTTCTGTCTCTTCACTGTTCCTTCTTTCTGTCCACTGTATCAGAACATCTGTCTTCAATAAGCACCATTGCTGCTTTGGTTATGTATCCATTTGTCTTTCTGTTATGAATGCTAAAATTCTGATACTGTATCGACATCACCAGTTCCTGTCCTTCCATAAGGCTAGCTGGTCGATACAGTGGTTAGAAGGCATCATAAGCTCTTAGGAATGCTTCTCGCCTTCTGAAAAACAGAGGCCCAAATTATATGGCAAGCAGAAACAAAGCCATCACGAGGACCCAGGTTTCTGGGCCAGTGATCTTTCATCTTCCTCTTAGTTTCTGTCTTCACTTTTCAAAGCTTACGCCTGGGAAAGAGGTGGTGAAGGCCCTGAAAGACGGGCTCAAAATATAACATGCAACAGCTTCCAAAGGACAACCTGAGAACAGCTTTCTTAATGAAACCACAGGTCTGATTCAGTTGGGTTAACATCCTGCTTGAATTAGGCAGCCTTTGGACTCAGTTCTACCATTGGATGTTGGCATGATGATTCACCTAGTGGAGAAACTGATTAAGAACATTAAAAGAATTTTAAAATAGTGGTAAATTACAGCTGACATAAAATTTACCATATGAACCATTTTAAGTGTGTGGTTCAGTCCTGTTAAGTGTATTCACATTGTTGTGCAACCAATCTCCAGCACTTTTTCATCTTACAAAAGTGAAACTCTGTAACCATTAAAAACAGCTCCACATTCTCCCCTGCCCCCAGCTCCTGGCAACCACCATTCTACTTTCTGTCTCAAATATGACTGCTCCAGGTACCTCATATTAGTGGAATCATACAATATTTGTCTTTTGTGACTGGCTTATTTCACTTAGCATCATGTCCTCAAGGATCATCCGTGTTGTAGCATGTGTCAGAATTCCCTTCCTTTTTAAGGCCGAGTAATATTTCATCGTATGTATATACTGTATTTTGTCTATCCAGTCATCCACTGATGGACACTTGGTGCTTCCACCTTTTGGCTCACTGTGAATAATGCTGTTACATACATGTGTGTACAAGTATCTGAGTCCCGATTTTCAATTCTTTTGGGTACATACCCGTAAATGGAAATGCTGGATCATATGGTAACTCTATTTTTAGTTTTTTGAGGACCTGTCATACTGTGATCCATAGAGATTGCACTATTTTACATTCCCACCAATAGTGCACAAAAGGTTTCAATTTTTCCACATCCATGCTAAACACTTGTTGTGTTGTTTTGTTTTTGTTTTTGTTTTTGATCGTAGCCTACCTAATGGGTGTGAGGTGATATCTCACTGTGGTTTTGACTTGCATTTCCCTGATGATTAGTGATGTTGAACATTTTTTTCATGTGCTCATTGACCACTTGTATGTCTTCTTTGGAGAAATGTCTAGTCAAGTCCTGTGCCCTTTATTTGACCTGGGTGTTTGTTTTTTGTTGTTGTTGAGATCAAGAACATTTAAAGATTTTTGCAGTGTGTATCTAGAATGACATTGTAGGGTTCATTTAAATCCAAGCCTTTTAATTTTTCTTCAGTGACTCTGTCCCAGTGCCTGATGTGAAACGCAATGGGTTCCTTGAGGTAAATTCCAAGTTTAGGCAGCATTTAATGTGGCTTTGCCCAGCTTTTAATTTTAATTTATGATAATTTGGGTCAGATTTTGTACATAAACCAGGTGCTATGTCCCTTGACATAGCAAAGCATATCCGTTATTCTCTGTGCTGATGACATGGTTCTAGGCTGAATGGTTGATTTCACCAGGAGCAACGCTCAAGGTCACGTGTGCCATCTTTCGAATGCCTTCCTGCGAGGTAGAGCTACACAGCTCTGCTGAAGAGCTAAGGGTAGCTACGTTCCAGGGGTGCTGGGGTGGTGGTGTGTGTTTTGGGATCAACACCACCCACTGGAAGCTAGGAGATTTAATTCTGCTCCAAATTAATGGCTCCACAGGAGCCACATGGAGGTTCACATGTAGCAGGTATGGCTGGTTGCTAGTTTCTTTCCTGAAAATCTTTCAGGCCGAAGATCTCTCTTAAGCGCTGTAGGTACAAACATGTAGGGCTTTGCTGAACTTTTTAGTGTCTTAAGGGCAGATCCAAAAGTGCTTTTTTGAGAAAAGTCTTGTGTACCTATAGACGTTTTTAGCCCACTGTGCATTAAGGCCTTATTAACGGACAAGAGCATAAAGCAGACTCTGGTTTCCTGTCTACATGTCTGGGGTCTAAGCACGAGAATCTCCTTTCAGTCAGTCACAGAGAAGAGGGAGGGAAATTATGAAGTCATCAGTAAACTCAGTTTTGGATCGTCTTCTATAGAAACCTTGTGAAAACCCTGATGAGAAAAATGGTATGCGAGAAGGATAGCCAGAGAGATGCTAAACATTCATTTCTTTAGCTTCTCTGGGCGACTTTCTGGTATCGAGTTGTGGTACCTCAAACTTGGTTCTGTGTATATTGTTCTGGTGCCACACAGAAAAGTCTGGGCCCAAACTAAGACCTAACAACATTCCTCCAACTTTTATTGAACCCCTCTATAAGAAATAGCATGTATGGGACATCTTGGATTCTTTTTTCTTTTCCTTCTTTGTGTGTGTGGGGTAAAACCACAATAAGTACTGTCCTGTTATTATGTATATAAAGCTATTCATAGTAAATTATTTTCCGAGCCAGAAGTAGAAAAAGAGCTGTTCTGAAAGTAGTTTTGCTTTTTTTTAAAAATGAAAATAAAATTATGTAGCCCTGTGAATCTTTGCTTTTGCCTCAGCTGTCAGGGAGGTGAGTTTTAAACTTTTTTTTTTTACTCGAATTTTTTTTCTTCAGCTCTTTATTGGAGTATAATTGCTTTACATTGTGCCAGTTTCTGCTGTACACCAAAGTGAATCAGCTGTATGTATACATATATCCCCATATCCCCTCCCTCTGGAGCCTCCCTCCCACCCTCTCTATCCCAGCCCTCTAGGTCATCACCAAGCATGGAGCTGATCTCCCTGTGCTATGCAGCAGCTTCCCACTAGACTTCTAACCTAATATTTTTGATATCAGTATTTGCTGACCTTGCTTTTTACTTGTTTTGTGTGCTCTTCTTTTTATTAAAGGTACTGGCAGAGTTAATTTCTTCTGAGGCCTCTCTCCTTGACACGTAGATGGCCAGCTTCTCCCTGTGTCCTCACATGGCCTTTCTTATGTGTTGTGTATTGTTTTTAAACAGGTTCACTGAGGTATAATGTACCATAAAAATCAGCCATTTAAACTGTACAATTCAATGATTTTTTTAGCAGATTTATAGAGTCGTGCAACTATCATCACAACCCAATTTTAGAATATTTTCATCATCCTCCAAGATCCCTTTCCCCAGCCCCAGGCAACCGCTAACCTACTTTCTGCCTCTATAAATTTGCCTACTCTTGATATTTCATGTGAATGGAATCATACAATATGTGGCCTTTGTGACTGGCTTCTTTCATTGCGCATAATATTTTCCAGGTTCATCCACACTGTACTATACATCAGTACTTCATTCCTTTTTATTGCTGAATAATATTCCATTGTATGGATATACGACATTTTGTTTATCTATTCATCAGTTGTTGGACATTTGTATTGTTTCCAGGTTTTGGTCATTATGAATAATGCTGCTATGAACATTCACTTACTAGTCTTTGTATAGATATATGTATATTTTTCTCTTTGGTAGATACCTGAGAGTAAAATTGATGAGTCTTATGGTTAATTTGTGGTTAACGTTTTAAGAAACTATCCAACTGTTTTCCAAAGTAATGGTACCATTTAACAATTCCACCAACAATGTATAAGGGTTCTAGTTTCTCCATGTCCTCACCAACACTTCGTATTATATGCCTCTTGGGTTATAGTCATTTTAGTAGATGTGAAGTGGTGTCTCACTGCGACTTTAATTTGGATTTCCCTGGTGACAGATGAAGTTACATACCTTTTCATGTACTTATTGGCCATTTATATATCTTTTTTAGTGAAATGTTTATTCAAATCTTCTGCCTATATTTTAATTGGGCTATTTGTCTTCTTATCATTGAATTGTAGCAGCTCTTTATATATTCTGGATGTAAGTATTTTATCAGATGTATGACTTGCAAATATTTTCTCCCAGTTTGTGGTTTGCCTTTTTATTTTCTTAATAGTGTCTTTTTGAAGTGCAAAACTTTAAAATTTTGGTGAAGTCCAATTAATCAAGTTTTTCTACATATATCATGCTTTTGATATCATATCTAAGAAATCTTTACCTAGCCCAAGGTCACAGAGATGTTCTCTTATGTTTTCTTCTAAAAGTTGTATAGTTTTTGTTCTTACGTATACTAAGAGAAGTTAGGTCTGTGATTCATTTTGAGTTAATTTTTGTTGCATGGTGTGAAGTAAGGGTCTAAATCCATCATTTTCCTTGTGGATTGTCCCAGCACCATTTGTTGAAAAGATGGCTTGTGTAATTGTTGACTCTGCTCTTATTACATTTATGCCTTTCAAGAAAAGGTGAAGTAGGTAGGGCATAAAGAATTAATGTCTGAGTGAAGATGAAGAGACTCTTGACTGTATTGGTGTTTTAAGTACTTACATGAGAGAATGAGCATCTGGCTGATGTTTTGAAGAATAAATTGAACCAAGATTTTATTTTGTTTCCTTCATCTCCCCCATTCCCTCCCCAACGCTGCGGTGAACATCTGCTTCTCTCCTGCGAGAGGAAGTGAAACAGGCATAAACACAAACCATCTTTACTATGCTGTTCCCTTTTAAGAAAAAAACTCCCACTCTGCTGGGTCAGTTTAGTACTGAATTACCCTTTACCAACAGTTCTATTGCAATTTTTGGAAGTTGACTTTCCCCAGGAAGCAGAACTGCTATTCCTGGTTCTTGGTGTTATGCAATAAATCTAGCTGGTCACTTTCAAGGATGCTGACAGGAGCTGAGAGAGACTATCCCTCAATATCACAGAACTCTTGTTTATATTTGATTTACTGATGAATTTCTCACAAGAAATATCTTAGGAGATATCACTAGAGTTGGGAACCCTCCACATCCAGATCCTACGTGTATCTATGGTAATGGGTAGAGGTAACACCAAATAAGAATAGGTTCAGTTGCCTTCTGGGATTGATGGATACAAGGTAGCAAAACCAGCATCCTTGGGGAAGTCTGTATCTAGAAAAATACTATCCATCTACTCTCTTAAGTCTTTACAAACAGGATGATTACATCTTTCTTTATGGAAATTTACTGAGTTCCTCTCTTTCATGGTGCTGATCTAGCAGCTATAACTTGGGTGCTTTTCTACTCTGGCTTTGCTAAAGACCCCTCACAGTCAGTGCGGTGGCATAATCACAAAAAAATCATATAATATATAAGTATACAGATATTATTATCTACAAGTTATTCTTTTCCTGCCTTACATATATTAACTCATTTAACTGTGTGTGCCCTGGGGGCACCCTTAAAACTGGCATTGCTGAAGGGAATATGTATAGAAGTAATTGAGATGGTACTTGGAGTATGGTAAACTCCCTCTCATTAAATAGCTTTGACCAGAGAAAAGTCTTGAAATGTTGCTTGAGGGATAAACTTGAACAGGAGGGTCTTTTTTTTTTTAAAGGTAGGTATTGTTTTTATTATTTCCATTTAATAGATAAGGAAACTAAAGCACAGAAAGGTTAAGTTGCTTGTGCAAGATCACACAGCTAATGATAACAAAGTGCTTACTATAATCACAGTTCTGAGTTTTATATGTAATAATACCATTTAATTCTCATCTGTGTGATAGATGATGACTTGGTGCCCATTTACAAATGAATAAACTAAGGCCCAGAAAGGTTTAGTAACTTGCGCAAGGTTACACAGCTAGTAAGTGGTAAGGCTGGGATTTGAATCTGGACAGTCTGGGTCTAGGTACAGGGTACTTTTTTGAGTTCCTTATCTTTTCAGCTCTAGAACTCATCTGAGGGGTTCATTGCCTGCTTTAGTTATATGTATTCTTTTCACATCCTTCCACAAGGATCTCCAGAATCTCCATCCTCTCCCATCTCCAGGTATTGCAGAAATCGGTCCGTCGAGAAACCAAGCACCACACTCGGAGGGTTGGAGAACTCAGGTTTATTAAGCCGGCAGCCCCAGACGAGCTAACGCTCCAAAGTTCTGGGCGCCAAGCTCAGGGTGAAATTTACTTTTATAGGGGTCAGTGCACATGTTTACAGTTAACATGGGTAGATCGGTTACTTGGTTTACAGAGCATGGAAGTTTCCAAACAGAAACTTACAAGTGCAGGTGCAGAACATTCCATTTTTAGCAAAACATCTTATGGTTACATTGGATTGCTAGATCATCCTGTTTTTTTTTTTTTGCTTTTCTCGGCACAGCAAGCATATTTTACAAAAGCAGAGCAAGAATGGAGTTATTTTTAGCTGAGTGCAAGTTTCTAATTTTCCTCTTCACAGACACTTACTTCAGTAGCCTGGCACTCAAGACCTATGCAAGGCTTGTCCTTGGGAGGCTGGATCCCTCTTGGTTCCTTTCTGCCCTGTGTTCTAGTGTGGCAGCCACTTGCTGGAAGGGGGCAGTTTTAGCATTCAGGGGAATGCCCCCCAAAATTCTGACCCACTGTTGGTCAGAACTAAGAATTCCACTTACCTTAAGATTTAGTTAGCATATACACTTTCTGGCTTCCTTAAAGCTCTTAGCCAGTTTTCTTTTCTTTTTTTAATTAGTATAAGATTCAGGAACAAGTTTTTTGGGAGGAAAAAAAAGTAGAGGAAAGATTCTGAGGGTACAGGGTGTCTGAAACAGCAAGGGGAGCCAGGGAAGGGAGAAAAAGTTGGCGAGCCTTTGTCTACCTCAAAATTTTGTTGAGTGCTTCACCCTGATAGCAGGGGTAATAGATATGCAGGTAGGTCCTGCATTGCTGCCCCCAAATTAGGGGTCATACACCTTTGTCATCTGTCACAGGAGAATGGCACAAATGGTGAGACTGTCCAACCAAATAAGAAAGGAGATAGGTTATTACACATGGGGGTTAAGAACTAGTTTTGGGACAGGTGGTACCTGGTGGCACCAGCGAAAAGATGCTTTAGGTGGCTTCTCTTTCACTGATGCATTAGGACCGATCTTGCTAAACTGGGAACATGACCAAAATGTCCTTAACATTCCCCTCAGCTTGACTAAACTTTAGACAGTCTTCTTCCTGACTGTAAGGTCACTGACCTCTCTTTTCTTAGAGCGTTTATTTTAGAAAACTTGCAATTGTAAATTCTTTGCCCATTAGAGATGTAAATCTTTTCCTAGCCTCTTGCCTATTTTACAGTCCAAGACCATCTTTGTCAAGGACCTGGGAGTCACCCTTTGACATATAATCATCAAGAAAGATGGCACCCAGATCTCCTGGTTTCGTGGGAGGCTAGGAGCTGCCCAACTTGATACGCCTAAGTGTCAATTAGCAAACCCAGATGGCCTAATCGCATTCACCAACCTCCCCACGGACATTTCTCAGTACTTTTCCAGTAGCTTGCTCCAGCACTTAAAAACTCTCCTGCTTTTTGTTTCTAAGGAAGTTGAGTTCAGTCTCTCTTCCCTAGTGCAAGGGATGTGACCCCTATTGCGATATTGAATAAAATCTTCTTCCTTGCTGGTAAACTGTTCTCTGCAGTTTTTCTTTGACAGGTGGAGTTTTGAACAGTGTTTTATCTAAACTGACTTTCAGTGACTTTGGAAAGCCAGTCACCAAGAGGACAGGATAATTTTATCACAGTACACTGTTATTTGGGCTCATTACTGGGGGTCCAACACATAAAACATTTCACATGCTATTAATCACCTACAATAAACTCAAAATCAAAGCCAGATGCTTCTCATCTTTCTTTGCCATATACACATATGTTTGGGCTACCTTATATGTATACGTGTATGTATATACGTATGTACATATATATGTATATATATGTGTATTCACACACACAATTTTATACACATTCAGACGTACACAATTAGGAATAGCTATCATTTTTTAAAAAATATTTATTTTATTTATTTTATTAGCTGTGTTGGGTCTTTGCTGTGCGCGGGCTTTCTTTTTTTAGTTGCAGTGAGTGGGGGCTACTCTTCATTGTGGTGAGTGGTCTCCTCATTGCTGTGGCTCTCTTGTTGCGGAGCACGGGCTCTAGGCGCGTGGGCTTCAGTAGTTGCAGCACATGGGCTCAATAGTTGTGTCTCACGGGCTTAGTTGCTCTGCGGCTTGTGGGTTCTTCCTGGAGCAGGGATCGAACCGGTGTCCCCTGCATTGGCAGGCGGATTCTTAACCACTGTGCCACCTAGGAAGCCCATAGCTATCATTTTTTGTAGGCCTACTGTGTGCTAGGCACTGTGTACTTTATATATGCAGTGCTTTACCAACATGTCCTTATTTAACCCTTACAGCATTTCTATGAGGTTGGTACCATTATTTACTTCACAGATAAGAAGCGGAGGCTAAGAGAATTAAGTAACTACCTCAGATTGCTCTCAGAGCGGGATTTGAACCCAGTCCATCAACCTACAAATCATGGCATTGGGGTTTTAGTGGTTGTCCTTCCAGGAGTCACTGAGCTACCTCATTAGGATTCTGGCCCAGAGGAAAACTTGTGTTTCCAGAAGGGATGAAGAAAGCGCTTCTGTTAAATTGTACCCCCATCCCACCTCCTAGAGGCGTTGGAGAAGATTTCGCTCTTCCTTAGCAAACCCCATCTCAAAGTGCGCCCCAGACCCCCATTTCCCCTGTACCTGCCAACTGAATTTCTGCTTTGTGGTGTGACCCAATGTCTTGCAGCAGCTACCATCCTCACGGTCCACCGAGGGAATACACAGCGTGTGCTGACGAGGACAGCTGGGATTTCCCCTGGTGCCCCCAGCACAGGCTATGTATTCCCTCGGTGGCACGTGAGGGTGGTAGCAATTTCCTCTCCAACTCGTGCCTAGGAGGAGGTTTCAACATTTTCTCTGCCATTCGCTCAGCCTTCTGTCCTCTTGGCAGCACTTGGGCAGTGAATCCAACTCAAACAACGCACTGTGATGTCACCAGCTCACCAGTGATGACCTCAGAAGGCACAACAACCACCAGAGCACCAGGAAGCAGACAGCAATGGTTATTTCAAAATATCAGCAGTGCCATAGAAATACATCCTTGCTAAGAAAACCTGTCTTTCTGGTTTCCATTTTTTTTTAATGAGATGGAAGGAAAAGAACTTTCCAGAACTTTTCAGGACTGCTTGTATTAGAGCCTGTGCTTGAAAGTATCACAGACAAAATTTCAGAAGCATTGCACTGCCTAGGAATTGTATCTATGGGACGATGAATGGCTCCACTGGCTGAGGTAGGGGGTAAGTCATGTTTTTACTAAGTAGCCCACCCCTCTCATGTGGAGCCCAGTGGGGTTTTATTCTGTGAACCTGTGGAAAGCACCTTGCAGGTTTATGAACCTGGGCCACTTGGATTCAGGGGAGAAATGGTGAGTCACGAAATGTTTTGCCTCTAGTTTTCTCCTTCTCCCTGTTGAGCGCCTCCCCTTTCACTAGGCCTCTAATATATGCAGCAGTTGTCTCAGGTTTCATGTAAGAATTTCATTTCTATTGGGTCGGCTGTAACATCTGGGTTTTCTATAACATCGTATGGAAAAACCCGAATGAACTTTTTGACCAACGCAATATTTATTACTGGTATCGCTTCTAGATATTTTTCAGTGCTGATGAGATGATTTGTAGAAGTCAACATATACTATCATAGACAAGGAAAGTTAAAATGCCTTAAAGTAATAACTTTCCCTAACCATAAGCACTTTGTGGAAAATTTGGAAAGTGTAGGAAGGATAAAAATTACTCACAATCCCATTAACCCAGAAGCAGCAATTGCTAATAGTTTTTTCTTTTTTCTTTCGATCTTTCATTCTGAAGCTCCACTGTTTTCAAATGAAAACACATGGCCCCTGCCCAACAGGAACTTACAACTTTAAGGGTAACACAAATGAGAACCATTTCAACAAAATAAGATAAAAAACCAGATGACATATAGAATAAGGATGCTGGTGGTGATAGGAAATAGTGGCTCCAGGTTTTCTGTGAACATATCTGATTAATTTTTATACTAAAATGAGAAAATTATAAGAATCCACATACAGAGACAATTTAGGGTGGACCTTTCTCTGAAGCTTCCAGTGGACAACCTGTAGTAAATTAGTGGCTGTAAAACAAGTGAATGAGCATCATGAAAACAGCTAATGAATAAACTGAGAATTAATTAGAAGCTTAACACGTCAGAAAACAAATCTAAGATATTGACTGTACCTTTGACAGGCTTGCTGATTTCTACAAAGTGTCACTGAGACACACTGCCTGGAATCAGTCACTTCCTGCCTTGTCTGCCACTTACTGTACATTCACAGGCAAGTTACTTCTCCTCTAGTGTTTCCTCGTTTATAAAATAGGAAACACAGGTTGTTGTATTAAATAGATATCTAATCTATTTAATACAATGCCTGGTGCACAATAAGTGCTCAAGAAACTTCAGGCATTATTAAAGGCAGTAGTTAAAAGATCAAATGCTGGCCAGTTTGCCTTGTCACTCTCGTGGCTTTTTTTCTACTTGCTTGTAGGACCAAATCATCAACAACGATCTCTATTTAACAACCTTTTTTGTCCCAAGAGTTTGACCATGAACCAGTTTTTTCTTTGAATTGCTTTAAGATACTGATGGGTTTATCAATCAAAGTAAGCATTCATGGATTGCTTCCGGGAAGCCCAGAGTTTTCTAAGGAAGATTCTTTCATCGTAAAGTCTCTTATAAAGCAGCAGTTATTTACTATTAATGAAGCCACATGCATTTTCACCAAAATGGAGAAAACCCCGAAAAGAATTCTTTATCACAGAAAAGGTAATGTTGGGTACCTCTGAAGTCCATTACAACTTAACCTTTTGCAGCCCTCAGAGCTGCCCCTTTGGTGAGAAGATGGAGAAAAGAGGCAGCGAGAACTTGACTGTATATTACACTCCATAAATATATGATATTTATGGAAAAGTCAAAAACTTTTACCCAGTATTCAGTGTTTAGCATGAGATCAGGATAATTTTTTTAAAACATATATTTTATTTTATTTAAAAAATTCTCATTTTATATTGGAGTATAGTTGATTAACAATGTTGTGTTAGTTTCAGGTGTACAGCAGAGTGATTCAGTTATCCATATACATGCATCTATTCTTTTTAAAATTCTTTCCCCATTTAGGTTATTGCAGAGTATTGAGCAGAGTGCCCTGTGCTATACAGTAGGTCCTTGCTGGTTATCTATTTTAAATATAGTAGTGTGTAAATGTCAATCCCTAACTCCCAACCTATCCCTCTTTCCCACCCTTTCCCTGGTAACAATGTTCGTTACAGTCTGTGAGTTTGAAAAACATACATTTTAAAAACTAACGTTTACTGTTTTCATACTATAAAATTAAATGGTTTATTCTAGAAAATTTAGAAAGCAGAAACAAGATAAAACCACAAATCTTAACATTTTAAAATACTTCCTGACAGTTTCTATATAGATAGTTATCTCTAAATATGTATTTATCATTATAATATGAATCTTTTAATTTCTAAATTCCTAAAGAACCAATAAGTCAATGAGCTTACTTTGGTTTACTGGGCATTGGCTTTTATTAGAAGACCCTGTTGTGTATGTTGGAGGAGCCCAGCAGTTCAAAATTACTGTTTGATTTCTCTTGAGTTCCTGTGGCATCGGATCTTACTATACAGAGTGTGCTCTGGAGACCCAAGCATCAACATCAACTGAGAGCATATTAAAAATGCAGAATTTTCAGCTTCACCCCAGACCTAGTGAATCCCAGTTATATTTTAATATTACTCCTGGGTGATTTGCATGAACATTAGATTTTAAGTAAATTACTCTAGGAACAACTTGACAAAGTGTTGTTTTCTCTAGCAAGACAGTTTATGAAGGCCTAATTAGTCCCTATTCCCAGAACAACATCCTCTCCTACCACACGATTGCTGCTTCCTGGGTTCTCACTTCCACAAAAGCACTGTTGGAACAAGTCTAATTAGAGATCCACCAAACAGCCTGCAGGAAAAAGTTTTGCTAGCTCTCCCAGCCAGGAGATGAAAGACACAGAATGAACCAAGGACACACCAACATGCCAATAAAACTCCATAAATTTAAAGTCTGTAGTGTGCAGCATTTTATAACTTTATCAAAGTGCTCTTCCTGGGTTCCCTGTTGAATGGCCAGGAAATGGTGTTGAACCAGTTGAAAAACCCAGCAATAAAGTTCATCAATAGCATTTTCATCAGTGAGGCTTTTGATGCAGGGGTCTATTGACCTGGAGAACGAGGCCTAACTTAAAGACAGAAGAGAAAGAGAACACTCCAAAACAACACAACCTGTAAATTGAGCAGCTTTTAAGATGGGAGTGAATGTGTGCTTTCTCACCCCCATATTCCTTAATTGCTGCAATAGGAATGTATCTACAAAGCAGGGTTGTGGCAGTTTCCTGGTAAGCGTGACTAATATTAATAATAATAGCCTACATTTGACAGCATTTTATGATTCACAAAGCACTGTAGCAGTGCTTCTCAAACTTTAATGTGCATATAAATTACCTGGAGAGCTTGTTAAAATGAGGATACTGATTCCTAGGAGGTCCAGGGTGGGGCCTGAATTTGCCGTTGTAACAAATCCCAGGTGATGCTAATATTGCTGGTCCGTAAACTGTATTTTGAGTTGCAGGTTCTTACCCTGATCTCTTTTAACAGTCACAGAAATTCTGGGAGGTAGGTAGAGCAAGCATTTCTTCCCCCCTTCTTCATCAGAATATTGGCTCTATGAGGGTAAGGATTTGGGTGTGTTTCCTCATTGCTATAACCCAAGTGCCTATAATAGTAGGCACGCAGTACATTTTTGTTGGGTGGACGAATGACTGCATCTCAATTTTATAGAGGAATTTAAATAAAGCTTTAATCAAAGTCACATTCTAATAAGGGGCAAAGCTGGCATTTGAACCTAAGAAACTACTTAAATCAGAGTTTGGTACCATAGGACCCTATTTAGTGACTTGACTTTTTTTCTTTGTTTTTGTTTTTTGTTTTTCGGTAACAGAAAATTTCTTTGAAGGAAACTTTGAAGTATAACATGAAAAAATGGCCAAATCATAAGTGTATAATTGATTAATATATGCAGAGGAACATACAGAATCATCTTTCAGACAGAGGACTACCAGCTCCCCAGAAACGTGCCTCCCACTCCCTTCCAGTCATTGTCCTTTCCTTCAGAGATGGATGCTGTTATGACTTCTCTCCCCACAGAATAGTTTTGAACTTGATAGAGTTTGATAATATATGCTCTTTAGTGTATGCTTTCACTCAATATTATATTTGTGTTCTTGAATATAGCAGTAATTTAACCATTTTCATTTTATAGGATTCCCTTGTGTATATTGTGTGTGTTCCATGAATATACCAACATTTATTACACATTTCATTCTTGGTGGGCATGAGAGTTGATTCTGCTTTTACGCTAATATGCATAGTGCTTCTATGGATATTTTTGTGCATAATTTTTGGTGAACCTATGTACATATTTCTACTGGCTGTGTATTAGAAGTATAGTGTTTCTGATTTGGAGTATTTTCCGTTCTTATAGACATTGCCAGCTTTTCAAAGTGATTGTATTAATTAATCATTTGGTCTTTTTTTTGATTTTTTAAAATGTTTATTAAATTCCCTAGGTAATCATTGAAATTCTATCTTTCCTCCTGCATGGAGAATTTTGATGAATTTTATTACTGTGGCTTGTGGGTCAAGATGGTGAACTGAGTACACACATTTACTTTTCTTCCTCTAAACACCTCATAAAATGACAATAAATGGATTTTGGAGGAGAAGGGCATAAATCTAAAAAGAATAAATAAAGAAAACGAGAGATGAGACAACATCAACACAGTTTGGGATACCTGAGAGAGCTGAATCCTACGGCAGCAGTAGAAGGCTGAAAACAAACCCGATTTACACACAGAATCCCCACAAGCTTGAGGAACTGGCATATGAAGTACTTGAGGAAGAGGAGAGGTAGTACTAAAAAGGACAGTGTTGACTTCAAGTCTCTTTGGGAAGGTGACTATCCTGAGTTGAGATGCCCTGTAAATGTAAAATACACACTGAATGTTGAAGGCTTAGTACACAAACCAAAAAGAATGTGAACCATCTCATTCACAATCTTTTTGTACCAATTACATATTGAAATATTTTGAATATACTCATTGGATTAAATAAAATACACTATTAAAGTAAAAAAAAATGCGATTAGATCCTCTCCCCCAATCCACAAACTGACAGTGGTTTTCTGGCCCCAACCCACCTTCGGGAAGACTGAGGAAAATTGCTCACTGGAGAGTGTAAAACAGAGGGTCCCTGCACTAGAATTTGTGAGACAGGGCTGAGGGTGAAAGTATAATATTGAAAACATATGGATTAAGCAAATTTATACTCTGAATACTGAGATCCACACCCCCACCCGGGCCTCTTCTACCCTCATCTCCCAAAGTGTTGACAAAGAGATGTGTATCTTCTAGGTAGGAGACTGGAAGCTCCTTCTCTTAAAACTCTACCAAACCAAAAAAAGGAAGCAATGGTACTGATATTTGAGGAGGGGGATCTCTAAGGAAATAGGCCAGCCGGATCAACAGGTACAGTGAAGCCTGCAGTAATCAATCCCCAACCACAGGTTCAGAACTTCCAATCAGCTCTTTCAGGACCACATTCTTAAATATGATAGGCAAGCAATGTCACCAGGTAAGTGAGGTAAGACTTTGCCATGAAACATAAAGACCAAAACAAACACAGAAAAAAAGCAACCCGGAAGAAAAGAAAAATTTTCAGGGGAAAGACTACATAAAAAATCATCATTAGTGTTCTCAGAAAGCTGTAAAAAGATATCACATTCGTGACATAAGAACAGGTTGTTTGGGCTTCCTAGGTGGCGCAGTGGTTAAGAATCCGCCTGCCAATGCAGGGAAAATGAGTTTGATCCCTGCTCCAGGAAGATCCCACATGCCTCGGAGCAACTAAGCCTGTGAGCCACAACTATTGAGCCCATGTGCTGCAACTAATGAAGCCCACATGCCTAGAGCCTGTGCTCCGCAACAAGAGAAGCCATGGCAATGAGGAGCCCGCGCACCATAACAAAGAGTAACCCTCACTCACTGCAACTAAAGAAAGCCTGCACACAGCAAAAAAAGACCCAACACAGCCAATAAAATAAATAAATAAATAAATAAATAAATAAATAAATAAATTTATATTAAAAAAAAAGAACAGGTTGTTTTAAAAAAGGACAATTAGGAACTCTTAGAAATTAAAAATATGATAACAGTAATGAAAAGCTCAACAGAACAGTGGGGTGATAAAATTGAGAAAATCTTCAAGAAATCTGTTAGAGGACCAGATTGCAAGATTCAATACTTTTAAAACAGGAGTACAAAAGGAGAAAAAGGAAAGAGGGAAAAGATAAGGAGGAAATTATTACCCAAAGAGTTAAAGAAAAATTTCTAGAAGTAAAGGTTAAAGTTTCCAGGTTGAGAGGATCCACAGATTTCCCAGCAGAGTTAAAAACACATAATTTTGTACTTTCACAAGTTCTACAGATTTCCAGAAAAAAAGTAATATTTCCAGATTTAAAAAAAAAATCAGAACACCAAGCACTTGTCAATAGCAACATTGCCTACAAATTTTTGAGGAAAAATGATTCCTAGAATTCTATACTCAGCCAAATTCATAAGGAAATGGGAAGATGGAATAACAAAAATTCAGGTACACGTGGTCTGAAAATCTTAATCTCCTATGAGCTTTTCCTCAGACATATGATCCATTAAAATGAGGGAATAAACTAAGAAAGAGAAAGACATGGGAAATAAGAAACGGGGGACTAAATATTAGAGAGTGGAAAGGACTCTTCAGAATGAATGAAGGGAGATCCTAAGACAACAGCTAGGCATTGGGCATAGAGAAAATAGGCATTAATGTCCAGAATTAAGCAAATCAGAAGGTTCCAGCAGAGATTTTCTCAAGAAAATGAAATTAATAGACTAACACTGTGTTTCACAATATATTGATGGGAGTTTTAGACATCTGGCAAAGATGTTGGGATTGAATTAGTGATATGTAAATAGGAAACCAAGCATATGAGAAAATAAGGAAAAGAAGCATCAGTTATTAACTGTTCCCCCTTCTTTCCTCTCTCCCCATCCCCGTCAACCAAAGCTTGTACAGGGAAGGAAAGTAATCATGCAGACTGCATATCTCAACTGTGAATGGCATTTACATAGTCACAATAATGTAAACAATGAATGTTGATGTAGCCAAAATTATCACTCTGTTGAGTGAATGAGGGGATAGTGGTGGTTATGGGAAAATTCGTGCGCGTTTGTTGTCGGGGGAGAGGAATAGATTAAAGAAACCTAAGCCTCATCTTCCCTGGTAGAAAATCAACAGACAATGACTAAAACAGAAAAAATCGAGAAACGTATAATATGTGCATGTTATTTAGTGATACAGCGATAAATTCCAAAAGAGTCCTCTGAAAGAAAGAAAAGATATTGCCTCTGGGAGGGGGTTACTATTTTTTTTATACTAGGCCTTGTAAAATAACTATACTTCTCTTCAGATTATGTGAACGCATACCTCTGATAAAAATTTTAAAAAGTTAGAATAAATTTTATTTTGATTTTACCATTGATAGCTCTTTAAATTTCTTGAGGTTCGTTTTCATATATATATATATATATATATATAAAAGTATACGTATACTTATATATATAAAAGCATTTTAATCCATAAATAAAATATGTATTATTTTGGCCAGTTGTTCTGGTGTCTATTCCCAGTGACTCATTTGTGGGTATCTAAGGATCCTATTTGAAAGCGACCTTCAATCGTTTTTTCTCTGTATGCAAAGATTCTGGGAAACAGTGAAAAGGACAAAAGAAAGGAGGCAGGAAGGAGGAAAACTTTTAAATATTCCTACAAATGCATGATTAGTCAATGAATTAAGGGAGTCCTTGTCCTTGGGTAATTCAGAATGAACACGCTTCCCCTTCACTCAGAGCTAGAGCAGCAGCTTACTCTGGGAGGCTTACACAGTGACCACTGCAGAAAAGGAATCTTGTAATATAATTAAAGAACCATGGCTCTTTAATTGATGCAGGTGTTCAGGTGTGATTCATTGAAAAATGATCATCATTCTTACTGTGAAGTGAGACTGGTCCAGGTGAGGCTGGTGCCTCAAAGAAGGAAAACCCAACATGGTGCAATATGTGCTCAGGTAAGGCAGTGGGTGTATTTTGGACACCAAGTTGCCTCTGGCTCAAATTCCCTAGGGCTTAAGTCCCACCTCTTGCTTGTAAGCCCTCTGTTACATGCCACAGTTACTAAAGGTTGTGCTTCTTACCCTTGAGTGAGGCTTGTTAAAATACAGGTTCCTGAGTCCTACCTCCAGAGATTCTAGTTCAGTGAGGGACCTAGAATTTTCATTTTTAACAAGTTCCCATGTGATGCTGCTGTTGCTTGGTGTGCGGGTCACACTTTATGTGGCACCAACTACAGAATTTTCAGAGGTTCAGATAAACAGCAGGAGTTTAATGGGAAAGACTGAGTGTGTCAGCTGTTCCTAGGGATTATTTTTTTGTTTTTATAATGAAATATATCCTATAAATGGAAGAAGTGTACAAAATGTATTTAAGCAGCTATGTATTTGTTCAGTTTAAAGGATGATGTTTTAAAAAACCCAAGTACCCACCAGCCAGGTCAAGAAATAGAATGTTCCAGCACATTAGAGCATCCTTGGGGTGACTTGATTAGCAAGTATTTTGTTTGGTTTTTAGCATCTATGTTCATGATTGAGACTGGCGCATAATTTTCCTTTTTTGTATTGCTTTTGTCAGTTTTTGGAATCAAGGTTATGCAAAACTCATAAATAGAGTTGAGGAGTATTTTTTTTCCTATTTTCTATACTCTGGAATAATTTGTGTTAAGTTGGAATTAAACTGTATTTAAATATAAATTTATATGCATTCAACAACCAAATATTCTTGTACTATGTGAAGAAAAGTATGTCATAGAAGCCAACACAAGTGACTAAACTGCTGATTCATTATCTTTCATGGTTACGAAATTGTTAAAGTTTCCCAGTTCTTGAATCAGTTTTTGTGATATATTTCTGAAATTTTTCTATTTCACAAAAGTTTCAAATGTATTTTCCTTTTTTAATTGAGATTTAATTGACATATAACATTGGGTAAGTTTACGGTATACAGTGTGTTTATTTGATACATTTATATATTGTAATATGATTACCATTGTAGCTTCATAACATCTCTGTTATGTCATAATCACCATTTCTTTTTTGTGGTGAGAACATTTAAGACCTGGTGTCTTAGCAATTTTGAAATATACAATATTTTATACATCTTTTAGTTGCAAGTTTGTATCTTTAACGTCTCCCCAGTTCTTCCACTTCCCAGCCCCTCATAACCATCATTTTGCAATCCATTTCTATGAGTTTGACTTTTTAAGATTCTACATATAAGTGGTATATGATATTGGTCTTTCTCTGGCTTATCTCACTTAGCATAATGCTGTCAAGTTTCACCCATGCTATTGCAAATGGCAGGATTTCTTTCTTTTTTTATGGATGAATAATGTTCTGTTGTATACATATATACACCACAACATTTTATCCATTTATCCGCTGACAAACGCTTAAGTTGTTTCCACATCTTGGTTATTATGAATAATGCTGTGATAAACACGAGGGTGCATGTATCTTTTCCATATTCTGTTTTCATTTCCTTTGGATATATACCAGGGAGTAGGATTCCTGGATCATATTTTAAATTTTTTTAGCAACCTCCATACTGTTTTCCATAGTGGCCGAAGTGACTTACATTCCCACCAACAGTGCACAAGAATTCCCTTTTTTTCACCTCCTCCTCGACACATCTCTTGTCTTCTTGATGACAGGTTGTTGGAGGAGGTCATGGAGAGGACGTGACCACCTGCTGACCCAGGAGCTGACCCCGGGCAATCGGGGGCTTCTCCCTACCTCCAGTTCCTTGGAATGTACACTCCACCACCGCTCCCACAGCCGGAGCTGCTTTGAGGGACACAGCCCTGAGAGAGCAAGGTGTGGTTGAGACCCTCTGGAGAGTATAGAGGACTGAACCCAGCTAACCCAGCCTGTGTATAAACATTAAGATGCAGTCTGGAGGGTGCGGAGACCTACTTGCCCTGCAGCCGCCCACGACTAGGCCCATGTGTAAGTTCCTTTGCTTATTAAACCCGCCACCTACCAATTTCGAGTGGCCTGCTTCTTTCTTAAGGCTCTCTTTGCCCTCTGTGTGTGGGGGCCAGTTTGGGAGCCAACACAGGTGTAGATGATATCTTGTGGTGGTTTTTGTTTGTTGGTTTTTTTTTTGTCTTTAAATAAATTTATTCATTGGCTGCGTTGGGTCTTTGTTGCTGCGCGTGGGCTTTCTCTACTTGCTGTGAGCGGGGGCTTCTCTTCGTTGTGGTGCGTGGGCTCCTCATTGCCATGGCTTCTCTTGTGGCTGAGCACGGGCTCTAGGCAAGTGGGCTTCGGTAGCTATGGCACGTGGGCTCCATAGTTGTGGCTCATGGGTTCTAGAGCTCAGGCTCAGTAGTTGTGGGCTTAGTTGCTCTGCCGCATGTGGGATCTTCGTGGCTCAGGGATCGAACCTGTGTCCCCTGCATTGGCTGGCGGATTCTTAACCACTGCACCACCAGGCAAGTCCATCTCGTGGTGGTTTTGATTTACATTTTCCTGATGATTAGTGATGTTGAGGATCTTTTCATGTGCTTGCTGAACATTTGTATGTCTTCTTTGGAAAAATGTCTATTCCGTTGCTCTGCCCAGGTGATGCTTAGCACTTTAATTTTCATACTTTCTTCTTTTCTAATACAGGCTTTTAAGGCTACCATTTTCTCTCCAATTTCTGCTTTTGCTGTATTTCCCCAAGTTTTGTTTGTGGTACTTTTATTATTAATCAGTTCTACATTTTTTTTATTTTCCAATTTAATTTGTTTTTTGACTCAAGAACTATAAGTTTATTGATTTTAAACATATGGGATTTTTCTAGTTATCTTCTGTTAGTGGTGTCAAGTTTAACAACACTGAAGTGTGGTGAGAGACTATGCTTTGAATGAAACCAGTATTTTTGTATTTTTGGAAACTTGCTTTGAGGATCAGTGTTTCCAGTGTGTTTCAAGTGTGCTTGAAAAGAAAGTGTATTCTGCAGTTGGGGGTGCATTGTCCTACTACATATATATCTTGAATCTTAATTATGCTTGCTAGTTTTATAATTATGTAATTAAATACTTTCTATATTCTTGCTGACTTTTTATATTCTTGGTCTATCAAATATAGAAAGATTTGTTAAACTATTACTGTATGATGTTGAGTTTATCTGTTTTTTTCTGCTAACTTTCGCTTAAATATTCTGAGGCTGTCAAAATTTGCATGAACATTTAAAATTATTTCTGACATATGAAATGTACCTTTTGTCATTACGACATGACACTCTATCTCTAGTAAAGCGATATGCCTGAGAGTTTATTTCGTTTGATACTCATATAGTTGCATAATTATATAATTAACCTCGACACTTTGCTGATCCACACCTGGCCCTGTGCATTGCTCACTTCCGTCTCCCTTTCCTGTTGCTCCTTGTCCCACTGGGTGTGACACTGAACAGCTGGAAGATGACTTTGGGGGCAAATGGTAACAAGGATCCATGACTCCTCCTCCCTCCCAACCCCCCACACCCAGAAAAATCAGAATAGGTAACCAGGAAAGGGGTAGAATTGCCCCATACATTCATACAGCAATGACTGTTCAGCTCTGGTAATTTCTGGTTCCTTATTTCTGCCCTGATATGTAAAGGACTGGTCTGGAAGGAATTATGATAGCCCCATGGTGTTGACAATGGTGTGTTCTGGAGTCACATCTGAAGCATCATTAGTCAAAGGGGCCATAGAGTCCTAAGGGAGGTCTTAAAGAATACGCATTAGGAAGCCCTCTTCCAAGTAACAATGCTACACGGAAATTAGATCTTGAGTTTTCTTGGACATGCCCCAGTGAGAAGATTACTCTTGTGAGGACTGTCCTCTCATTTCGCTCGCATGTAATTGTGGGGGCCTTTCCCTATTTCTCACTCCCCCCTGTACTCCTAAATACAATCTGCCTCTCTGTTGATGGTGACATCTATGGGGAAGATAACTGGGACAGTTTAACAGCATGGCTGCAATTTTTTTGACATTCTTCCCATCAGGAGGTGGGGGTCTGTCTCCTCTACTTGAATCTAGTAGGCTTGTAGTGGCTTTGATCAACAGAGCAGATTGGAAGTGATGCTAGCTGACCTCTGAGGCTGGGTCATCAAAGGCCAGGCAACTTCCTCCTTGCTTATCGGAATGCTTGTCCTTTGAGCCTTGAGCCATCACATTGCAATTCTGATTTCCCCAAGACCGCCAAGCTGGAGAGGCCACATGCAGGCACTCTGGTCAAGAGCCCCAGCTGAGCTTGTCCTTCACCAATCCCAGGCCAAGTACCAGACATTTGATTAAAGAAACCATATTGAAAGTGGTTTCTCCTGCCCCTGCTATTCCAGCTGTAAGTTTAAAGTCACCTCACAGCCTTTGGAGTCATCATAGTTGAGGCCCCAGACATCACTGAACAGAAACGAGTCATCCTGCTGTGTTCTGTTAAAAGTTTTGGACCACCAGAATGTAGCAACATAATAGCTCACTATTTTTCAGGGTGGTTTGTTATGCTGATAGATAACTGAAACAATAATGCCAACAAACAGGCAGTCCAGAGCTCACTTTTCTCAGTCTATCACCATTTCTTTATTTATTCACAGCCACTTATCTGCGAAGATCAGAAAATCAGGGTTATTTGGTTGGATATAGAAATGTGTACATAGTAACCGCTGCCTTCACTTTAACTGGTGCTTGGCTCAGGACCTTTGAAAACTAGCTGCCAGACTGAGCAGGATCACCGTTTTAAGGAACAAAATGTGTCAAGGCTTTTTACTTGGAAGAGATACTTGGAAGGAGATGATTGCTCCCCGCCAATGGGCTCATCCGTCACAGCTAGATTTCCTCTATTTGTGGCTAAATGTCTCAGATGATAATCTGGGGAAACTTGGTGTCTCTAGCCTAATCCTGTTCTATTCATTTGATTCTGAAAAGCATACACTTCAAGGCTTCTTCCACCTGACATGGACTATTTGTTTTAAAATGTGGCTCTAAGGCAGTGTGCATTGTCTTTTGAGGACATCCCAGGAGAAAGACAGCTTTATAGACTAGCTAAACAGTATGCCTGCCAGATTTCAGATGGTGCCAAAACTTTAGCCTTTTCTTTTTCCATTGAAGTATTGGAAAATATTGTAGTACTTTATCGAGAGTGATGGATGGTATCTATTTATTAAGGACTTTAGTACTTTTATCCTCATTGCTTTATAAAGCAGACCTTTATTTTTCATACCTTTCCTGGATGAGTTTCCTCTTCTTTATTACCATAACACCCAGGTATTCAAATCCTTGACTAAACTCATTGGCAATATTTATTCTACTTATTTATAAGCAATTAAAGCAGGGTACACTGGCATAGCTCTCTGAACTTGGATCACTTACAGAGTTCGGAAATGTTATAAACATTTAGAAGGAAAATTCTGGGGGGGAATTAACTGAGAGTTGGTAAGGAAAGAAAACTGGACAGTCCAATGGCTGACAGTTGATTCTATCTCTGACATGTCCCTTGAGTTTCTTTTAGCTTTATCACTTCCTTCTTAGACTGTTACAAAAGGCTGCTGCTGCCCTTTTGTCCTCAGACGCAGCTCCCTACCAGCTGCTTTCCATGTGGCAGTCACATTGGACTACAGGGGCACAGGCTACATCTTATTTGTGGTTGTTCATCCATTGCCAAGCATTGTTGCATAGTTGTTTAACACAAGTGTCTGAACAAATGAGTATTGAAAAATTATATTATTTCTGTTCTCTGAAATAGTCAGTGGACCCACATGGCCTAAGGAAACAAGTCTACTTTCCTTGGCATGATGCCAGCAGGCAATATAGACTTAGGCAGCTGAGCACCACTCAGTAATCGGAAGAGGGGTTTGATGGCAGTGAGAGGAGCTAAGTGATAGGGTTGCCGGAAGGTTTAAATACAAATACCCCAGGAAAACTTGGTAAAACTTTGTATAAATGTGTACCTATGCGTGTATATACACACACATATGAGAAATGGGGAGTTCAGTGATAATAATTTGCACTATACGTTGTATTTTGTACTAAATCAGGTGTCCCCTTTCTTTACTTAATTAAAAAAACCTTACTATTTGCCTCTATATAAGTCTAAGGTAAAGTTAAAAAATTACTTATGGACTCAAAACTCAATCTGTTACATTCACAGATTCTTCATGGTGCTAAAAACTACCGTACACATCTTCACAGGCAAATTTACTGTCTATATTAAATGTACATTACTTTATTAGTAGAAATACTTATTTTTTTTCAAGAACTAACACTGAATTTTTTTTTAACACTGAATTTTTGATTTCAAATTGTTATGTTTTTTGATAAAGCTGTCAGAAGCTTTGTGTGAAAAAGAAAGTGAAAAAGGTAGAATCGTGTATTAGTAAGAGGGTGGACTTCAGTGAACCTATGTGGCTTCCAGGGCCCTGAAGGGGCCCATCCATCAGGAAGCTTTGCTCTCAGGGCAGTTTCAAAGCAGACTTCAGGGCAGGAAGTCAGACCCAGAGAGCGGGAGAGAAGGATTGTGTGAAAGTTGCGTCGTTTGGTAAAAAACCAAAAACCACGTAACTAGAAATCTTGTCTCACTTGTTTTGCCTGACAGGAAAGGCAAATACTGAGAAACACTAATTTGAGACACTAGGCTATGCTAGGGGTTTGGAGGAGCCTCCCAGTTTCCTGTCTTTCTCCCTCTAGTGGCCCCTCCCCATGACTCCCCACAGGACAGCTGGAGAAATCCTTCTAAAAACACCTCAGTCAGGACATGCTACCTCCCCATGAAAGGATCCACAGATCAGGGCTTTGCATAACATTCACAGATAAAAGCCAAAGTCCTTCTGGATTCTGGCCAGCTCTCAAACTCATCTCACACTACTTCCCTTTGAGCTTTCAGCGTTATCCATTCTGGAAGTTTCCTGGTTGCTCCTGGAAAACTCCCATCTCCTGCTCTTTTAAAGGCCTTTACACTTGCTTCTCCCTCTATCCTTAGTGCTGTTCCCCCAGATATCCACGTGGCTTGTCTCCTTGCTCACCTAAGGTCTTTGCTCAAATGCTGCTTTTTCAGAAGCCTTGTCAGAGTTCCTGATCCCCCCCTTTTCAGCACTCAGTCCTGCCTGACAGTGTCTCAGGAATATGGCTACTTTCCTGTCTACCCTACTGGACGGTGAGTTCCTTGAGAGCAGAGACTTTGCTTGTGAACACTGATGTAAGCCCCGTGCTTGGAATGGTATCTGGTATGTATTATAGTTGGTGCATAGGGAATATTTGTGAGATGGGTGAATGAATAAATGAGTATATGAGAGCAATACCAAGTAATCGTTTTGGTGGAAGAAAGTCAGGCAAATGGGTTTATAAATGTTTCTGGAGAAACATTTACTCATTACAGAAGACTTTCCTGATAGGAGCAGTTGATTTCTCTGAACCGAACTGTGTGGAAATAAAAGGAGGGAGGGAAGGAGTGAAGGGACAGTACAGAGGTGGGGAGACGAAAAGTGGGGTAAAGGCTGGGACGAGTAGTGGGCTGGTTATCTGCTCATTCAGTGCAGGCAGCATATGCAGTCAAGCCTGGGATGGTCCATATCTTTGGTGGAAATCCACGCAAAGATTGTATTTTCAGAATTTTAAGGCTCTCCCTGACCAATAATAACGATGTGAAACAGATTTTCAAGGAACTTGGTAAGTAGGTGGTGAAGGACTTATTGACGTGCTCAATATAGGCATTGAAACTTAATCAAAAGCCCAACAGGAACATTAGAGAACTGACAAGATCACCTCCTGGAGACACTGAATGCTGTAGGGAACTTAAGGCATTTTCAAGGGTAATTTGAATTACATGAGATTGTCACTTCATGGGCTGAGCCACCTAACCCTGGAGCAAGATGTGACTCCATTGCAAAGAGAGAAGGAGGTCCCATTTGTTTATTCTTGATTTTATTTCCATGATTCTAGGAGGTGGGTCAAAAAGGATCTTGCTTTGATGGATGTCATAGAGTGTTCTGCCTATGTTTTCCTCTAGGAGTTTGATCGTGTCTGGCCTTACATGTAGGTCTTTAATCCATTTGGAGTTTATTTTTGTGGATGGTGTTAGGGAGTGTTCTAATTTCATTCTTTTACATGTTGCTGTCCAATGTTCCCAGCACCACTTATTGAAGAGGCTGTCTTTTTTCCATTGTATACTCGTGCCTCCTTTGTCAAAGATAAGGTGCCCATATGTGTTTGGGCTTACTTCTGAGTTCTCTATTCTATTCCATTGATCTTCCTTTCTATTTTTTGCCAGTACCCTACTGTCTTGATCACTATGGCCTTGTAGTATAGTTTGAAGTCAGGAAGCCTGATTCCACCAACTCCATTTTTCCTTCTCAAGATTGCTTTGGCTATTCGGGGTCTTTTGCGTTTCCATACAAATCATAAGATTTCTTGCTCTAGTTCTGTGAAAAATGCCATTGGTAATTTGATCGGGATTGCACTGAATCTGTAAATTGCTTTGGGTAGTACAGACATTTTCACGATGTTGATTCTTCCAATCCAAGAACATGGTATGTCCCTCCATCATGAAACTTAAAAGCTTTTGCACAGTGAAAGAAACCATAAACAAGACTAAAAGGCAACCCTCAGAATGGGAAAAAATAATTGCCTATGAAACAACGGACAAAGGATTAACCTCCAAAATATACAAGCAGCTCATGAAGCTTAATACCAAAAAAGCAAATTACCCAATCTACAAATGGGCAGAAGACCTAAACAGACATTTCTCCAAAGAAGACATACAGATGGCCAACACACACATGAAAAGATGCTCAACATCACTCATCATCAGAGAAATGCAAGTCAAAGCCACAATGAGGTATCACCTCACACCAGTCAGAATGGCCATCATCACAAAATCTGGAAACAACAAATGTTGGAGAGGGTGTGGAGAAAAGGGAACTCTCCTGAACTGTTGGTGGGACTGTAAGTTGGTACAGCCACTATGGAAAACAATTTGGAGGTTCCTTAAAAAACTACAAATAGAACTACCATATGATCCAGTCATCCCACTCCTGGGCATATACCCAAAGAAAACCATAATCCCAAAAGAAACTTGTACCATCATGTTTATTGCAGCACTCTTTACAATAGCCAGGACATGGAAGCAACCGAAATGCCCATCAACAAATGAATGGATACAGAAGATGTGGCATATATATACAATGGAATATTACTCAGCTATAAAAAGGGATGAGATGGAGCTATATGTCATGAGGTGGATAGAACTACAATCTGTCATACAGAGTGAAGTAAGTCAGAAAGAGAAGGACAAATATTGTATGCTAACACACATATACGAAATCTAAAAATGGTACTGATGAACTCAGTGACAAGAACAAGGATGCAGATACAGAGAGTGGACTGCAGAACTCGAGGTATGGGAGGGGGCGGGGGGTGAAGGGGAAACTGAGACGAAGTGAGAGAGTAGCACAGACATATATATACTACCAACTGTAAAATAGTCAGTGGGAGGTTGTTGTATAACAAAGGAGTCCAACTTGAGGATGGAAGACGCCTTAGAGGACTGGGGCAGGGAGGGTGGGGGGGACTCGAGGTGGGGGAGTCAAGGAAGGGAGGGAATATGGGGATATGTGTATAAAGACAGATGATTGAACCTGGTGTACCCCCCCCCCCCCAAAAAAAAAGAAAAAAAAGAAAAAAAAAAGAGAGAGAAGGAAAGACTAGGATTTGATCTGGGTGTGCACTAAAACTGGTAAGGCTGCAAGAGGAAGATGTGTCACAATGGAAGTGGTTCTGTGTATCACCTATCTTTCGAGCTGATAAGTATTTAGGAAGGGCCTTGATTTTGACCAAAACCAAACCATCAGGGGTTGTGAAATCCAAGTACTTCTTTCTAGTTTATTGTCACCTCTCCATCACACAGAGTAACAAGGCTGGATATGGGCTGTCAGTTTCTTGTTTGTCATATAGTTGATGATTCATTAGGATTTTCCAGTGAGCAGTACATTAATGAAACTTCTTGTCTTGGTGCATGTCAGTGGCATTGGAAACCATCACGTGGCTTGCCTGTGATCTGCAGCCTTGGGGCTGGTCTCTGCGAGGGTTTTACAATTTCTGACTCACTTGTCTGTGCATTCTTTACATAACCTTAGCATGCGTGGCAGGGCTGAAATGGGAATGCGTGTGCACGTGTGAGGGGTGAAGAGGAGGGGTATGGAGGTTGAGGTGATGCATGATCACATGTAAGATTTGGTGTGCGCTGGGATGCACATGAATGCTCTTTGAAAATCAGCCAAGGTGAATTTGTTTCTGCATTACTGACATATACTTTTGTCTCCATCTCCTTTTGCATTACATGGTTTTTTTTGTGTATGTGTGTGTATGTGTAAGGATGAGGCTACAATCTAAAGGAACTTCTTGGATGGTTGGTTCACACTGACCTGTGTTGTTCTAACTATAAGAAGTCATTGAGGTGTTTATTTTTTTTTTTCCAAGAGGAGAGTGGGAGATAGACAAGCAGCTGTGACATCACCCACAGCTTAGGAAGCATCCTCACCAATACAGAACTGTGTTATTGACCTGGGTCTGCTCTTTCTGCTCTTCACTGTAAGATGTCCTAGCTGCTTTTGTTTGTTTGTTTATTTGTTTTCATTGACTGACTTTTCAAAGTGAAAAGATACAGCCTTTTGTTAACTTAGAAAATTCCGAAGGGCACCCAATAAAGTGAAAGTAATAATACAAGTTTAGGCTGTAAGGATAGT